>NW_022631014.1:19565559-20043108 GCF_010015895.1 Lontra canadensis | reverse complement strand
TGTTTATAGCAGCAATGTCTACAATAGCCAAACTATGGAAAGAACCTAGATGTCCATCAACAGACGAATGGATAAAGAAGATGTGGTATATATATACAATGGAATACTATGCAGCCATCAAAAGAAATGAAATCTTGCCATTTGCGACAACATGGATGGAACTAGAGGGTATCATGCTTAGCGAAATAAGTCAATCGGAGAAAGACAACTATCATATGATCTCCCTGATATGAGGGAGAGGAGATGCAACATGGGGGGTTAATGTGGTAGGAGAAGAGTAAATGAAACAAGTTGGGATTGGGAGGGAGACAAACCATAAGTGACTCTTAATCTCACAAAACAAACTGAGGGTTGCTGGGCAGAGGGGGGTTGGGGGGGGTTATGGACATTGGGTAGGGTATGTGCTATGGTGAGTGCTGTGAAGTTTGTAAACGTGGAGATTCACAGACCTGTACCCCTGGGGGAAAAATATATATATATATATATATATATATGTTTATAAAAAATAAAATTATAAAAAAAAAATTAAAAAAAAATAGGAATCTTTGTTTTTAATTTCCAAACATACAATTGTTCTAGTTATCATTTTTATTATCATTTTCTAACTTAATTGTATATGGACATAATCCCAATCTTTTAAAAATTGCTGAGGATAGCTTTATGAACTTACATGTGGTCAACTTTTTACATATTCAACATGTCCTTAAAAAGAATGAGCATTCATCCACTCCTGAATACAACTCTCTATACATGTCCTCCAGATTATTTTTGTTAACTGTATTTCCAAATTTTACATTATCTTTAGAGATTTTTTTACTGGTTAATCTATTAATTATTGAGAGTTGTATTGTGAATGTTGTGCCATAATAGTAGATAGGAAAGCAATTTTCAATCATTCTTTTTTTTTAAAGCAGAAGACTTTTTTCTACTGAAATCTTAATATATAAGACCCACAGTAGCAGAATTGTCTTGTTAAAGATTCATTTTATATAGTCAAATTTTTAACATATTTATGGTAAAAAATGATGAGTATGTCAATAAAGTAAAGCTAAATGATGAGACTGTTTTGAGAACACAAAATTTTGAAATGAGAGATTGTGGAAGAGAAGGTTTTATGCAAGTCCCAGGATGTAGAAGGCAAGGTGTCCTAGTATACGGAAGGGATGCCTGTGGAGTATTAAAAATTTGTGAAAAAATGTTCGACTACAATTGCTCTCAAAGCAACATAATGCAGTGTGGGGAAAAAACAATGTAACAACCGACAGAACCTCTTCTTGCCCGTAGTACTCAATGTTGACAAATGTGGAGAGATGAATGCTCACAACCATTGCTTTGATAGCGGTACGGCCTTCGAAATATAATTAGCTTTGAGACTGTAAAAAAAAAAAAAATACTTGCATTCTTTTCCACAGAAGTTTCCTTTCTAAGACTCTGTGCTGGAGAAATAATCTTAGATACAGAAAGATGAAAGAAACTAATATTTACCTCATGCCTACTCTGTTAGACATTTTACTTGGGGTTTTGGATCCTGAAAAAAACATGAGTTTTAAATACTACTGATTCCATTTATACAATGTCTAAGTAACTTACCTAACATCACATAGACATTCTTGTCCAGCTTGATCTAACTCTGAAGACTATACTTCTGTATCTTTGAAATTTCTTGATCATCAAGCACTGGTACTCAGAAGGACCATCATTACTCATAATTCTTGGTATCCCACCTTATCTTCCTTCCCTCTTACCTAGAGTCACAATGGCTATGACAAGCTGAGTGGGAATTTGAGGTTTCAAGAGATACAACAAAAGCCCTCAGCTGGAGGAGACCGATTAGATTCCAAATAAATGTCATCAGATGAAGTTTTGTTCTTTTCACATTTGGAAAATTGCTGGAGGAAAACATCTGGATTGAAAGGAAGTTCTGAGAGAAACCCAAGCATGCAAGTGTGGGAACTCATCATAAAATTCTCAATTCTCAATGAAAAGTCCATCTACAAGAGCACAGAGACAGATGTCGGTGTGTCGTGGGAATTCACAAGAAATCCACTTAATGGGAAAAAAATGTATTTTGGAGGCATAAAAATAATGCTGCTGTTAATAGTCTTCAACAACTCCCTTGAGACCTAAATCACAGAACATCCAACATGACTCAGGGACATTCTAGGGAATAGCTAATAAGACTCCCAAAGCCCCTTTTTCCTGCTCAGCCTACCTAAGCGTACCAATTGGCTGGAGTGCTCTGAGTAGTCAGGTCAGGAGAAGAAGACACACTCCCAAAGAAAGGGACTCAAAGAAAGAATTCATAGATGGGGTTGTCATGCCACACCCTCCATTCCAATATGGACTTTGTGGACAAGAGCATCATGAGCAATTACTGATGTCTGTCATGCTGATCTTGGGATGGAGGCTAAAGATCACTTAGGTGTGACTTGCCTTGTTGAAAGCCATGGATAAAGTTTGTTGTGCTGGCTAAGATCAAGCTTTATACCTTAGAAGGAAACAGTAATTTTTGGCTTTTCTAAAAGAATAAAAAATATGAAAGAAAGTGATGGCCACTCGTAACTATAGCCTGTTTGAGCTTTTGCCAGAAGTGAGGCTGCCCTCCCCTCCCTACTTCGCCACACTTCCCTTGCTGTTTCTCAGGCCTTTCAGCCCTGCCAGCTTTGGAGGAGGGTTTTCTCAGCACAGGTGTACTTAAGATCACAGGTGATCCTTTAGATTCCCACAGGATTTGCATCCTCCCCAAAATCTGCATGAAGATAAGCCACAGAAAGAGCAGGTTATAAAAAAAAAAAAATTCTCCCGAAACTCTTCACCCACCAGCCAGGCCCACAGTCTGTAAATGTCCCTGTGCTTCTGAGAATTCTCTCACGACAAACATAATATTTATCCAGGTCCTTGCATTGTTTCATTTCTGAGTCATCTGAAACTTTAAAATTTAGAAACATTGGAGAATAGGAAAGATGCATCACATCAAAAATGAATAATAAAAAGGTCATATTCAATTACTGTATTGTTTCTTCTTTTCTAATTAAAACTTTCTTCTTCAGTCTTGGGAAAGTAACGAGAAGAAAAAAAAAAACTTTAAGAAAATATATGTAATGAAAGCAACCTAAATATAGAATAGGAAGGGCTGGTGGGTTCCTCAAAAATTTCCTAGCCATAATTTTCATACCCCTCCTCTCTCTCAGCCCCAGCATCTAGTGCATCAAAAGTCCTGTCAACTTACCACCAAGGTGACCGTCAAATGACCCATCTCCATCTCAGCTACTGCCACCCTTGTCCAACCTGTCATCACAACCTGCCTCAACCATTGCCATAATCTCCTAATTCTTACCCCTGCTTAGATTATTGTTCTTCACCCACCTAGTCCACACCAGAATCCGGAGAGGCTTTCTTAGAATGCAGATATGACTGGGTCATGTTCCTGCATGAACGTCTCCAATGGCCAATAAACACTTAAAAAGTTGCTCCCCTGTTTACTCATTAGGAAAATACAAATTAAAAACACGGTGAGATACCACTACAAAACAACCAGAAAAGGGGAGGAAAATACCAAGTATACCAAATATATAGAGAGACCAGAACTGTCATACCTGCTGATGGGAATGAAAAATGATCCCACTACTTCGGAAAACAATTTTGTAGTAGCTACTCAAACTGAACATATACCCATGCCAGAACCCTGCAATTATACCATTAAGTATATGTATACAACACAAATATGTATTTATTCATTATATTCACACAGGTTCTGCACAGCACAATTTGTAATAGAAAAAAACTAGAAACTTCCCAAAAGCTCATCAACATTAAGAATAGATTAACCATGGGGCACCTGGGTGGCTCAGTGGGTTAAAGCCTCTGCCTTCGGCTCAGGTCATGATCTCAGGATCCTGGGATCTGAGCCCCGAGTTGGGTTCTCTGCTCAGCAGGGAGCCTGCTTCCTCCTCTCTCTCTGCCTGCCTCTCCGCCTACTTGTGATCTCTGTCTGTCAAGTAAATAAATAAAATCTTAAAAAAAAAAAAGAATAGATTAACCAAGTGTAGTACATTCATGAAATGACAATGACCAATCCACAACTACAAAAGTAACAGGTGAATCTCATAGATATTATTTTGAGTGAAAGAAGCCAGCTACCAGAGAGCATATTATATAATTCCATTGATATCAAGTACAAAAACAGGCAAACACATACAGTATATGTTGTTGAAAGTCCAGATAGTGCTTACTCTCGGAAGGAGGAGTGAGGACTGGAGGCAGGTGCAAGGGAAGTCCCTTTTGGTCTCTGGTAATGTTCTATTTTCTGATCTGGATGCTGATTCCATGGATGTTCCATTTGTGAGAAATCCAGCAAGCTGTGTGCTTATGTGCAATTTTCCATATGTGTTTATGGTTAAATAAAAATTATGTAGATTACTCAATCACTTCCCATTAAGAAAAAAATTCCAAATCCTCAGCATGGCCCACAAGACCACCAATTATCTAGTACCTGCTCCGTACCTTCTCCCTTCTCGTGAACCACTCACCTCCAGCTTACTAACTCCAGTCACACGGACAGGGAATCAGTTCCTTGATTGTACCTCTTTTCTTCCAACCTCAAGGCTTTGTACCCCCTGTTCTCTTGGCCTAGAATAATGGTTGGCTTACTGTGGCAGGCCCGCAGGCTAATCCTGCCTGCTACTTGTTTTTGCTAAATAAAGTTTTATTGGAAGGCAGCTAACCATGCCCATTCGTTCATGTATTGTCTATCATTGCTTGGTAGTGCAACAGCAACAGAGATGGTATGACCCACAAAATTGAAAATATTTACTACCTGGTCTTTTATAGAAAAAGTTGGCAATCCCTGGCCCCAAACATTCTTACATGCCTGCTCTACTTCAGCTCTCTAATTCCTGACCACCTTTCAGAATTCAACATTTTTTGTTCAAGGAAGCCTATGTCCTTATTTTACATATTCCTGAACATTTTTTCTATGGCTCTCTCCTGTTTTGGGTCCTCATATGGCTTCCCTTGCTCTCAGAGTAAAATGTGAAGTTCCTCACAGCCTATAACCCCACGTGATTTGGCCCACATGTATCTCTCTGGCCTTTTCCCCTACACTTGCTCATTTTGATCTGAAAGTTGGTCTCATTCCAAGATTCAGTCAAGTTCTTCTATACCTCAGGGTCTTTGCCCATTCCACACCCTCTACCTCAAATGCTCTTTCCCCTCTTCTCATCTAAACAACATTTGCTCCTTTCTCACGTGTCAGCTTAAATATCAGCCATAAGAGAGGCTGCCCCCTTACTAGGTTTAGCACAGCCCAAAGCTGGCAGCTCCTCATCCAGTTTGGGACCCTGAGATCCCACCCCTTCCCATCTTTGAGCTTCTTCTCGACCTTGCCCACACTCACCCTTGGGTCCTACTTTCACTTTCCCCTCTGCAGAAGCTGCCCATTCCTCAGACACCACAGTTCCTCACACAGAGCCCACCTCTTGGCTCCTCAGAATGGGCCTTTCCTGGACATCTTTCCCAGCAGATGACCCTCACAGAAGTAGCTCCCATGATATTTGCCCTCTGTCCTAACCCAGAACAAATTATGCCTCTCACTAAGAAGGGGACCAAGTTCCCTCAAGGAGGGTCTCTGGGTCTTCTTTGTGGTTCAGAAGTAGACATGAGCCACCCAGGGCACCCACCAAGAGAGGACACGTTGCCTACATCATCATTTCCTTCAGGATCAGCTGCAGAAAGCTGTCTCAGCTGAGGTCATGCCCTTCCTGGGGCAGTCCACATCAGTGACTGAATGAGGTAAGGACTTTAGGGTCCAAGCATTTCAGGCCACCTCAAGATACTTGGCAGGATACCCTGCCAAGATGGCCAAGACCTTGTCGGGCCAGCATTCTCTGTCTGCCCAATCTTTTTTAACCCCCTTCCTTTCCCAGATTTTGATTCCTATAAACATCTTGAACCCCACACTCTGTCTCAGCATCTCCTTCCAGAGAACCCAAACTACGACATTTACATATGTGGCATTATGGAGTGAACACAGAATTTGGAGTCAGACAAACCTAGGCCTGAATCCTACCACTGGTACACACTAACTGGGTAGCCTTGGGAGAGTAATTTAAACTTCTACCCTCCTCAACAATTAGAGCTGATAATACTTTCATTGCAAGTTTGCTTTTAGGATTAATGGAAATTGTGTTATGTGACAGAATGTTAACATAGAGTTCGGGAATGAGATGCCAGGGTTATAAATAACAGATACCAAATTGAATTGAAGGACAGAGCCCCCTGCTTTCAAAGGACTTTCAAAGTACCTTTCCCAAAATGGACTCCAGAATGCTTTGAATTCCTCACGCACCAGTTTATAAACATTAAGATTGCAGAATACATCTTAAAAGAGAGTTGTTTTGAGAGCCATGCTTTATTCCTGGAGGTAAAGGTGAGTGGTACTTTTCAGTTTGCTTTGAGACAGAGAAGAGAGGTTCAGAAAACTGACTGCCCTAAAGTTAAGGAGCTTTCGTGGCCCTCACCTGATTCCCATGAGGGAATCAAGAGGGCAAGAACTGGCTGGATGAAGTGGATGGAGGAGGGATTTCACTGTAGTGGAATTATCCTGTACTCCTTAAGAGGGTCTAGGTAGAGAACAGAAGAGTATTTCCCACAGTCTGGATTTGGGGAATGCACAAGAAAAAGCCAGTCTGTGAGTTGCCTTAGGAATTGTCTAGGAGGGCAACCTAGAAAGAAAAATAGAATTTAGCTCTGGAGAGGCTGAGGATACTGCCTGATGGTCTAACCATGTGACCTGCATTATCTTAGCAGACATTGAGAAACCAAGAGTTAGCAATAAATAACTGGCCTGGGGGGATCTGGATGGCTCAGTTGATTGGACGTCCTATTCTTGATTTCTGCTCAGGTCATGATCTTGGGATCATGGGATCAAGCCCTGCATCTGGCTCCATGCTCAGCTTGGAGTCTGCTTATCCCTCTCCCTCTGCCACCCTCCACTTCTCACACTCTCTCAGTCTCTCTTTCTCTCTTAGTCTCAAATAAATAAATAAAATCGTCAAAGAAAAAAGAAAAGAAGAAGAAGAAGATGACAACTTGAACTTGTTAGAACCATGGGTTTGCCCAAGGTTGGGGCTTCACCCAGAAAGCCCTGCCAGAAAAGGAATCAGCGTCTTATGCCTGCCATATCCAGAGCTGTAGAGACATCTTATGATAACCTTAGTTCCTCTTTGTGCTTTCTTCCCCTATTGTACCCTGGAAGGACCAGAAACCAATATTACCAAGCAGGAGAGCAGTAGAAATATGAGCAGAAATGCTCATAAACCTATGAGCATAAATTAAAAACAAAACAAAACAAAAACAATCCTGATAATATCTGGTAAGAATGGGGAACATCTAGAATTTTCATGCTGTGCTAATGAGTGCAAAATGATTTGGAAAAGCATTTGACAATTCCTTACGAAGTTCCACATACACATCTTCTAGGAGCTGGCCTCCCGCGCTTAGGTATTTACCCAAGAGAAATGAAAACTACAAAGACCTGTACTTGAATGTTTACTACAATTTTACTTGTCATTATCCCAACCTGGAAACATGCCACATAAACCACCAACTGGTGGATGGAGAAATTAACTATGTTCCATCCATCTAATGGAATGGTGCCACATGGATGATTCTCACATTTGCTAAATGAAAGAAGTCAAACAACAAAAACTTCAAGTGTATGGTTTCATTTCCATAACATTTTGGAAAAGGGCAAAACTGTAGGAACAGAAATAACATAAAGGGGAAATGGAGGACGGAATTGGCTCCAAAGGGGTATGAGAGGACTTTTCATGATGGTGGAAACATTCCGTGTCTTGACACCATTAGTGGTGGTGGTGGTGGTGGTGGTGGTGGGTTATACAACTGAAGACATTTGTCAAAACACGTAGAACTGTAAACCTGGAAGGGGAAATTTTAACATATCTAAATGATAGTTCAATAAACTTTATGATTATGTAACTGGTGACACTGGACTTCAGACTTTCCTTGACCTGTAAAGGACCAACATAGGGAAGAACAAAGCCTGCTGCATAACTTTACAATGGCAGTAAAAATGTGAGCTCTGTTGGTTTTGCATACCAGATACACTGGTCATGTGCCTCGTATAGTGCCTCATATTTAGTTGGCATTTAACAAATGCCAGCTCCCCACCCCCCCACCAAGAGCCTCTTTTGTCAACTACCTAGTAAATAACAGCACTTATGGACATCAGAAAACAAAACAAGAAATTGAAAATGGTAGAGAACCTGAAGGAAATACAACATTTGAGACTGATAAGGCAAAGATATCCCTAGTGTGGTTTGTTTTCTCACACAAATCTGAAGTCTGACTCATTTAGAGATAATTAAAAGACTGGCGGGCAGCTCTAAAAAGTGAGGTAATTCTTACCCAAATTATATAACGGACACACCAAGTAGTATACGAATGCAAAAATGTTCTGATCTAAAAACTTTTCAGTGAAGGAGAAGATTCTATGCATAAAAATATAACAGAATCAACAATTCAAATAAATATCAGAGTTCATCATGGTTTTCAGAAACAGCTAATACATAAAAACCATTTATAGGAGAGACAGAATAGGGAGATATTATTTAATGGGTGTAGAGTTTCAGTTTTACAAGATGAAGAGTTCTGGAGATAGAGGGTGGTGATGGTTACAAATATATTTAGTACCGCTGGGCTGTACACTTAAAAAGGTTATGGTGGTCGGGTGGCTCAGTGGGTTAAAGCCTCTGCCTTCGGCTCAGGTCATGATCCCAGAGTCCTGGGATTGAGCCCCACATCGAGCCCCACATTGGGCTCTCTGCTTCGCAGGGAGCCTGCTTCCTCCTCTCTCTGCCTGCCTCTCTGCCTACTCGTGATCTCTGTCTGTCAAATAAATAAAATCTTTAAAAAAAAAAAAAAGGTTATGGTGGCCGATTTTATGGTATGTGTAATTTTACCACACTTTTTAAAGTTGGGAAAAAATCAATAGCAATTCAATCACTTTGGTTGAGTATCTACTAAAAATGAACATATGCAAACCCAATGATGTAACTAACACCTCAGCTCCTAGGTGTATACTTTACAGAAATATGTACACATGTTCACCAAAAGATATGTGCAAAACTGTCTGTAAGCAATGTTATTCACAACAGTTCATGAACTACAAACTATGCAGATGCCCATTAATAACAGAATAGACTAACTAGATCGTGATATATTCATATCCTGAAGTACCCGACAATCAATGAAAGTGTATGATTTACAGCCACAAGCAACGATATGTATGAATCTCACAAACACAAAACTGAAGTCAGATATGCATTGTCTCATTCCATTTATATGAGGTATAAAAACAGGCAAAATTAATATAGGAAGTTAAAAGTCAAGGCAATAATGGTTATAAGAGGGAATTGTGACTTTAAGGAGACACTGACGGGGTTGCTGGTCATGTTCAGATTCTTGATCTGGGTGCCAGTTACATGGACGTGCTCAGTTGGTGAAATCCACGATATGTCCATTTCTCTGTATGATATATTTACAATAGATAAACCTTACACAAGCAAAACCAATTAGATAATCTTGTAGAAAATAAAATCATATCGAAGGGGATCAGAATATGCGATCCTAAAATACGCCACTCTGGCATAAGGATGATTTTCAGTTGAAAGCATTTGAAAAGGAACAAACACAAAGGAAGCTCTCTACCTTCTCCCATCTGCCTAAAGGCAGGGCTTCAATTTTCCTTTGTCAAAGTAACATAAATCTCTCTCTGTACAGGTGTCTCCTCCCATACTAGGAAGAGGAGGATAGCCTTAGATTCTTAATAACCAACTCTTACCAATAGAAAAATTGAGGATTTGAATCTGCAAACACATCTTACTAAATAATCCTTATCTTCCATTAGTTTCCTCCATATTTTTACATTTCCACATTTACCACTCCTAAAAGAGTAGAGTTAAAGAAAGAAAAGTAAGAGCAAATACCACCACCTCACCCCACCCCAGGGTCAGAGATGTCTCCCACACAGACCCAGACAATTGTTTCCAAATTAAAGCCTAGAAAGCTTACAGAAGAGTATGCCTACAGACTCAGTTCCTCCATCACTTGCATTGTTTTATCACCTGGATCACAAGGGGATTCTTCTCTCTCGGGAAGAACTCCATACTGTTCTGTCCAAGAGTCATTCCCTTATGCTGTAGGCGTCTTTGGTGAACTCACCAGTAAGGGAGTAACAGGCAGACTCAGCCTGAGTAGCCAAGGGGCAGAGCAGGCCTGCAAAGCAGGTATCAAGAGATTAATACAGGGCCTGGGTAGTGCACAGGGCCAGAGAATGAGGAAATGAGGTTACACTTGTATTATTAAGTGACAGGTAATGACAGTGGGTCAGGAGACTTCAGTCTGTAAAGATAGCTTCTGGAAGAGGTAGAGGTCAAAGCTAACAAAACTGCAAGATTCTTTCTAGGTATCTCTTCCTGACCTGGTTTAATGATATTATTTCACTCTATTTAGCCCTACATATCATATTCCCTGATCATATTAACTGTCCTCAGCTATGACATACCATAGCATGGGTCCACCTCTCCCTCACTGCCTGGGCTTTGCCCAACAACACTTGCTCACAAGATGAGTAGGGAGGGATGGAAGAGCCCCAACTCAGCTAGGCCGGGTTCTGCCAATGGCTTGGTCTCAGGATCTTTGTCTCTAATTTATCATTGTCACTATCACCATCATCACCATCATCATCATCATCACCATCATCACCATCATTATCAACGTCATCATCAACATCCTCATCACCATCATCACCACCAGCATCATCATAATCACCACCATTATCAACCACCATCATCACCATCATCACCACCATCATCACTATCATTATCACCATCATCACCATCACCAGCATCACGTTACCTAACCTTTAGTCTGTACCAGGCATTATTCTAAGAACTTTATCTATATTGTAGGGACCAAGGACAGGCTGTTTCAAGATGAGCCACTTTGGCAAAAAGATTATTTTGAGTTAAAAGCAATCAAGACCCAACAAATTTGGGGAAAGTTCTTTACCCCCAGAACTGCCTAGAAGAATTTAGATAGAGGAGTTGCTCCAGGAAGGCAGCTATTGCCTAGATAACTACATTATGATATGAACTAGGTTTGGTAGACAGGAAGGAACCTAGCAAGTCCTGTTTGATCAAAATCTTTCTTTGTCCCACTGTTTCTGAATGGCCCAGCAAACATTTATTTACCAAACATGTACTTTTTTTCATTCTTCATTCTTTAAAGATCTGGACTCATACTCCTTTCTCTTTAGTTCAGAATGACATATATACCTTATTTTGCCTGATGTTCTTTGGAATTTCCATGTCTGTGGATTCCCTGTACGTATACTATTAAATTTTATTTTCTCCTGTTAATCTGTTTTATAGCAATTTGATTCTTAATCTAGCCAGAAGGACCTTGAAAGGGACAGAAACTCTTGCACCCTCACAATATTAACTCACTTAATTCTCACAACAACACAAGGAAGTAGGTACTAGTACCATTCTCATTTTATAAATGTGAAACCAGAAACACAGAGAAGCTAAGCAACTTTCCTAAACTCACACAGCTAGTTAGTGGTAAAGCCTAAATGGGAACTCATGCAGTCTGACAAGAGTCCATGCCCTTAACAAATAGTTTCAATCATATTTGAAACACTGATTAATATGTAACTCACTAAAAAGGATTCTGAAAAAAAAAAGGATTCTGAAATGATGTCTAGATTCAAGAGGAAAAGTGCCACAATTGATTAGCAATGTCTGCAATAATAGTGTCTATACTGTTTTTGCCATTATGTTAGAGAATGATGAAGACATTGCCCTTAACCAAACTTCAGTCAGGCCCCTCTGAGCCCTCTTTTCTACTAGGTCTCAACATTGACCTTGATCCCGTCTTTGGCCTGCCTATCTTGATCTTAACAAGAATCCTTTCAAAGTCAATTTAGCAATTAGGGTAATATTTCAACAAGGCAAGTGATGAAAGACTTATACCAATGTAGCATACTTTGGTGTGGCTTATTCTGCTTCCCTCAGTGGAAACAGCATGATGAGGGTCTTAAAGTATCTTGCTAAGTAAACAGTAGCTTCATAAGTGAGTGTTTGCCCTGATGAACAAGATACGGTCCTGAGAAGGGAGCTCTTTGCAAACTGAACAAATCGGGTCATAGGAATTCCCTGAAGCAAATAGGGATGCTATTTACTGGTACAAAGCCTTAATTCCCAGACAAGAATTTTCTGGACTGGACAAGTGATCTAATTCTCTGTCCTGATTGTTAAGCTGTATGGATGAAAGTGGTCTCAGTTCTCACAAGAAAAATCACAGTAAGGAACTGAGCTTTCAGCCTGGGCAGATGGTGATCCCAGCAACCAAATCTGGGTCTGGAGGATGAGGGAAGACCACATGGGGTCAGGAATTACACTTGAATTTGGAGGTGTTAAGTCTGAAGTGGCTAGAAGTCACCTAGATAGGGAGTCCAGTGGGCAGCCGGTGTTCATTGCCGAGAGCTGAGCTGTTGTTTAGAAGGGGGTGCTGTGAGGTGTTGGTAGTTGTAGACAAGCCATGGGAGCACTTCAGTGAAAAACTGGCTGACGGTCCTCGACAGCTCTTCAGCTGTGGGTCTGGTGGATCCCAGATGGAGCCAGCTTCCAGCCTGTTCCATGTGAAGTTCTCTTTAGGAGGGGAATTCTAAAAATTTAATTTAGCCATGTAGAGCTAAAGACAGCTATGTTCTGGACTTGATCAAAGACAGATCTTCTGTCTTTTGCTACAAGCATGAAAGCCTAGAGGCACCTGGTGACCACAGAATTATACTTGATTCTATATGCCAAAACCAAAATGGGTTGGTTAACTGCCACACTCAAAATGATCTCTGCTCAGCAAACTGGCTGTCTTAGACCCTTCAGTTCTGATTGCTTTCCTACATTTACCCTTTTCCGGCTAAAGCCTTTTGAAATCCATTCTGCTTATCCCCAACTCTCTCAGACCTGGCTTTAAATGTGAATAGAGCTTACATGTGAGTTAGCAAGACACTTCCAAGATGCCATGTCAGGGATGTGGAGTCAATCTGGCTGTAACATCTGTCAACCCATTAATCGCCAAAGTTGATTTGGCTGATCTGGCTGGCTAGGTGAATGTCCCCTTCCCTCCTCATCGGTCCACATGTGTTCCTCCCAAAGCTGCACACTGGGTCAAAGAAGACAACCTTCCCCAGTAGAAGACTGTTCTTTGCTCAAGGGTATAAAAGGAGCTGTGCTCCTCTGCTAGACCCTCAAAGATGTTAGGTCAGAATCCTTGCATATGGCCCAAATGGAGTTCCATCTATACAACTTTCTCCAATATGCTGATTCAGGGAGCTTCCAGACTCCTATCAGCAATAATTCAATGGAAACCTAGGCTGGGAAGCAGGAGTCTCTAGTACATCAGTCAGTTTTTACTAGGATACACTGGGATAACAAACAAAATCCTGGTGGCTTATATCAGTGGTTTATTTATCATGCATCAGACATGTCTTCTGCTGCTTGGCTTTAACTTCTCTTTGTCCTTTTCATAATTGGATCAATAGCTGAAAAGACAAATCTTCTCATGGCAGAGATGAGAGCAATGTCAAGACAGAACAATGGCTTCCAAAGTTTCTACAGCAAGCAGCTTTCATTTGTTCCATTTACATTTCGTTGACCAAAGGAAGTCATATTGGTCAAGACTTGTTGTTGGTGTTAAAGAATCTTTTCCTCCTACACAGAGGAGACTGCAAGTCACATGGCAACCAGTAAGGAAGGACAACAAATAATTGGGATCAATAATATATCCTATGGTAGATTTCCTTTTTAGTCACAAATATTCTCTTCCCTGCCTTACACAATCTGAATCCTGTCATCATACATCCAGAATAAATATGCCATGGTGCCTGGCTGACTCCGTTAGAAAAACATGCGACTCTTGGTCTCAAGGTTATAAGTTCAAGCCCCATGTTGGGTTTAGAGATTACTTAAATAAAACTTAAATATAAAACATATATGTTTATTATTAATATTATTATCATTATTAATATTATTAATATATTATTTTAAAGACAAACAAAAACAAAGCAAACGTGCCAGAAACCCATTTCAATCACAGCACCAGTCTCAAAGTCCAAGATCTCACTATTGCTGATTGTGAAAACTGCCCCTCCTTGTATCTTCAGCCCTGCAAATGGATATTTTAGATCTACAGATGTTCCATTGAAGAACAAGTTTAACTCTTCACCCACTGAATCTGGGCTTTGCCATGAGACTTACTTTGGCCAATGGGGCATTAGTGAACAAAACACAGGCAGAGGCTTCAAGATGACTTGACCACTGGGGCTTGCCCTATTACTGCACTTGGATTAGAACCTTGAGACCACCATGCGAATGAGCCTATGCATGTTTACTAGAAGTCGAGAGGTAAATAACCCAGTTATCCCTGCCTTAGCTAGCAACCCACCAAACACCAGACATGTGAGTGAGGCTATCTTTGACCAATCAGCCCTCAACTAACCCACCAGCTGCATGCAGACACTCAGCTGAGCACAGCCCAAACTGTGGACCCAAACAACCATGACTTAAATGAAGGATTTTTGGGGTGCCTGGTGGCTCAGTTGGTTAAGCAAACAACTCTTGATCTCATCTCAGGTCTGGATCTCAGGGTCATGATTTCAGATCCCACATTAGGCCCTACATTGGGTGTGGAACCCACTATAAATAAATAAATAAATAAATAAATAAATAAATGGATTGCTGTTTTCAGCCATAAAATTTTGGGGCAGTTTGTTATGCAGCAAAAGCTAATTCAGAATAGTCTCTACATCAGATTCTAGGTGATTCTTCTTAATGGGATCACCTCTTAAATACACATCTCAATGTCTGTACCAGTCGACTTAGGTTAACTTATGCTATGGAAAACACTAGCAACTCCCTGAAGATCTCCATGGCATACAACAGCAAAGGATTATTATTATTTGTTCATATTCCATGTGGGCCACATCAGTACAGCCACACATGCCCCCTTCATTCTGGGATCCTGGCTGAAGGAACAGCCCTTCCTTATGGCAAACCACTCTCATGGCAGAGAAAACGACAATGGTGGAACTCTGATGCCTGTAAAGCTTACGTTTACATGTGGCAAAGAGCACAGTACTTTGGCAAAAATAAGTCAAAATGTCTAAGTCTGATGTCATTGGTGGAAATGTAGTCCATCCACATGCAGGAGCACCCACCAGAGAGGGGCACCCAAATGATAAACCTGGTGAGGAACAGGAGCTAACAATCAAGAATGATACAATATACCACAACTGATAACTAGTTTTCTAGTTCTTGCTCAGCTCTTCCTTTTCTGACCTCACATCCTCTGCCAAAAAGTGTGTGTGTGTGTGTGTGTGTGTGTGAGAGAGAGAGAGAGAGAGAGAGAGGAGAGGAGGAGAGGTGGGAGGAGTGAGCCTCTAAAGATCTTTTCCAGTTTTGATGCTGATTTTTACAGTCCCACCCTAATTTCTAGATTCCCCTCTTATTGGTCCAACTGGGTTTAGAGCCATAAATGTCTATCCCTCTTAGCCTAGTAAACTGGATTGTTAACATAAACCAACAATTTTCAGTTTTCCCCTGACCCTAAGATTGACAGCTTCCATGCACAACATACCCTGTGACCATTCCCAGTTTTATATAGAGAGGTTATATGAGAGTGGCAGAGCACACTTACCAATGTCCCTCACCTTTATGGATGCAGTCAAGAAGTTCTGATTTGCTGTCTCTCACACACAGATGTATCCCTGCTAACACAACCTGCTCTTGCTTCCATCCACTATTCCTGATAATTATTGGTGACTCCCCTTGAAATCCTCACAGCTGTATGAGAGTCTGTATATGGCTGGGTGATGGAGGTGGGGGAGACTTGCTCTTCTGGTCCCACTGATTCCAGAACCCCATGATATAATCAGGGTGAATTCTATCCTTCCATCCCTGTGCCAGCCTGAATTGCTAGCCTCAGATCAAACCACAGCATCACAACCTAAACATACATGTTTCTGTATCAAATGGTTGGGACAATCTTAGAGCAGTGGAAACTTAAATGAGAAACAGAGTGGGTGTTCAGAAAGGTCATCAAAAAGATGTGGCCACCAGTTGATCCATGAGCTGGACCCAGGCACTCAGAGAGGCTCCTTACTCCCTCCTCATCCTTGGAATGTGGGTTCCCTTTGCCTTTCCCACTCCCAGAGGCTACTCCAAGGACACAGCCTTGAGATAGTGATGTGGTGTTGAGAACACCTGCACAGCATCTGTGACGGAGCCCAGTTAGGGCCTCTTTATGAACTTCTAAGGTTCTGGGCAGCAGGTGCAGGGGTACATTTGTCTTGAACTGCCCAAGACGAGCCTTGTATATAAATTTCCTTCCTTGTTAAACCTGCACCTGCCAACCTGGAGGGGCCTGCCTCTTTCTTCCATCTCTCCCTGCCCTCTGCTGGTTTCAGATTTCACCTGGAAAGTTCCCACAGGGTTGTGAAAGGGTTTTTGGCCTTTTCCAGAGGCATGGTCCCCATGGATGCTTCCAGTTTCTTCACTCATCCTTTTTCCTATTGGACCTCCACTTTTCCATATTGATTATTCTCAACAAGTGTCTCAGTTCAGTGACCCAAACTACCACCTTATTTAACTAACTTAACCCTTCCCACAAAAGGATGGGCTTCCTACATCCTGCAAATTTCCACCATGCCTCAGACTTTTTTAAGGCTGAACCATGGACATGAGAGGCAAACCAAAAGAGGGTACAAAAGATGCAAAGTCAACCTAAACAAGCAAAGGCCTTCATTGTCACAGGTGGTAAGAACTGTGTAGGGAAAAATCACGTCTCCAGTCTCTGATGGGAGTGTAAGAGGTCTTCAGTCACAGACCCGCTAATCTGTGACACCAGGCAAGTACTACTAGAATGCAAATTTCCAGCACTAATAATATCACAAAAGTTGAGGTGACAAGGGTCCCTTATGGGCTGAGATCTCTTATGACAAACTCCCCTGAGAGCTGGCACACAGAGAGAATGCTGTTTGTACCTGACCATCTCAGAATCCTTGTCTACATGACAGGCCACCAGTGCACACCTGTAGGTGTGCCTTCCTAATGGCAGAGACCACAGAGAATATCCTCATTGGTCACAAAGCTGATCTCTCAGGACATAGAACAAGACAAAAGGAAGAACCCAATCCAGTTTTTACATGGGAGACCCACCACAAAGTTTGCCTAAACAAATGTCTTCTGATGAGAACCAAGAACTCACTAGTCTGGTAGACTGGCTTGAACAACAGGCCAATGGGTCCTATACCTGTGTCTTATGCTTTGGGTTTTCTTTTTTCCTTATAACAGATGACACAGCAGACAAAGAAAAGTAATAACCAATTCTGGGAGGAAACGGATCAGTAAAAACCAAGAGTACTCACACCAAATCTTCATCAGAGTACCTATACCCAAGGATCTAGTTCCACAGATATTTTCTCCTGCTGATCTAAATTTAGAAAAAGAGAAAAACGACTCTTGCACTTTTGGTTCTATCAGACCCTTTAGACAGAGATCCAGGAGGCTGATGGAGCAAGAATTCTTACCTTCTGGAAGCTTTGTTTCAGAGGACCCAGAATCTCTTTGTCTGTGGCAATCCTGGAAGTATGCAGCATCTGGTCCTGCCACCTGCACCTAAACTGTCAGGGAAGGGAAATTTTTCTACCCTTCCTTGTTCTTTTCTCTGGTCTAATAATTAAATTTACTGAGACAGATTAATGGGAGGAAAAAAACTAAACGCATTCATACAGATGTCTCATATAAGTGTGACCCAAAGAAGTGACCAAAGTAGGTAGCTTTTATACTTTTTAGACAATGACACAATAAATTTGTGAAGAATTGACAAGACAAAGAAGTTTGGGCTTGGGGTAGTAAATTAATAAAGAAGTAACTAGCTGTGTTTTATGCCTTCTTGGCCTTGAATTCCCCATCTCAGGCAATAAGGGTGTCTCCTTAGCTCCTGCTTTCAGTCCCATCTCCTGCTTTCAGGAAGACAAAACAGGGTCTGAGTGTTTTTCCTGCATCACCTCTTTCTGTTAAGTAACTTTAATTAAAAATAATCAATATTCCACTTTGACTATTTTGAGGGGGACTGACCTGGGCCCCATTATAACTTTTCTATAAGTTCAAAATTGTTAAAAATTTAAAAATGTTATAAATAAAGCCAGAGTGAGGAAGGCTAGGGAAAAAAATCTTAGCATGCTGACTTACAAAAGAGTAAAGGGGGAACCAGATCTGCTCTCATGGCCACCTCTGTGTTCAGTGGTTTGGCCAAAATAGATGTCCACTTAGATTACATTAATTCATTCATACAATAAATATACACTATGTTTCAATATATTCTATGTCAACATTATGCCCTGGGGATACAAGAGTGAGCAAAATAGGCACAGTCCCCCATCTACAGAAGCCAGTGAGTTAGCTGGGGTTACAGATAAGTAAAAAGGCAATAGCAACATACTATATGGGCATATAAAACAAGGGCTCAAATCCAGACTTTGGAGATGATGTAGTCTTCCCAAAGGGAGTAAGAGCCAAGGAGAGACTAAGCAAAAAGCCAGAAAGGAAGGTGATTTGAAGCATTTGCAAGTATATATTAAAATATGTTTCATATGTTATCTGACCCTAGCGATATTTATGCTAAAATCTCAGCCCCTCCTGGAATCAACACTCTGATGTGGCAAGCATTTGAGCAGAGCAACGATGTTCCTTTGGAGATGTCTCTCCAGGTACTGTTCAACTCTCAACAAAAGATTCACTCTTTCCCCCATCGCACTGCAGTGGGCATGGCGTTAAACGATGTTCCTTTGGAGATGTCTCTCCAGGTACTGTTCAACTCTCAACAAAAGATTCACTCTTTCCCCCATCGCACTGCAGTGGGCATGGCGTTAAACCAAAAACCATCTTCCAAAAGTGACAAAGCAAGGCATTCCTGGAGCTCTGGGGATTTATCTGCAATGCCTTATAAACAGTTGCTATGACAACAACCAAACAAAGCAGTTACCTAATGTATGCCTTTCAGCTGGCTTTTGTTGACCTGCTTACTTGAGCTCATGCTCCCCTAAATGTTGCTCCCATGGAGTCTGTGCTTCAGGGGACATTTAGGGGGTTCTGTGTTGAGATGATGTTACAGAGACTTAGTGTGTGGAATGTGAAAGAACTCTAAAACAAATAGCCAGGGCTATTTGGAAAAGAGACTAATAATATAAAGTGAAAAGCTTTTGTATTAAAATAACAAGTTAAATCTTGGTGAATCTGGGGGTTTTGTTGTGCACGAATCTGCATAAACTCAAGATTTGGAGATGTCCTACCTACCTGCTTTTGAAATTGCCATACTCTGTTAGAGCATACCTAGAGGAATCTTGCAGCCAGGGTACAGGACCTTGGTCTCATTTTGCTTGAAGGCACAGAGTCCTAACTTGTGGTTGGTGGAAGAAGATAAGACTGAATCACTTTTTCTACAGCAGCAATGCCATGTGAGTTTTCTTGTTAGGTACAGCATTGGGCTGGACCAACTGGGGCGAGTCTAGAAGCAATTTATACTGGTAGAACTGTATACTGTATATTGATGGAACTAGTCAAGCAGGATCTACTCCAAGCCCTCAGAGGAGCAGAGCTTATAAAAGAACCTTGAACACCTATAAGTTGGAGGAAGGATGTTCCTCCTTTCTCTCCCAAATGTAAGGAATTGTGTGGGCTGCCTGCCTACAAGGCTATCTTGAAGAAGAGCCTTACAGACACTTCAAGTGTGATACAGCTACAATGCCAGGTACTGCCTAGATAAGATCATGAGAAATCATGCTAATATGTAGGGCCACACTCAGGTAAGCTGTGATAGACCTACAGCCCTAAATGCCTTTAGACTTGCCTGAAGGGTTCCATTCCAGTGGGCTTGGAAGGTCAGCGTGCCAATTATAGGCACTAAATTCTCTATGGGAACTTGTTCGGGAAAAATGTAGAGATGTGTGTGTTCTTGGGGTCTGTGCTCAATCTATTCCCATGGAAAGCAACTACAAGAAGCAGGAAGGGACAAAATATAACTGGGGATTTTAGAAAAGTAAGCTCTCTGAGCAGTTGACACAGAATTATTTGCTGTGAATGTCAACTGCCATGAGGGTGACCCTTGTGCCTCATGGTCCTCACGTCCCAGCCAATCCAGACCACTTGGCTGATCTGGGATGCACTCTTCAGCCCTACCTCCTCTTCCTCCTCTCTTGTTTTGTAGCCTTGACAACCCAGCCTCTCCCCACCCTTGGAAAAGGAGGAAGGGAAGCCTAGACAGGCCCCAGGAGGCCCATCACCCCACCCCACCTTTGCACCTTCAATCATTCATCCTTTCAAGAAATATGTATTAGGGCCTATGGTGCTGAAGAGATAAAAGTGAATAAAGCAGATAATTCCAACTCTCAAGGAAGATAACAGGATAAATTCTAATTGTGGTAAATTCTACAAGGTTAGTAAAGCAGAAAGCGATGACTGAAGGAAGGTGGGCCTCTCAGTGGCTTCTGGGCTAGTATGCTTGTGGCTGCTGAAAGCTTCAGTCCTCATCCTCCAAGGGAAGAAGAGAAGCACCTTGGGGGAGTGGGGGCGGTCTGGGGGTGGATCCCTCTGTCACTTCAGCACACTGTTGGCATCTGAGCCCTTGTTGCCAGGCAACCCAGCCATGCCACAGGCAAACTTGGCCATGAGTTTGGAACCCAAGTAAGCAAAGTCAACTTCTGCTAAGCAAGAAAGCTCTCACCCAAAGCATCTTGGCATCTGGATGCCCTTGTCCTATGAGTCCTTGAAAGAGAGAGAGCAAGAAAAGCAATTTTGAGGGGGCAGAATCAGAGGTCCCAACTCTTGGTTCATGGAAGAGGCAAGATTGAAACATCTTTTCAAAAAGAACAATGTCAACAGCAACAATTTGTAGCAGTAGACTAAGTAAATCTTGGCCAAAAAGATCATCCCCCATCTCTTTTGATTATACCTCTCCTCCTTTCAGCTGATTGACCTTGTGCTGCCCTCCCTGACCCCACCATACATCTGGCAAACTGACACTCAGTAGGAGAGACACCTAGAAGCAGGGGCTGTCCCTGGATGCCCAAATGGCTCTGAGGTGTGGACACCTGTATTGAGCAGGAGGGATGCCTCTTCTGCCCCCATTCTGACATCCCACCAACCATGAGCATTAGGTACATTTCTTTAGCCCCAGTGGGAGAATGTGCAAACGTTCTACTCAGAGAATCTCTTCTTACTGATGATCAATCCACCCTTTGTGATGAGAAATCTACTCTTAAATCTTATTGAGGATCTCTTGTATGTGACCAATTCTCTGTTGCTGTTTTCAAGATTCTCTCATTGGCTTTTGGCTTTTGACAGTTTGAATATGACATTTCTAAGTGTGATTTTTCATTTTCAGTTGTGCTTTGCAACTCCAAAATTCCTATTCATTTCCTTTTTTATAAGTTCTGTCTCTTTATCAATGTTCTCTATGTCATGAAACCTTGTTCTCCTGCTTTTCTTTAGATCTTTGTCCATGGTTTCTTTTAGCTCTTTAAGCATATTCAAGACAGATGGTTTAAATTCTTTGCCTGGTAATTCCAATATCAGGGTTTCTTTGGGGATAATTTCTATCAATTTCTCTTTTCCTATGAATAAACCACATTTAATAGCTTCTTTTCATGTCTTTTAATTTTTATGTAAAACCATACATTTTTAATATTATAACTGGCAACTCTGGAAATCTGATCCTCTCCCCTCCACCATATTTTTTGTTACTGCTGTTTACTATAGTTGTTCACTTAGTGAACTAATTTTATAGTCTGTAGTATTTGTCATGTGTGGCCTGAATTCTTCATTCCAGTAGTCCATTAGTGGTTACCTAATGATGAGACAAATTTCCTTAAATTCCCAGAACCACAAAGTCTCTAGTCTTTGCTGAGAAGCTCTCTGTATTGAGGTATATGTTTAACACAACCACACACTTTAAAACCCTACCTTAACCTTCACTTCCTGCTTCTTCAGAGCCTTGAGGTCAGAAGAAGGTGAATCCTTAGGACCCTCTTGAGTGGTTCCTAATAGCATGTGCACACACCTAAGCATGCATGTGGACTTCCATCCTTCCAGAAATATGTCACAACTTTTCACAGTCCTGATAGATATTTCATTACTTAGCCTTTCCTCCCAAGATTTTAGGCTAGTCCATTGTTGGCTCCAACTGTTACCTATCACCTCAAGCAGCACCAACTGAGATGTTAGCCTGTTACCTTGTAAAGGTTTTCAACAAATGCCCTTTGGGAAGCAAATTCAGCACTGGGCCAGGTCCAAGTTAGGCAAAAGAAAAACAAGCTTTTGAACAAGTCTTCCAGGAATCCAGCATACAATCAGAGCAAATAATGAATTACAATTCTTTGTGAATGAGGCTGATTCTGTTCCCTCTGGTACCAAGAATAGGTACTATTGGAATGGGAAGTAAAGAATGGGGCTGAGATAAGTTAAAACACCAAAAAGATCATTATTATTACCAAGAATCAGCTGTTTTCCTTGAATAACTGTTCTCTGAGAGGCTATAAGCCTTTGGTTAATTTCCAGTTTCAAAAATGTTGATTCTCACAGATTTTGCCCATTCTGTGTTGCTTTTATAAAAGGATGGAATGTAGAGTTCCTTACTCCACTATTTTGCTGACTTCCTTACTACATTTTTGACAGACATTTTTGCAACATGTAGAATTCCATCCTGTTTTTTTTTCCCAGTACATTAGAGATGTGTCTTCTAGCTTGCATTGTTTCCAACAAGAAATGTGTCATAAGTCTTATCTTTGTTCCTTTGTTCACAACGTGCCTTCCCCGCCCCACCCCGGTTATGTTTCAGAGTTTCTCTTTATCACTGATTTTAAGAAATTTCATGATAATGTGCCCTAGTGTAGTTTTCTCTGTGTGTGTGTGTGTGTGTCTGTGTGTGTGTGTGTGTGTGTATTGTTGTTGTTGTTGTTGTTGTTGTTATTGTTGCTGTAGTCGGTTTTCGGTTTAATTTGGTTTGATTTTGGGGTGTGAGTGTATGTGTGTGTGTTTACTTGAGCTGCACTGAGCTTCTTGGATTTGTGGACTTATCATTTTCATCAACTTGAACAATCTTTCAGGTGTTCTACATAGATAGGTAGGTAGATAGACAGAAAGATATGCATTTGATTAGTTGAATTTGTGCCAATAGAGGACTCACTGGTGCTCTATTCTTTGTTTTTTGGTATTCTTTTTCCCCTCTATGCATTTTATTTCAGATGGTTTTGATAGTTACACCTTCAGGTTCACTAATCTTTTCTTCTACAGTATCTAATCTGCTGTTAATCCTATCCAGTGCATTTTTCATCTCACACAATATAGTTTTCATCTCTAGAAGTTCAATTCAGATCTTTTAAAATATATTTTCTGTGTCTCTATTTAATATATTCAATCTTTCCTCTAGATTCCTGTTCATATGGAGAATACCCAAAACCATCTTTTAACGTCCTCATCAACTACATCTGTCATCTGTGTTATTTCTGGGTCAGAAATGATTGATTTTTCTCCCACATGGGCTGCATTTTCCTTTTTCTTTGTCACCTTGATAATTTTTTTATTGAATGCTACATATTATGAATTTAACCTGTTGGATATTTTGCATTCTTACAAATTCTCTCAAACACTGTTTTGGGACACAGTTAAGTAACCTGAAAACAGTTTGTTCCTTTCATGGTTTGCTTTTAAGCTTTGTTAGGTGGGACTGGATTCATCCAGTCTAGGATTAATTTATCTCACTCCTGAGGCAAGACCTTTCTTAGTACTTTTGGGTTGCCTTATGAATTATGAGGTATTCAAAAACTCCAGTTTTTTGGGGTTTTTTTTAAACTCCAGTTTTTGAGAACAGGCATTATTCCAAGCCCTGAGTGAACTTCCTGCACCATCCCCTCTAATCCTTTTGAATGGTTCTTCCTCTAGCCCCCAGTAGTCTCCTCACATACAGTACTAGGCTGAATACTTGATGGTCACCCTCTGCAGATCCCAAGAGTTCCCTCTCTGAGCAATTCACTTCTCTCTGGCACTGTGCCCTGAGACTTCTAGCCATTTTGACTTCACCAGACTCCCAGCTCCATCCCAGTTTGGGGAGACTATTTCTCTCTGCCTAGGTTCCCTTTTCATGCATCATGACCTGGGAACATCTTCCAGGAAGTAAGCTGTAGCCATCATTTGTTTCCCATTTGTTTCCCATCTCTCAAGGATCACTTTCCTGATGGCCAGAGTCTTAAGTACCACTGTGTCATTTATTTTTTGACTTTGATTTATTTCATCAGCATTTTATAATTTTCCACATATTAAACAGGCACATGCTTTATTAAATTCATACCAAGGATTTTTTTTCATTTTTGATAGTGTAAGATAAACTGTATTATTTTTGTCAAGAAACATTTTTTTTATCCATTTGTTGTTACTCTTGTTAAAGCAGAAAGGTAAATCCAGTCCCGATTACTTCATCTTTTTTTTCAATTGAAATATTGTTGATGCATAATATTATACTAGTTTCAGGGGTACAACATACTGATTTAACAATTGTATACATTACAAAATGCTCTCCACAATGAGTATAGTTACCATAGGTCACCATACAAAGTTACTACAGTATGAATAGACACTTCACTGAAAAGTAAACACAAATGGATTTTAGAAGTCTGGAAAAGTTCTCATAAACTCACTAATAATATGAGGAATGAATATTACTGGATATAACTGGATTACTGGATATAACTATTCCATTGACAAAGGTCAAAAAGTGTAGTAACACATTGGTAAGTTTATAGGAAAATATATTTCTCAGACATTATAAAACGAAGAATAAATTAACCATTAGTTTATGGCAATTTGGCAAAATCTCAAATGCATGCACACTTTAACCCACCAATACCAATAGTTTCTAAGAATCTATCCTAAACACATGCTCTCATATCGTATGCAGAGATGAACGGACAACTTCATCATTGCTTATCATGGTAAGAGATCAGAAACAATCTAAACATTAATTGATATGAGACTTGTTACGTTATATATGTGGTAATTGTTTTAAAAATATTTAAAAAGAGGGCCACGTGGGTGGCTCAATCAGTTAAACATCTGACCTTTGGGGTGCCTGGGTGGCTCAGTGGGTTAAAGCCTCTGCCTTCGGCTCAGGTCATGATCTTGGGGTGCTGGGATCGAGCCCCGCGTCGGGCTCTCTGTTCAGTGGGGAGCCTGCTTCTCCTCTGTCTCTGCCTGCTGCTCTGCCTACTTGTGATCTCTCTCTCTGTGTCAAATAAATGGATAAAATCTAAAAAAAAAAAAATCTGTCCTTTGATCTCAGCCCAGGTCTTGATCTCAGGGTCGTGAGTTCAAGCCCCACATTGGGCTCCACGCTGGACATAGAGCCTCTTTAAAAAAAAAAAAAAGGAGGGGAGAGAGAGAGACATGTTATTATGTACTAATATATATAAAGTATGTTATTAAGTGAAAAGAGAAAGGTCAATAGTGTTTGAAGAAAAACTAAAATGTTAGGAGGAAAGAAGACTTAATATTCATAGTATCATCTTGTGCAGTTTTAATGTTTTACCTTATGTGTATAATTGTTATGTTTAGAGGTAAAAACTCAGTCAAAATTAACTAATTTCAAAATATATTATCCAAAATAGCTTTATTCAATTTAATGTTAAGTAATAAAAGAGTTTTATGAGAACCAATCTAACTATCCAGATGTAGCACTATTTAGGGGAAATTGCGGTAGATTTTCATTAATGACCCCAGTTCTTCACTCCTCCTTATATTCACGCCCTTTGCCTTTCTTAGGTAACTTGTTCAGGGATCTCTCACTGTAGGCAGGACATAATTTCCCACTCCTGACATCCATGTGACTTGTCTTGGCCAATAAATTGACACTGAAGGAATGGGTGTAAGTTCCAAGCCTGGGCTTCAAGAGACTCTTTGTGTTTCAGTTTGTTCCTTGTTGTTCCACTGCCTTTGTGAAAAGGACATGCCCAGCCTCACCCACTGGTCCCAGAAGGGGAATGAAAGACAGATGGAGCATAACTGTTCCAGCTAAGACCGCCTAAAGCTCAGTGTGGAACAGAGACCCCAGATGACCCACAGACACATGAACAAGCCTAGCTAAGATCAGCCAAGCTCAGCCTCATGACCTGTGAGCTCTAACAATAAATAATTGTCATTCTAAATGTTCTCTTTTTTTTAAGATTTTGTTTATTCGGCAGAGATCGCAAGTAGGCAGAGAGGCAGGCGGGTGGGGAGCAGGCTCCCTGCTGAGCAGAAAACCCTATGGGGGGTCCGATCCCAGGACCCAGGGATCATGACCTGAGCTAAAGGCTTTAACTCAGTGAGCCACCCAGGCACCTCTAAATGTCCTAAATATACTATATTAAGGTGGTTTGTTACACAACGATTTCTAACCAATAGGGCTGGTGTCAAGGTGTTGTAAGTATTACCCTGGGTGATATATGGTGAGACTAGAAGCAAATTGAGAGAGAGAAATTTAAAAGATTTTTACGGTTTTGTTACTCACAGTTTCTCTGGGAGAAGACCACACACCATACAGGGTCACTCAGAGAAGCATGAAGGTTGGTCAGGAGGCAGAAGGAGAAAGGGAAACTATAGGCAAGTGCCTTTACCGTGGCTTCCAGGGGAAGGAATAGGCAGGCGGGATGACCAGGTTTAGGACTGGCCAATTTGAATGATGTCTGGAGCATCGAGGCTGTCCTTGGCTGTTTGGTTCCTGGCCCTGGGCGATCAGGGCAGCTATGTGGTAGCCCACGTGTATGGTGATCCAGATGTAAAATCCTGATAGAGTGGGGGTGGACTTAACTAATCAGGAAGGAAAACTCACCAGTCTCTAGCTAGGACCTCAAAACTGGATCAGGGAAGTATTTTTTGAAACTACAATGCCCAACATCATAGTCCCTGTGATCTTAAGGACTTTATCATGCAGTATATGTGCTAAGAAGCAGTCAGAAGCAGCAATCCCAAAGGAAAAAGAATCAGAAAAAGGCTGCATCAATTATTGTTAATTATTGGGACTGAAAGCCCATTGGAAGTAGTCCAGTTACCATGGCTGCAGAACAGACTACCCCAAAGCATGGTGACTTAAAACAACATTTACTTTGCTTACAGATCTGCAGTTTGGTTCAGTGAGATAGCTTATCTACTCCATTAGGCATCATGTAGGGCAGCTCAAAGTTTGTGAGCTGGAATCATCTACCTGTCTAGTGACTGGGTGTCTCATGTCGGCTGAGACCTAAGCCTGGGCTGTTGGTTGGAACACCCACAAATGGCATCTCTATATGGCTGCTTAAGCTTCCTTACGGCATGGTGGCTGGACTCTGGGAAAGAGAGCCAGGAGGAAGCCGTATCACTTCTTTTGACTTAGCCTTGGAAGTAACAGGTTCTTTCTATCATATTCTTTTCCTTAAGGTAGTAACGAAGTCCCACCAGTTCAAGGGGACGGGAAATCAACCATCTCTTTTTTCTAAAGATTTTATCTATTCATTTGAGAGAGAGAGAGCACAAGCAGGAGGAACAGCAGAGGGAGAAGGAGAAGCAGGCTCCCCACTGAGCAGGGAGCCCAACATGGGGCTCCATCCCAGGACTCTGGGATCATGACATGAGCTGAAGGCAGACACGTAACTGCCCGAGCCACCCAGGTGCCCCAAAGTGAACCATCTCTTGGTGAGGAATGTCAAACTGCTGGTAGAGCACATGGGCTAGAAATACTTCTGTGCCCGTTTTTGGAAAACGTAATCTGCCATGGGGGTGGGTGGAGAGATAAAAGTCAAAGACAATAGAGGAGTCCAGGAGAGAGAAGGTGAGGGTGTCTCTTAGGTGAGAACTTGAGGAGGGGCATGAGGAAGCTGAGCTGCACGGAGCCCAAGAGAGGAAGCAAGCAGTCAGCCCCCCGGCCATGGTGGAAGCAACCGTGGGAGACATGGTAGGGCAGCGAGCAGGTTTCATGTCCCGGCTGACACTGTCCTCTTTCTTTAGAGGCATCTGAGCTAATGATGCAGTGGGGGCGGGGGCAAAGGGTGGGGGCTGATGTTTTAACAGGAATTGAGGGATTCAGAGGTACCTGATGCTTGATCGGGTCCTGGATGCGGAGCAGGACTCAGCCTGGCTGGCGGGAGAGGGACACGGAATTGCTGCCAAGGACACGGAAGGGACAGTCATAATGTCCTTCACGTTATTCTGCACTAGCAAGGTGTGGAGCCGCACTCAGCGAGGGGGTGAGGGAAAAGCGCCAGCAGGCAGCCTCCCCTCCTCACACCTGTGTTTCAACCCTGCCTAATTTTCAAGGTCACCAGGAAGACTAAGCCCACTGACAGCCATGAGATCCCTGCCAGTCGCTGGTTGCTCTGCGCAGAGACCACAATTGCTCTGTTTGGATCGCTCATGAACTCTCTTGAGGGTAAATGACTGAAGTAGCAATTCCTTCACCAGGAATAGACTGATTCCCAGGTGTCAACATGATCTTGTGAGATTAATGCCTGGGTGCACTTAGAGGAAAGGCAACCGAGTTTGATAGAGGAGATGGCCCTTTTCTTGATTCGTACCTGATGGAGCTCAGAACCGCCCACTCACAGCAGGAAGGCCTGCAGCCTGGGTTTCCCAAAGAAACCAGCTTCCTTTGGGCTGCAAGGGAAGTGCCTCTGTTTGAAGCTAAGACTGACACACAGCCCCAGATTCAGCCTGGAAGATATCCAGGAGCCTTGCTCTTCCCCCTGGGCTTGGGCCTCCCTGCACTCTCTACTGTCCCAGGCCCCTTCGGAGAGGCTAGGCTCAGGATACTCTGGCTCCTCGGCAAGCCTGCCTGGCTGGCTGGGCTGTGCAGGACAAGGCAGCACAGTGGGACCGAGAACAAAGGAGGCAGCCCTGGAAAATTCTGACAGTCCCAGACACGTACGCTCGAATGCACACTCTTGGCCCTGATTCTGTTTTAAGCTGTGAGCCAAAAATGTGTCTCATCCAGATGGGAAAATGTATCTAGAATAGCAATTGTCTGCACCCACACACCCATACATACACACACACACACACACACACACACCATCAGCCCCATCAAATTTTGGGGCTATATATTAGGCAAGTAGTAGGTGCTCAGCTCCCAGGCCTTCCCTTCTGTTCTCGCATCCTTCTGCCCCTCAGGGGCAACTCTCAGTTCACTATGGAAGACGACAAAGCCGGTTCAAGGACTCCAAAGACTCTCTCTCTTTTTTTTTTTTTAAATAGTCTTCTGATTCTTTTACTTCCTCCAAAGCATATGTCCAACTTAATTCAACAAACATTTATGGAGCCCTTACCGCAGGCCAGGCACGTGTTTGTTTACCCCTAGGACAGGCATCTAGATTCTCAGGATCCAGAGCTGCACCATCCAATAGAACATTCTGTGACAATGGCAATGTTTTAGACCTGTGCTGTCCGCTACAGAACCACCAGCCACATGTGGCTACAGAGCACTTGAAATGTGGCTGCTGTGACTGAGGAACAGAACTTCCAGTCATATTGAATTTGTCCGATTTTAGTTTAAATCACCGTATGTGATCAGTGACCTCTGGTGGACAGTGCAGACTAGAAGGAGGCAGGAATGTACACAAAACCCCTATTGCACCTCTGCTAAAACGCCACAGTGGAAGTGCAGAGACCCCCTGGAAAAATAGGTGAATTTCCACATGGGCATTGTGGAAGTCTTCCTGGAGGTGGCAGCCAGGGAGAAGAGGATTCAGGGAGGGAACATAATTTCAACAGGTGAGTCTGGCTGGGAAATGGACTTGCAGGAGAAACCAGCATTGGGCAAAAATGCAGGTGCTGGGAAGTGCGGTATACACTCAGAACATTTAGGAAAGACAGAAAGTTCCTTGGGGGCAAAGGAGGCTGGAAAAGCAGGGTGGTGAGAGCCTGATTGACAGGCTAGTGTTTGGGTACCTCTGAGCAAGAGAACAATGTGGTCATCACGAGCTTTAGGAAGCAGGTGGTATGGCTAAGACACAAATGAGGTGGAAAGATGAGCAGCCCTGGGTGTGTGTGTGGCTGGGGGACGGGGTTCACAAACTCTCACCAGTACCCGAGGGCAGGCACGGAGAGACTGAGCAAAGAGATGGGCCACTCCAGATTGGCAGGTGGCAGTTTTCACAAAGAAGAGAACTTACTTACAGGCTTGTCTTAGGCAGCTGCAAGATGAGTTGATCCCACACCTGCCACCAGAATCTTAGAAGCTTATGTAGGGGCCTTAAAGGGGCTCAGTCGTGTATAGTGTCCAGAGGATTTCAACCACACATTTCTCCCTCAAGGCTGTGTCCTTGAAAACAGCTCCCGCCATGGGAAAGGGGGTTGGAACAGACTTTCCAAGGACAGGAGAAGGGTGAGGAGCCTCCAGTTCCCCAGGTGTGCTGGCAGGTCATCCTCTCTATGACCTCCTCCAAGAGAGTGCCATGGTCCAAATGAGAGGGAACAAAGACCTGAGTCAGGACAGAGGATGCAGCTGGGGGGTGGGGAAGTGTGAACTTGTCCTTCAATGACACTCCTAGTGCCTCCTGCTCTGTCCTGCCTCCCTAACACCCAGCTACATTTCAGTCCATAAATTGAACTATCAAAGGGCACCTGGGTGGCTCAATGGGTTAAGCGTCTGCCTTCAGCTCAGGTCATGATCCCTGGGATTGAACCCCACGTCATACTCCCTGCTCAGCAGGGAGTCTGCTTCTCCCTCTCCCTCTGCCTCTCTGCCCCCACCCCATGTTCTCTCTCACTCACTCTGTTTTCTCTCTCAGATAAATAAATTTTTTTAAATGGACTGTCAGAGCACGTAGTAGATGTTTAATAAATGTTTGCAGAAAGATGGATAAGATTGAGCAAACTCTCAGGCTGGGTGATTGATTATAATTTAGTTTTGGGGATAAAGCCAGGTTAGAGATTCATTCCATCAGTTTCCAGATAGTTACTGTGTGCCCACTAATGGCTGCACACAGAGGCACGGGAGGTACAGCAGTGAATCAGCCTAAGTCCTGCCCATAGGGAGGTCACAGTCATGTTGAAGGATGCAACCAGCTTCTTCTGAGATTCATGACTGAGGGGGAAGATGGCCCTTAATGGAAATTGAGACATCAGGACAAAAGGTGGCCCAAGGGGGCAGAGCATTTTGTTTGGGGCACTGGAGTTTAGTGTACCAGTGAGACATCAAGGTGGAAAAGGTCGACACGTCCTTGGAAGAGGTGTTGAGGCAGGAAGACGTGCTATGAAGCCATAAGCAAGCCAGGGAAACTGAGGATGCAGGAATGATGGAGATATCCAAGCAGTAGTATCAGAAAAGACAAAAGGGAAACAGAAGACAGCCTCAAAGGACTGCCTTTATTTAGGCTACCCTTCAGCCGGCCAGTCGTCCACACCTCACTCTCAACATTAAGGTCAACTATCGTTTCTCAGCCTTTTGGCTAAGATCAAAAGTAGTAACATTATGGTCAACCAGATGTCCCCTCTGCTCAGCCTACATTTCCCCATCGCAGGCTCTGCTCTCTGCCGCTGGGCAACGGGGGCTCACGGATCCAACCAAGAGCATTATGCCTCAGGTGTTGCTCAGAAAAGCTGATACCTTTACCTGCTGCTACAGGCTGAGTTGTATCCCCTAAAGTTCATAGGTCAAGGTCCTAACTCCCCTTACCTGAGAAGGTAGAGATAGGACCTTTTTAAAACCGGTAATTAAGCTAAATGGGTTTATTAAGGTGGGCCCTCATCTGATATGACCAGTGTCCTTAAGAAGAAATTTGGACGCAGACTCACAAAGAGGGAAGACCTTGTGAAGACACACAGAAAAAAAACAGCCATTTCTGAGCCACGGAGAGAGTCTTTTGGAAAAACCAAACCCCTGGCACCTGGATCTCAGACTTCCAGCCTCCAGATCTGTGAGAAAACACGTTCTGTTGTTTTAAGCCCCCTAGTCTCTGGCACTTTGTTATGGTGACCCTGGCCCTAATCTGCTTCGGGTGCAGGGGTTTTTCCCCTCCTGCCAGCTCCCTCCCACATGTAGAGCTTTCCCCGCTGCCTCCAGCATTCTCCGCTCTCCCCGCCCCCACACACCTGCTCCCATCCCTGCAGGAGGAGAAAGGGATTCATAGGCCCTTCACACTCAGGCTCCCACTTCATTATTTTAACTGTCTCCTGTAGAAAGGGTAGACAGAGCAGTGTTTTTCCCTTGGCAAAGACTCCTTCTCGGATACATTTGTAGATGGCAGTCCACTTGAACTACACAGCTGGGGCTTAATTGCACCTGGACAACCCACCCCCACTCTGCGCAGCCTGTGCATTTTTTTTTCTCCTTTAAATTAAATGCAAAGGAACAGACGGGATGAGAAATTCAACCACATGTACCTTCCTCCTTTATGCCCCAGTCCCCCTACACACACACACACACACACACACACACACACACATGTGCTCACATGCAAGCATGCAGGTAGAGATGCTATTCTTTTCTCCTGGCCAATGTCCCACCTGCCCAAAAGCTGTGCGCCTGGGGCCCAGGCCACATTCCTGCTCCTCAGCATAGACAGCCTGACAGCCGAGCATCTCTGGAGTCGACTTGAGTTCTAACTGGATTTCTGCTGCTTTAAAATTTTTACTTGAGGACACAATTGGTTGGAATTTGAGGACACAGTTGGTTAAGCGACCGCCTTCAGCTCAGGTCATGATCCTTGAGTCCCAGGATCAAGTCCCACATCAGGCTCCCTGCTCAAGGGGGAGTCTGCTTCTCCCCACCCCCCACCGACTCTCCCTCCTCTCAGACTCTCTCTCTCTTGCTCATTCTCTCTCTCACAAATAAATAAGTTAAATCTTAAAAAATAAATAAATAAATAAATAAGTAAATAGCATTTTTATTGGAAAGCCCTTGATAGGAGGAAGATTAGTGTTCTTCGAGGAAAGCACCACAATTACAAACCCAGATCTCCCTGAAAACTCTGAGTCAATTTAGGTTCTTAAGAATTGAGTTTTAATGAGCCACAGGAAGTGAAGTGACGATGAGGGTCACAACCCCGAGGACTCAGGATTTTTTGTGGCATCAGGCACACAAAATCCAGCACGACCAACTGGATGTCATGTAGCTCTTTTGAAGTCTCAGAGCCCTGCCGGAAGGGCTAAAGTGTTCTTCCCCTCGCTCTGACCCAGAAGCTCTGAAAAAGCTTTTAAAAAGCTGAAAAAGTCTAATCTGTAGTTCTCTTTCATCCCCTGTGAAGTCAGGAGCATTCCATGTGAGGGACTCTTCCCCTTCCTTAGATGTGCCGGAGCCCTGTGTTGTCCCAGGGGTCCCACTCCAAGAATGTCAACATGGTGGAAAGAATCCTTGACTTGGGGCTCACCGTCTTAACTCTCACCAAAACAATAGACTTTGTGAAGGACCACCAAAACCAGATGGTGCCACCTCCGGATTAAGTTGTCATGAGTGACCTTAAAGGGTCTCTACTATTCACAGCTGGCTGCACATCCACTCAGCAGAATAGAGATCAGGTAAGATGAGAGGCACAGGACAGAGCCAGACCTCTGTGGGATCTCTAGGGTGTCTAGAAGAGCCTCTTTTCCTACTGGATTGTCACCACCATGGGACATAGGACAGTATTGCTTTCTAAACACCTGAGAGGGGGAAGCATGTTCATCTCTTTGAGCAACAAATACTTGTCCACTGCACTAATCCATTTTGATTTCTAAAAATAACCTTACTGTTTTCTGTGACTACAAATATAATCCAAACTAATTTTTTTTTTTAAATCTGGCCCTTACAGAGTACTCAGAGTCACCAAAACCACCTCCACCTCCTCCAATTTGGAATTCAATTTTTATTTATTTTTACAAAGGTGGATTGAATAGTAGAGCCTCCTTTTCAGCTTGAGTTTTCAGTGAGCAATTGATTTTTGCCGTATTTCCACGCCAGCCCATTTAGCCCTTTTTAAAAAACTGAAACATATTCATGGTATTTAGCCATGTTCCTGCTGAATACTGGCGTTGTCTCCAATTTTGCACTGTCCCAGATGCTCCTGATGTTAGGAGGAATGCTGGCAATAAACATATAATTGAATATGTTTCAATCTGAAGAAGGAAGGAAATTCAGACACATGCTACGACATGGGTGAAGCTTGAGGACTTGATTCGAAGTGAAGCAAGCCGATTGCAAAAAGACAAATATTACAGGAATCCACTTATATGCATCACCTAAAGTACTCAAAACTGTAGAAACGGGAAGTGGAATGGTGGCTGCCAGAGGCGGAGGAGACGGGATATAGGGAAGTATGGTTCAATGGGTAGAGAGTTTCAGTTAAATTTCTGAAGATTGGTCACAAAACAACGTGAATATAACTTAACACTACTGAGCCGTACACGCAAAGGTTTAAGATTGGAAATTGTATGTTAGGTATATCTTAACCACAATTAAAATAATAATAATAAATAATTTCTTAAATCCCCCCACAAAAAAAAATGGGAATGCCAAGTCTAAAGGTGATTCCAGTTGTCATTTTAAATAGATATTAGCAAAGTGCCTCTTGAAGGGCTGAACTGGTCTTATTTCCACCGCAGCATGCGAGAGACCCATCTCCCACAATCTCTCTGACACAGGCATTGCCAATCTGTTCTCCATCATGATTTGGTAATGGCAGATGGGACAGAAAGAGGGCATAAATTCACACTCCCCTTGAAGTGTAACAAAAGAATGTTCTTCTGTTTAGCCCATCTCAACACTTGAGGGGCCACAAAGTAAATTTGGGTTGCAGCGTTCTACAGGGTAGGTGTAGATCTCTTTGGATGCCTCCGGAAACTCCGGAGTTATTCTAGTTCTTCCCCATCCCATCCCACTCCCTCACCTTAAAATCATGACTCCAAATATCACAGACTGGCCTACATATTTTCCTGAAACAGCTGTCCCACAGAATCACTAAAACTTGGGTTAAAAATAGCCTCAGTCTCTAAAAGAAGGTTGAGTCCCTGGAAACAAAGCCCGCTTAGAAATGTCCCCACCTCCGTAAAAGGCACACAAAAGCTGACCCGCCTGTGTCCCTTGAGCTAGTCTCTACTCGTGACCACCCCTTCCTGCCCTGGACACAAATCCCTGCCTAAAATCTTTTCCCATTCTTGGTCCGTCTATGGAAGAAAAACAGGGAACAAGGGAGGATAGTGCAATTATAAACAAGCTACAAGCTCATGTCCTTATTTCCATATTATAAATGCCCAAATGGGCTCAGAGACTTTAAATAACATGTCTGAATTCCCACAACAAGTATAAGAAGCCAAATTTCAATCTTGTGTCTCACTTCAAAGATACTGCAGTAACAATACCCTGCTTCCCCAGTGCAACCAATCCCCCCTAAAAGGTCCTATCAGGTATTCAGGTCCCATCACCACTGAAGAGGATCAGATGATGTGTCCTAGGAAGAAAACAGAGAATTCTGAATAGGGCTAGAATTCTGTAGCACCAGGAGACGTTTTGAGACAACAACCCACCTAAACAATGCCCGGTACCTTGTTGATGGCTTCTCCCTCCCCCTTAGCAAGTGGGGAGACACATTTTCCTAGGTGGTGGGTGGGAGTGAGGATCAGCTGTCTACTTTTGTTGGCAGATCTGGCTTCTCTGCTGTGGTAAGGACTGGAAGTTTATCAGGTTAAACAGGAAAGTTTCCCATGGGCTCTTAACCTCTGAGCTGTTATGGAGGTTGCCAGGTGCAGAGATGGCCTCTGGCTGCCCACTTGACCTTGCACTCTATGGTCCCAATCTCCAAAGCATATTTAGAATGACAAGATCAGACAAAGCCATCCTCAGTTGCTCAGGAAAGATATTTGTGGCGGAAGGAAGGGCAGCTACCTGCTGCCTTGGTTTACCCATCCTCTGAATCATAAACTTAAAGATGATCCCCAGGACACAGATGTCTAGCAATTAAACGGTATTGATCCAGGAGGGCTGTCAGGGCACCCCAGGCCCCAGATCAGCCTGGTGGAGAAGGCCAGGGATAATTCAGTGTGTGTGTGTGAGCATGTGTATGTGTGTGAGAGAGAGACAGACAGACAGACAGAGATTGAGATGTTAAGCATTAAGATAGTTATTATGGCAGGAGAATCTGTGGATCCTGGATTCCTATCCTGCAAGGACCCTGCAAGGACAGATGCATGAGGAGAAAAGCAGAGGCTGCCAGATCTCTTAAAGGCCAGACCCAGATCAGACAATGCCACTTCTGCTGTAATCTATTGGCCAAAGCAAGTCACAAGGGGAAGGGAAACAGACTCCACCTCTTGATGGGCAGAATGACACATGCATGCAAGGACAGGAAGAAATAGGCAATAGCCATCTTTGAAATCTACCTACCATACTCCCCAACTCTTAGCTGTGAATTTGTGACTGTTCTCTCCATATATTCCACCCCCTTTTCCAAGGGAGTAGCTAGGACTCCTCAGTTCAGGAGTGACACAGGGGCCAGGGGATGCCTTTACCAGTAGGGACCTGTACTCACATTCATCACAATACAATGGGGAGGTGGGAAAACTTCAGGTATGATGGTTGAGTAGTTCATCTACAGATCCTGGACCAGATGTCCCAGAGCTCCTACCCTCACCAAGCTCAGCTCGGAAGAAGAAAAGTCACCCATCAACACAGACCCCCTGCCAGCTTGGACAGAGTGTGTCAGTGGTGGCCACTATGAACTGAAGGAGAAAGGGCTCTCATCCTTTCACCCATGCCATGTAGACCTCCCAAGATTTGAGACCTCAAGGAAGCAAAAGGTCCCCCAGTAATGGCTGGTTTGAATTTCCCACCAAAAAGGGCTCGGAGTAGGATTTTAATTACTTTAAATAAAATGTGACATTTCTTGTATAACTGAAATTCATGTGTACTGCATTATTGCTAAATCATGAAATCCCAGGATTACCAAAGCCATACTAAAATCAGTTGGAAACACAGGAGACTCATGTTCAATGTCATTTGCATTCAAATATCCAAGTGAAATACCTCTCATATACATATTGGATAAAACCTGGAAGTTGCTTTGCTAGGATTCTAACATTGAGTGTTTATAGCCTTGGTCATTTTCCTATGTCCTGGGAGTGATCTCCCCATCCAAGCCTGGAAAATCCTTTCTGTGAGCTCCAGAGAGAGGGCAGAGTATAAGACTTGTCTATCTCTTGGCCTCATCCCTCTCACATCCCCACAAGCCATGTGTCCTTCAGGCAAGCACTGGCTCAACCCCTTGAGAGAAGCACCGGAGACCTCAAGTCATGAAATCAGAGAAATGAACAGCTGACACACTCCAGCTAGCAGGAGACCTTAATGACAGCCAGGACCTTAAGCACTACTATGCCTTCCTCCTGTGCTAAGAGCGGGTGTGACATAAGCTGTAAATTGTATGAGTAATTACATAAGTTCCATGAGCAGGTGCTCTTGCTATGATCAGTGCTGGCCAGAATGCTCAGCGAACCTGGAGCTCATTTTGAGCTACAAGTGACCACTCTGAGGAAACTGAGGCAGGCCAACAAGGGAAAGGTAGACACGATATCTATAGTCCTTGCTTTGGAAGTAGGGGATGAAATAGGATTCAGTATATGAATTTCAGTACTCAGGGTGAAGGACAGGTGCACTCAGAAGAGAGTAAAGCCAGCAGCTTTGGGGGCTGTGCTGAGCTTTGCTACCCTCTGGGAATGACTTTGGGCAGCTGCTCTGTCCTGTTCTTAGCAGTCAGAGGCCAGGCTTCCCTGAGTGGCAGCAGGAGAAGACACATTGGTTTCTTGGCCAGACATACCACTTTCCTATAGGAAGACCCCAGTGCCAGAAACCAAGTGAGAAGTTGAAGTGGGTGAGCTGTGTCAATGCCCAGGGGCCAATCAGCACTCTATGTCCTGATACTGGGCAGGGGTGATGGGCTCCAGAAAGAACCGCTGACGTTTGCTGTTGATCCCAGTGCCTGAGTCCTCCATGGAGAGATGGCTGGCTGGCCTCCAAAAACCCAGTCTAGGTCTCAGCCCTGCCTCAGACAGGCTCTGTGACCTGGGGTAAGGTACATCACCTGGACCTGTCTCTCCACCAACCATCTGAGGTGTGGGCATAGGGCTGTCAGCTTCCATATCAGGGCCATTCCCTCTTCCAACCATTGGAAAACTGAACCCATGTCCCCAGAGAGAATCTGAGGAGAACAAGGGCTCTCAGCTAAGAACAGTCAGGCCAAATCTTGTGTGTGTTGGTAGGAGCCATCCAGCCCTTCCCTCAGCAGTCCTCCAGGGCCCTAAATACCATTCTGAATGGTTAATGCTGCCTACAAAGAAGTGGAATTAATGTCTGACACAGGTCAGAAAGCTGAGTCTTCACAATGAGGTTTTGGGAGGTGGAAATTCCCTGAGAATTCACCCTCTTGATGGGGGAGAGGCACTAGTTACATACATGCTTGTCCAGCAGCTGGGTACCTGGGTGTTGGCGGCGGGGGTGGGTGGTAGATAGGGTGGACCACAAGGCAGGCCGGTGGGGGTGATCATGACAAAGCTCCAGCCTGGGGGAACTCCTCGTGCAGGAGAGAGTTAACACAGCTGGCCTGACTGCTCTCTTATGAAAGGCCTCCTTACGAAGCTGCCCCTTGGCTGGTGTCTGGGAACTTGAATTTCTGGAGGGTTCCTGCCATCTCCAGAAGTAATAACCATGGCTCAAAGTACTCATGCTGTTTGTACAAACAATGTAGTTTATGCCAAACATCTGCTTTCCTTCTGTGATGCTGTGACTCTGATATATTCTACGCAGAAGATGCCTACGTGACCAGCCCCCATTAAAAACCTGAGCGCTGAGTCTCTAATAATTTTTGATTGGAAACAATTCATGTGCATTGTCACACTCATCGATGGAGGAACTAAGTGTGTCCTGTGTGAGTCCACTGGGAGAGGACCCTCAGATGCCTGTACCTAGTATCTGCCCCCAGACTCGGCCCACATGCCTTTTCCCTTTACGGATGGTGCTTGGCATGCTTTGGCTATAATAAATCAGAGCCATGAATACAACCCCATACTGAGGCCTGTGAGCCTTCCTTCAGAATTACCAAACCTGAAAGTAGTCTTGGGGGTCATACAGCCCCTGTCCTGGATTTCCAGGCAAGGCCAGGACACCAAAGCCCCTGCTACTGGGACGGCCTGCAGATTGAGGTCATTGGTGGGAATTAATGACCCTGTTGCTGAAACCCATTCCTCCCAAACTCCACACCCACACGATAAGCTGCCCTACGAAATGAGGAGATGGATTCTTAGAAGTGGTTCTCTCCAAGGAGTTCTATCAGACAGTGTTGGTATAGAAGATAGCAGACTTATCTGGCCCAGTTATAAGCCTCTTGGACCTTGAAGTATAGGATCAGAGGACACTGTTTCCTGAGACTTGGCTGTCCCGCTCACCCAACATAAGCAAACCCCAAGATCACAAAACCAAGACCTGAGGGTGCGCAAACCTATGGCAACAACCTACAGAACCACTGGGCATTGGGACACAAAGGGCTCTTGGACCATTTGACTCCCCCAAAGGGGAAACTGAGGCCCACGGGGCTATATAAATGCAGCTGCCACCCCATACAATAGGCATTGCTATCACGACTGCTTTTCCACGTCTACATCTCCCTCTCACAGCAGACTCTGAGCCCACATATAGGCACTCAGTGATCTGACCCACCCCAGGTTACACTGCTCAATAAGGGTGGGAGAGTATTCAGCTCTGGGCCTCCGGCCTCCCCGGGCTATGTTCTTGTTGGTGGCAGTCCCAAGAGGCAACCCTGAAGAAACTCCTTAGAGTCCACACCCCAAATGTTCAGGAGGCACAGGCAAGCCCTCAAGAGACACCAAAACCAGCCATGAGTCCCCGTGGAGAGAGGGGACTGCATTTCAGAAGGCACAGCAAGCTTCCACGGGGTTTGGCATCAACCAGCTGACCAGAGAGAACCAGTGCCAGGGTTTACCCTTCACTCTCTAAGTGGAGATTAGAAATAAGTAAATGGACGGCTCCAGGTAAGAGAAACAATTTAACTTTATAAAAATGTGATAATACAGTAAGAGTTGATTGGGGTTTTTTCCTTTTTTTTTCCGGCAAGTGAAGTTTATAAAAAACACCTGGAATAAAAATTAGAAACAAGGAAATAGAGTCATTTAGAAAGACAATAAAGAGAAAACAATAAGCAGCAAAAGCAGCAGCAATATGGGGAGAAGGTTGGCTCCGTTGTGCAGACAGAGCAATGAAGGACCAACATAACCCAAGCTGTCCCAGCAGGCTGAGCTGGGGGACAGAGGAGGGGGTGGCAGTAACCAGGAGAGGCATGAAGGCCTCCAGAATGGGACCACACTGACAGCCGCTGGCTCAGTGGGGGCTGGGGCTGAAGCAGTAGCCTCCTTCAGTCAAGAAAAAGAGACACACGTAGGGCCACATACAAATACTTTTTGGAATGTCTGCACCATAGCCAAGGCAGAGTTAGGACCACCTTGGAGAGGCAGGCTGGGAACCCCCCCGCAACATTCCCCAGGCTTGCCTCCTAGGGCAGAAGTCCCGAGGCTCTCGCCCTCAGAATGCGGGAGGAGCTCTGGACTACATTCTGAGGTAGTCTAACCGTGACTTGCACAGGGAGCTGAAAATGATCACAAAAAAAATGGGGAGAAGGAGGGCAGAAAAGACGCACAGACAGAAGGGGCTAATACACATAACAGAAGGGACCTTGCTCTTGCTACAAGTAGGTTCACAGATGACCAGAGGGTGTGGCAGGGGTCACAAGTGGCCAGCGTTGGGCCCACAGGGACCCTGGGCACACGCAGCTCTTAAACTACTTGATGCTGCAGCTGTGTGAAAGGAGATGAGGGAATCCGAGGAGGGATCTCCCAGCCCAGAGCAGCACCAACTCTGAGGTGAGGGGTGTCCCTTGCTGATGACTCACATCACAATGGTGATGCACCAGAGAACCTCAGAACTTTGGGATGAGGCATCCCAAGGTGATTTCCGCTATGACTCCTCTCATCTGAACAAATTCTAGGGAGAACACTGCCAGACTTACAGGAGAGAGAGTGATCAGATAAAAGCCACCAGTGAGAGAAATAACGAGAACAAAAAATCAAAAGTGTTGCTAGACTCCCCTACTTTTTTAAACTAATTTACATTCCTTTTCTCATCTGCCCCAGCACTCAGAATTCTAAGTCAAGATGGAATGTTCTGAAGGCTTAAGAGGCAGCAACTGTGCAGACATTAGTATTTTCTCTGCTTTCCACATTTCCGCGGACGCCTTCGAGGACGGAGCTCACCAAAGTCTTCCACTTCATTTTCATAATCATCTTCCTGAACAATACCTGTTTCAAAAGGAAAAAATGTGTGTTGTGATGAGCACTGAGTGTTATACACAACTAATGAATCGTTGAACACTACATCAAAAACTAATGATGTTGGCTAACTGAACATAAAAAAAATGGAAACAAAGTACAGAATAGTGATTTATTTTTTCACTCCACTATTAAATATAACATACTAGGAAAACCTGACATCTCTGTAATTGTTTTAAAATTAAAGTGGGAAAAAAGCCTGATTCAGAGCCCAAGTGAACACCCTTCTCTAGAATTAAGTTCTTACACAGGCTGGTTCCTCTGCCCTCACTTCAGAGACCCTTTAAATGGCAAAGAAATCAAACAAAACCTAAAGACAACCACAAACTTGAGTTGCTATACCAGTTATCTTCCTTATGAAACAATCATAAAGGGTGCCTGGGTGGCTCAGTAGGACAGGCCTCTGCCTTTGACTCAGGTTCCTGGGATCAAGCCCTACATCGGGCTCTCTGCTCAGGGGAGAGCCTGCTCCCCCCCCACCACCATCTCTCTGCCTATCTCTGCCTACTTGTGATCTCTCTCTCTGTCAAATAAATAAATAAAATCTTAAAAAAAAAAAAAGGAACAATCATAAAAATCATAGTCCCGGTAGGCACTATATTCTAAAGATTTTTTACTGCCATAGATATTTGTGCTAAGTCCCTTCTTCTAGTCTTTCCCAGCTCTGGGGTCAGGATTTTCCAGTAGTATAACAGATTAGGAGGACCCAGAGAAGAGAATTTTGGGACACATGAAATACATAGAGTAAGAAGAAATAAAACCCAGCCAGGAGCAGGCAACAATTGGGATGGGCAAGAGGTAAGACTCCCTAGTTGATAAAGAATTTGTCAAGATAATTCTCACTGTCAGGAGAGAAACTTGACTCACTCTATATAAGCCCTTAACCCTCTATGGGAAGATGAATGCAAATTTCTCTAATAATTTTGTTTGCTTTGCTCACAAATGTATTTGTTTTATATCCCCAAGCCCCAAACAGTGCTGATACATACTAGATAGTCAATAAATATTCACTGTTCTACATGAATGATTGACACAGGCAGGCATATGTACCAAGAGAAGGCTTTTCAATACTTTGTCTATCCTTGGGAGTCACTGTACTGCATGTGAGTAGTGACTGAATGTCATCGATAACAGCTCACAAGTGGCAAGAGGTTGTCGAAAAAGCAATTAAAGGGAGCCCTCACAGTCAGATGGGGACACTCAGATTCTATGTTGCTAATAATCTGACTGACTGGGGGCAATGCTCCTGGACAGTGACTGGCCACCACTGACATCATAGGCAAGCCCATAGCACACTGACCCAGGAGTCAGCAGAATCAAGAATTACAACACCCAGAGCATCACCCTGGGATAAAGGGCTGCTTACCTTCCTCCTTTAAGCGGAGTTCTGTCTTCATCAGCCACTCCCGTGCATCCCTGACTGAAGGGATCAGAACATTGACCAGCCGAGCCATCACTTCCTCTGCTACAGGAACCAAAGAACAAGGGCTCTGAGTGACGGGGCTACAGTAGAGACCAGACTATTCAGTACTAGAGCCAAGGCCCCCACCTCCCAAGGGTCTGTCTCTGTGTTTCCACAGAGGGGCGCGATGGGATAAGGACCCACAGCCACCTCCTGCCGGCACAAACATAAACTACAATTAAATGCTAGCCTACACCATCACCTGTGCCTATAGAGATTCCCAAGAGCAAACCTCTTAAGGAGGCTTCGCTCAACATGTCACTAAACCTTAAACTGGAGTGTCTGGATTATAGAATAAGTTTTAAACATCTAATTTCACACATAACGTGACTTCCACTCAGTGTTGCTAAGAAATAGCTAATAAGGAAGTTAGAGGAAATCTGATTCAAAGGCCACACAAGAATCTTATTGTTAAAGATTCACCCTGGGTATGGTTTAAGAACCTTCCTAAAAGGAAGACACCAGCTACACACCTCCGGATCTTAGTCAAGGGTTCAGCACAGAGTAGGTGTTCAAGAAACAGTCACTGATGAACAGATCGGAAGCTTACAGAGTTTCCTCAAGACTGAACACTCTCCCTATATCCTTGCCACAGAACTAGTTAGCCAGCCCTTTTTCTTGTCTGTAGTGCCGAGGAACCCATCCTGGCCCAAGATAATCACAGTGTTTTAACTGGGGGCCCGGGGGTTCAAAGAATGGGGTTTTGCTGTAATTTGAGAACACGTGTTCCTCACTTGTGTCTCTGCCAACGCCAAGTTCTGTCATCCCCGGAACAGACCTCGCCACCACAAAGGACTTGACTCTGACCTGTGTTCTCAAAGCCTGGGTTCTACCAGCACCTGGGCCCCCATTTCTGAAGACCCCCTTACCGCCAGCCCAGGCCTTGCGCCTGTAGAGGTCCTCCACCGTATCGGAAACCTTCTTGATGTTCTCCTGGACCTTCCTCTGCAGCATGTGGCTGTGCTCTTTGGAGCCCAAGTGACTGCGGATCCACATGCTCTGCTCAATGTCCTGTACCACCAGCTTGCCTTCAACAATGGCCGGGTCCACCTTCTCCCGGAAAAATTCGGAGTACTTCTGGTAGGCCACCTGCTGCCTCTGATGACCTTCTAGGTGGATGTGCTGCTCGTAAGACTCGCTATTCCTCTCCGGACCCTCGGGGTCTCCCAGCTCGGCCCCGGAAATGGCCACCACCTCTGAAGCCTCTCCCTCAAATGCCTTCCCAGGGCTGAAATAGTTGTCAGGACCTCGGGTGAACTTGACCCCACACAGGTCGCACTGGGTCCTGTCGACGTCGGCCTTCTTGAAGTTCCCGGCCCCCGGCTCCCTGGTCTCCTCCCGGAAGCATTCGGTCTGTGCACTCACCCTTCTCCTCCAGCTGATGCACAGGGACACCACCAGGCAGGCCCTCCTCAGCTTCCGCTGGATGGAAGCCTTCCGCTGCTTCTGGGAAAGGATGGCAGCAAGGAGGTGGTCCCGGTCTTCCAAGGCCAGCTCATCTGTCTCATCCTGACCGAACTCACATTCTGGCTCAGCAAAGTAGTCCACAGAGTCCACACAGAGCAGGCGGTTCAGTTTCACCTCCTCGTGATAGAGGCCGCGTACCACGGACCCTTTGGCGTGCACGCTGTCCCACCGCCAGTGGCAGTCCATGAGGTACTCTTCGTCCCGTTCAGAGAGCAGGTCCTGCAGCGCCTCAGCCACAGACTTCACGTTGACCGCCGTTAGCACCCGCTTGACCACCTTCAGGAGCCTCTCGGGAACCTGGTCCGGGCGGTCCATGCTCATCCGCTGCAGCTTCGTCTGGATCTCCTGGAAGTGGCGGTACAGAAGAGGTTTGCAGTACGGCTGCAGAAGCTCCTCGGCATTCACCAGCATCACCAGGCACAGCACCAGGGTCCGCTCTGCCTCTCCAGACACCACATAGTCTATCTCACCAAAGGCATCGAGCAAGACATTGAAGTTCACATTCTCATAGCCACAGAGCACCTTGACAAGGTAGGAGAGGTGGAACCGGAAATCCTGAATGGCTCTTGTCACGTCCTTGGGTTTGTATTCCTGAATGATGGAGAACACGTCCCCGAGCTCCCTTTCCTTCTTGCTGAACAGGAACTCCCAGTAGTGCAAGAGCGCAATGTAGCTCTTGGGGAGGCACAGGATGGCATTCTTCCAGAGGCGGGCCAGGACCACCGCACAGTGGACAAATTGGAACTCCAACAGGGCCACCGTGTTCCCGATGCTGGGGATGAGCGGTTCTTTGCACCTCTTGACCAGGACATTCATGAAGCGGAAAAAGAGCCTCTTGTAGTCTTCTGGGTTCCTGTATACATAGAACTGGTCAATGCAGTTCTCCAGCAGCCGGATGAAGCAAAGGTGGGTCTTCTCAGTATTCTCATCGTCCTTGTTGGGTGCCAACATGCCGAATTTTCCTTCTATTCCCTTCATCTTGCTGCCTCTGCCCCTGCCCCTTTCCTCTTTTTCAGCCTCTAGAGCTTTGAGTTCCCTGTTGTAGTTGTCCTCCTCCTGGTGGAGAAGCTTTTCAAACTCCTCCGGATAGTTGGAGGAGACAAGGAAAGCCTGCATAGCACTCAGCCACAAGTCTGTGGACTCCCGGCGGCTTCGTGCCCTTTCGTTTTGAAACAGGAAATGGATGTACTCTTTCAGAGCAGATCTGCAGGATCGAAAGGATTTGTAATTTGGTTTGAGGATTTCTTTGCATGCCATAGGGTTTTCTGACAACACTCTCTGATGGAAATGTTTAGGGAAGAGGACATTCAGGAAGGATTTACAAAGGCCATACATATCTGTAGGCAAAATATAACTAATTTCTTCAAGTTCTTCTGCTAAGATTTTAGGGAAGACTTTTTTGGCTTCCAAAAACAACCCACTGATGGCCACCAGGTGCATTTTTGACTGAACCAAACACTTGGCCTCACAACGCCGCAGAGGCCTGTGGAAATCTTTACAGTTTTCATCCTCACATTTCAAGCCTACAATAAACCTCGTGCAGACCCCTGGGTAGGTCTTCCCAAGCAGGCTCTGTGTGATCTGACACAGTCTGCCCAAAAGGTGTTTGTTGAGGGCTAATTTCACTTGGTCAGTCATTATCAAGAAATAGTCTTTAGTTTTCTTTTCCCTCAAGTTCAAATCCAGGTCAAAAATTATTTTTAATATGGGTCCAGGGTCGTTCTGAGCTATCTGGCAATACTTGGCATCCACCTGAGAAATTCCAAAAAACTCAAAGCAAGATTTGACCATCTCCTTCTCAGCATTGTTGGTCACTCTTTTGAGCGCCCTGACAAGATTGAGGAGGACTTCTACGCCTCCCGGAGCCAGGGCCAGGACCTTCTCAGCCTCGGCCTCACACTGGCTGGCAGCTTCGTAGAGCGCCTCTACCACTCCAGCTGAGTGATTGAGTGTGTCAAACTTGAAGAAGGCATCCTTGAGCTTTTGAAAGTCTCTCAGGATTACACCCTGGAGGAACTGGGCCTCAGCGATGCCAGACAACTGATTGGTTTGATAGCAGAGGTCGAGGGCTTCTCTCAGAATGGCCTTGGTGTGCTCTACATCTGAATCCCTGGCCACATTGAGGCGGGCAGCCCCCAGCAGACAGGAGGCCTGGAAGTCCTTGTCGGCAGTGAGCCTGGCGGCCTCCAACAGGCAGCCATGTTGTTTCATCAGCAAGGCAGCCTCTTCTCTCCGACCCTCCCTGTTCAGCAAGTCTGCAGCTTCTGCCAGCCGTCCGCGAGACTTCAGGAACACCAGCTGGTCTTCTGTGTCTAGCTTCGAGAGGACAGCCATCATCTCCTTGATCTTATTTGCACTCAGGTACTTTGCTGCCGCTTCCAGGTAAAACTGACTGGCAGAATAAGACAGCTTGGATATGGGAAGGGTCTTGGCCCTTAGCATTTCTTCATACCTACAACGACAGACAACACAAATGTCAACTCATTACCACTCAATAGAAAGTGTTCTCCAAAATACAGCATAGAGTCGGTTAACTACAATTCCCACATATAGATATAAATTACAAAATAGGATCTAAACCAAACAGCATCTTTACAAAGCTTCATTTCACACAGATAGAATTAATTCTTTATTCTCCAAAGGAACCAAGCGTTAGTATACTTAATTAATGAAACATAATAAAGTTGCAACCTAAGCAAATGGAAGTTAGGTCTCAAAGTCAATTTGAGGGGCAACAATTGTGCATAATCAAAATTATCCCTAAAAAAAAAAAAAACCTTAAACTTTCATAAAAACATGATAATCATTTTGGGTCTACAAATTCCATTGAGTCTGAGACAGGACTAATGAGAAAGAATGAAGACAGAGACTGTACACATTCCAGCAGCACATTAACCTTCCTCTTATTACCCAAACTGTGATTTTTCTCTTCTACAGGTATGCATGTGGTTGAGTTAGAGTGAGATTAATGAGGCTCTGAATGCTCCCCTTTAGTCTGCTGATCAAAGTCAATATATCCCACTCTACAGTCCCACAGTTTTCAAGGCACTGGAACAATCCAATAAAACATGCTTGCTTTTGAACTCTCATTGGATAAAATCTATCTCATCACAACCAGGAAAATGCCCGGGTGCCTTATGATGCCCCAGAGTTATGCTATAAACATGAGATTTCCTAGTAGAACAGGTTTCCCATGAGGGGTGTAAATAAAGATGAAGAAAGGGAGTATACTTCACATGTGAGCATTGGCTGATGGAGTAAGGAGTAGTTTTAGCAAGTATAAAGAACTACCCAGGTATATTCTTTTCAAATTTAAAGTGTCCTTAAAGCACTTTGAGTCAGGCCAGGTAGCAATTTAATTCTACACCCAGTATGCATGGTGTTCAAAAGACACTCAAATAGATCTAGTGTGAGGCTTCAGTTAATACTCAGATTACACTTAGATCTCAACTCAACACATCATTAGAAACTCTCTGTTGTATACCTCAATAAAGCTGAAAAAAAATAAAGAAAAAAGATGTTTCTGGGGAAAATCTGTGACTATTTAATGTTCTGCTGGAAAACTGAGGACAGAAGGTTAAATAACTAATTAAAAGTTTCTTTTTGCTTTAAAAAAAAAAAAAGCTCTCAGTCGGTTTTGTCATGTCATATGAACTCACAAGGGAACTGGCCTGGTCAATTACTCCCACCACCACTGCATAGCACCCTGATAACTGGGTACCCAATAAATGTCACAGCTGGCATCCTATTATGGACTGATAGTTGGTGTCCCTTAAAATTCATACATTCAGGCCCCAACTCCCAGTGTGGTTATATTTGGAGATAGGATCTCTAAGGAAGTAGCTAAGGTTATATGAGGTTACAGGGGTGGTGCCCTGATTCAACAGAAGTAGTGTCCTTAGGAGAAGACTCCAGAGAGGGTCACCTGGGTAGCTAAGTTGTTTGGGCATCTGACTCTTGGTTTAGGCTTGGGTCATCTTAGGGTCATGGGAGCCAGCCCCACATCAGGCTCCGTGCTCAGCAGGGGGGCCTGCTTGAGGATTCTCTCTCTCCCTCTGCCCCTCCCCTCATCCATGCACACAAAAATAAATTAATTTTTTTAAAAGAAGACGATACCAGAGAGTGAGTTCTCTTGTGTTCTCGTATCTTCAAGAGCCAAGGAAAGGCTGCATGGGAACACAGGGAGAAGTCAGCAATCTGCAAGCCATGGAAAGAGCCCTTAGCAGTAGACCAGCTGGTCAGAGCCTTGATCTGAGACTTCTAGCCTCCAAAAGTAGGAGAAAATAAATTTCTGTCGTTTAAGCCACCCAATGTATGGCCTTTCATTACAGTAGCCTAAGCTGACTAATACACACCCATTACATATATCCCATATATAATGGTACCAAACACCTGGATAGAATAATATGCTCATTTACCAGCCATGGCCCTGAATGCCTACTTTCCATTTCCAAAAATTTAAAAAAAAAACAACCTCAAGGTACTGAGTACCTTTATTGAGGTACTGGTTGCACAAGTATATTAATTTTGTGAGAATTATGTGTATCTTTTTGAATATATATTATACTTTAATAAAAGCTGACTTAGAAAATAAAAATCTGAAGTTTGAACATCTAGTTCAGATATGTTCATTTTGTCATGTGTATAATTTAGTAGAAAGCAAAAAAAAAAAAAAAGAACCAACCCACACCCTATTTTCCCAGGAGCTGAGAGAGGACTCAAACTCCAGACTAGCAGACTCTGATTCTGGCCATCCCATACACCAGGAAGACCTCCTGGGGGGCATCAACAGCATTCTGTTTCTATATTCCTTGTCAACCATGAACCCCACCATCTCCACTTCACCTTTGGAATATGAACTGGGCTAAAGGCTCAAGAAGGCCTCCAGTGGGTCAAGTATAAAACTTATGAGGGTATGTGTTCACACATTTCATACACATAGGTATGAGTGCATGGCTGAGGATCTGCCAGTAGATTGTAGTGAAACAAAATCCTGACGGCCCACAAGTGCTCTTACCTTTATCTATCCAGTCAGCAAAACTGTGAACTCAGCAGGTAAAGGCGGAGAGGACAGAACAACCATTAAGCACCATGTGTGTTATGTACACACCTGTAACAAACCGTTCATCTTCTTCTACCCCCCTCTCCTCATCACACAGTGTCAAAGCTTATGAAAAGAGTAGAGTCCAGGAAATATACATATACTAAGAGTGCATATACTAAATTCACTGCAATGGCTGTCAATGAGGAGAGAACCAGAATGAAGACGGGCCACGAAGAGAAAGAGGATAAACAAACTAAAACCAATGATGGGCTTGCTGTGAAAAGAAGATTATATTCCACTCTTTTTCCTCCCACACTTCCCATTCAGCTCCTCGGTTAATCCTTTAGGCTTGGCTCTTGCCTTCAAGGAGCTCCAGCTCCGAGAGAGGCTCTCCAAGGAGCATCCAGTACTGCTGCCACCACTCAAGTGGAAGAAGGACGGTTTTGGCAAGCCACTTGAGAAGAGCAGGACAACACCATCCAGGGCAGGCTGACCCAGTGGGGCGGTGGGAGGGAGGGACAGGGTGGAGGAAGGAAGAGAATAAAACTACCTACTTTTCCACTGCGATAGCAGCTTCTTCAAAGAGCTCCTCTTGGCAGTACATTTTAAGTGCTAGATCGAATTCCTGAATCTGCTCAAAGCATCTGAAAGCATCTTTGTAGCACTGGCTTCGCTTATAGAAGCAGGCAGCATCTCTTATCTAGGACAGAGTAAAATATACTCTTAGAGTATTCATAGCGTAACTTTTTATCTTAAAAATAAGCCAACATCATGAATAATAATGTCTGCTATTTGTTAGGATCCAGCGAAAACACTAAGACATAGATAATATTAGGAAAACAAATCTGATACAGAGAGAAAAACAAAGTTAAATCCCAACCTCACACCACACACAAATTTAACCTTCCGATAGGTCAAAGATCTAAATATGAGAGCTATTGGAAGAAAATGTATGAGAATATCTTTGTGACCCTGAGGTAAAGAAAGTCTTCAACAAAACCCAACACACTCAAACTTCAGGGGAAAAACTGATGGATTCAATTACATCACCACTGTTGAACAAAGGGCATGTGAAATAAAGTTAACAGAGAAAAGGCAAACATCAATACCTAGATCAGCATTGTCAAATAAATCTTGCCATGAAGATGGAAATGTTCTACAACTATGCGAGCCAATATGGTAGCCACTAGCCACATGTGAATAGTGAGCACATGAAATGTGGATAGCATAACTGAGGAACCAAATTTTTTATTTCATTTCATTTTCATCAGTTTTAACCTTATTTTTCACCTGTGGCTAATGGCTACTATATTAGACTGGACAGGTCTAGAACATTAAATGAATTCCTACAACCACAAGAAAAAGACTCCTGGAAACCCAAAAGAAAACTAGGTAAAGGATATAAAGTGGCAGGTCATGGTGGGGGGAAACTTGAATGACTAACAGATCAATAAAGATGCTCAACCACACTAATAAAGAAATGCAAATTGAAACCACAGTGAGATCCACCCATGAAGTTTGCCAAAATTAGAAAAATCAGAACCCACTGAATGTGGTCCTGGAATCCCAATGCACAAACTGGCACAGCTGTTCTAGAAAGAAAAATGGCTTCCATCTTCACTTAGTGAAATTAAGTACATGCATATTCTAGGGCCAGCAAGGCCCATTCAAGCTGTACCCAGGACCAGAAGGAGGTGCAGTGCTGTATGTGGCAGCCAGAAGTTGGTGGCAACTTGGAAGTTCACCACTAGGGAAATGTATAAGTCAAATGCAGGGATGCCCACTGAAGAAAACTATCAGGGTTCCGAAACCTGGCCAGACCTTAACACTAAAGTAGGGCATGGAAAATGTAAAAAAAACAAAACAAAGCAAAACAAAGCAGAAAAATATGCCATTTAAACAAGCTTAAAATATGTATGTATAGAAAAATTACTCTCTGCTCTTCAATTATGCATGCAAATGGGGGTTCCACATTAAATGCACTGGAATGGCTGCCAGTGAGGAGAGAATGGGAACGGACACCAGCCATGAAGAGGAAGAGGATGAACAGAAAAAAACCACGAGTGGGTTTGCTGTGGACACAAAATTATATCCCACTCTTCCTCCCACAACTCCATCAGCCCCTCGGACAATCCTTTATGCTTGGCTCTCCCAATGTTTCTCCAAATTCCCTTCCCATCACCTCCACCACCATCATGGCAATCCAAGCCATATCATCCAGCCTCGGCCACTGCTCCCCACTGGCCTGTCTACTTCTACTCTTGCTGCCTACAGACCTCTACCCAGAGCAACCAAACAATGAGTTCCATGTTGCTCCTGCAGTCAGAACCTTCCACTGGCTCCTTGTGACATATGAACAAAATCCACTCCCCACCACGGATGTCGAGGCCCTACCTGATTTGCTCCTGCCACCCTCTCTGGCTCATTTTACCACTTCTAACCACTCACTCTGCTCTAGCCCAACCAGCTGTTCCTTGCTGTTCTTCAAGCTCTCCCACATGCTCCCACCTTGGTGGGCTTTTGCCTGCAAGGATGCTTTGGCCTGCGATGCCCTGAAGCAGTTCTCCCAGTCTCTGCTCAAAAGGCAGCTCCCTTAACTACAGAGAACAAACTGAGGATTGTTGGAAGGAGGTTGGTGGGGATGGGCTTGATGGGGGATGGGTATTAAGGAGGGCACTTGTGATGATGGGCACTGGGTGTTATACATAAATAACGAACCAATGAACTCTTCTCCTAAAACCAATATTGAATTGCATGTCAACTAACTAGAATTTAAATTTTAAAAAAAGAACAAACAAAAAAAGACAGCTCTCTGCCCTCCCCCTGCCTAAAACAGCAGCACCTGACACCTCTGTCCCCTCACCTAGTTACCTAGCCTCATCAGCCCTAGCATCTCCTATGCTAGTCTGTCAAGTCTGTCATCCCTCTCCCCCTCCAGGAAGGAAGGGAAGCTCTCTCAAGGCAGAGGCCCCTCTGCTGCCACCTGCTGGCCACTGAGCACCCACAGTGCCGGGCACCCAGTAAGGGCCCATCTCTTTGTTGAATATTCATTTCATAATTCTAACTAGCGGTACCTGACATCCAAAGAGAAAATAAAATCCAAGTGAAACAAGACAAAACACATACACCAGGCCCTTTAATAAATCTTAGCTGGCTTTTATTTTTCTAGACAATCTACACCAAGTGCCAAAATACAAAGAAGATTCAGGTATGAGGTTCTTTTGTGTCCAGAGACCTAACAGAGCAGGGAGCATCTAGGCCCATCTCAGCCACAAGAAAACAATCCCAGAACCAGAGCACCTACCACCCCATCTCTCGTCCTCTCCTGACAATGCTGATTACTCAGAAGGAAAACTCCAAGTGGGAATGCACGCCCTTGTAGGTGCCAAGAATGTGCCCAACCAGAGAGAGAGCAGCGGGATGGCTCAAAGAAATTCCCCTGCTCTGCACACTCTGCTCCCGACGGGAGGGGTCCCCACCTGCCATCCTGAGCAAGGACCTTAGGAGGTTTCCAGGGAAACCATGTTACTCTCAGGAAAGAGGCAAGAAGCAGGTGACACAAAGGAATCCCTGGGGGAAAAAAAAAGGCTTGCACCTCCAGGGCCCCGTCACAAAACATTTGTTTGTGGGGGTAGCACACATGTGGGAGCTGGGAATACGGAGGAGATTTGGTCTGAGGATGTTGATAAAGGCTGCTGCCAAACTGATCAACTTGAACCATGCTGGTTAGTTTGGTGGGAGGACCACATGATGCTGGCCCAGGTTGGACCCCCTTCCAGGGAGGAGCCTAGGCAAAGAAAGGAATGAGACCGTCCCCTGGGTGGGGCTTGAAGCTGTTAAAACACATGGGGGAGAGTCAAGATGGCGGAGAAGTAGCAGGCTGAGACTACTTCAAGTAGCGGGAGATCAGCTAGATAGCTTATCTAAAGATTGCAAACACCTACAAATCCAACGGGAGATCGAAAAGAAGAAGAACAGCAATTCTAGAAACAGAAAATCAACCACTTTCTGAAAGGTAGGACTGGCGGAAAAGTGAATCCAAAGCAACGGGAAGATAGACCATGGTGGGAGGGGCCGGCACCCGGCAAGCGGCAGAGCAACAGAGCACAAAATCAGGACTCTTAAAAGTCTGTTCCACTGAGGGACATTGCTCCAGAGGCTTAACCGGGGTGAAGCCCACGCGGGGTCAGCGTGGCCTCAGGTCCCGCAGGGTTACAGAAGGATCGGGGGTGTCTGTCGCAGAGCTTACAGGTATTAGAACAGGGAAGCCGGCTACAGAGACAGCCAAGGAGTGAGCTCTAAGCTCGGAGTTACCTTGAACCGCTCGCAGGCTCGGTGAGCTCGGAGCGTGGCCGGAGGCCAGGGTGACGGGAGCAAGTGGGCGCTGTTCTCTGAGGGCGCACTGAGGAGTGGGACCCCGAGCTCTCGGCTCCTCCGGGCCGGAGACTGGGAGGCCGCCATCTTCATTCCCGTCCTCCGGACTCTACGGAAAGCGCTCAGGGAACAAAAGCTCCCAAAAGCAAACCCGAGCGGATTACTCAGCCCGGCCCCTGGTAAGGGCGGTGCAATTCCGCCTGGGGCAAAGACACTTGAGAATCACTACAACAGGCCCCTCCCCCAGAAGATCAGCAAGAAATCCAGCCAGGACCAAGTTCACCTACCAAGGAGTGCAGTTTCAATACCAAGGAGAGCAGCGGAATTCCAGAGGAGGAGAAAGCAAAGCACTGAACTCATGGCTTTCTCCCCATGATTCCTTAGCCTTGCAGTTAATTAAATTTTTTTTCTTTTTCAATTTTTTTTCTCTTCTTCTGCTAAATTTTTTTAAACTTTTAACCTTTTCTTTTTTAATGTTTTGTAACTAGTTTATCTAATATATATATATATTTTTTCCTTTTTATATTTTTTCTTTATTCGTTTTCTTCTTTTAATTGTTTAATTTTTTTTTTGTTTCTGAACCTCTTTTTATCCCCCTTTCTCCCCCCTCACGATTTGGGAACTCTTCTGATTTGGTTAAAGCATATTTTCCTGAGGTTGTTGCCACCCTTTTAGTATTTTAATTGCTCCTTCATATACTATTATCTGGACAAAATGACATGGCAAAAAAATTCACCACAAAAAAAAGAACAAGAGGCAGTACTGAAGGCTATATCAATACAGACATTGGTAATATGTCAGATCTAGAGTTCAGAATGACAATTCTCAAGGTTCTAGCTGGGCTCGAAAAAGGCATGGAAGATATTAGAGAAGCCCTCTCAGGAGATATAAAAGCCCTTTCTGGAGAAATAAAAGAACTAAAATCTAACCAAGTTGAAATCAAAAAAGCTATTAATGAGGTGCAATCAAAAATGGAGGCTCTCACTGCTAGGATAAATGAGGCAGAAGAGAGAATTAGCGATATAGAAGACTAAATGACAGAGAATAAAGAAGCTGAGCAAAAGAGGGACAAACAGCTACTGGACCACGAGGGGAGAATTCGAGAGATAAGTGGCACCATAAGACGAAACAACATTAGAATAATTGGGATTCCAGAAGAAGAAGAAAGAGAGAGGGGAGCAGAAGGTATATTGGAGAGAATTATTGGAGAGAATTTCCCCAATATGGCAAAGGGAACAAGCATCAAAATCCAGGAGGTTCAGAGAACCCCCCTCAAAATCAATAAGAATAGGTCCACAGCCCGCCATCTAATAGTCAAATTTACAAGTCTTAGTGGCAAAGAGAAAATCCTGAAAGCAGCCCGGGAAAAGAAGTCTGTAACATACAATGGTAAAAACATTAGATTGGCAGCAGACTTATCCACAGAGACCTGGCAGGCCAGAAAGAGCTGGCATGATATATTCAGAGCACTGAACAAGAAAAACATGCAGCCAAGAATACTATATCCAGCTAGGCTATCATTGAAAATAGAAGGAGAGATAAAAAGCTTCCAGGACAAACGAAAACTGAAAGAATTTGCAAACACCAAGCCAGCTCTACAGGAAATATTGAAAGGGGTCCTCTAAGCAAAGAGAGACCCTAAAAGTAGTAGATCAGAAAGGAACAGAGACAATATACAATAACAGTCACCTTACAGGCAATACAATGGCACTAAATTCATATCTCTCAATAGTTACCCTGAATGTTAATGGGCTAAATGCCCCAATCAAAAGACACAGGGTATCAGAATGGATAAAAAAACAAAACCCATTATATGTTGCCTACAAGAAACTCATTTTAAACCCGAAGACACCTCCAGATTTAAAGTGAGGGGGTGGAAAAGAATTTACCATGCTAATGGACATCAGAAGAAAGCAGGAGTGGCAATCCTTATATCAGATCAATTAGATTTTAAGCCAAAGACTATAATAAGAGTTGAGGAAGGACACTATATCATACTCAAAGGATCGGTCCAACAAGAAGATCTAACAATTTTAAATATCTATGCCCCTAACGTGGGAGCAGCCAACTATATAAACCAATTAATAACAAAATCAAAGAAACACATCAACAATAATACAATAATAGTAGGGGACTTGAACACTCCCCTCACTGAAATGGACAGATCATCCAAGCAAAAGATCAACAAGGAAATAAAGGCCTTAAATGACACATTGGACCAGATGGACATCACAGATATATTCAGAACATTTCATCCCAAAGAAACAGAATACACATTCTTCTCTAGTGCCCATGGAACATTCTCCAGAATAGATCACATCCTCGGTCCTAAATCAGGTCTCAACCAGTATCAAAAGATTGGGATCATTCCCTGCTTATTTTCAGACCACAATGCTCTGAAGCTAGAACTCAATCACAAGAGGAAATTTGGAAAGAACCCAAATACATGGAGACTAAACAGCATCCTTCTAAAGAATGAATGGGTCAACCAGGAAATTAAAGAAGAATTGAAAAAATTCATGGAAACAAATGATAATGAAAACACAACGGTTCAAAATCTGTGGGACACAACAAAGGCAGTCCTGAGAGGAAAATATATAGCGGTACAAGCCTTCCTCAAGAAACAAGAAAGGTCTCAGGTACACAACCTAACCCTACACCTAAAGGAGCTGGAGAAAGAACAAGAAAGAAACCCTAAACCCAGCAGGAGAAGAGAAATCATAAAGATCAGAGCAGAAATCAATGAAATAGAAACCAAAAAAACAATAGAACAAATCAACGAAACTAGGAGCTGGTTCTTTGAAAGAATTAATAAGATTGATAAACCCCTGGCCAGACTTATCAAAAAGAAAAGAGAAAGGACCCAAATCAATAAAATCATGAATGAAAGAGGAGAGATCACAACGAACACCAAAGAAATACAGACAATTATAAGAACATACTATGAGCAACTCTACGCCAACAAATTTGACAATCTGGAAGAAATGGATGCATTCCTAGAGACATATAAACTACCACAACTGAACCAGAAAGAAATAGAAAGCCTGAACAGACCCAAAACCAGTAAGGCGATTGAAACAGTCATCAAAAATCTCCAAACAAACAAAAGCCCAGGGCTAGACGGCTTCCCGTGGGAATTCTACCAAACATTTAAAGAAGAATTAATTCCTATTCTCCTGAAACTGTTCCAAAAAATAGAAATGGAAGGAAAACTTCCAAACTCATTTTATGAGGCCAGCATCACCTTGATTTTAAAACCAGACAAGGATCCCATCAAAAAAGAGAACTACAGACCAATATCCTTGATGAACACAGATGCAAAAATTCTCACCAAAATACTAGCCAATAGGATTCAACAGTACATTAAAAGGATTATTCACCACGACCAAGTGGGATTTATTCCAGGGCTGCAAGGTTGGTTCAACATCCGCAAATCAATCTATGTGATACAACACATTAATAAAAGAAAGAACAAGAACCATATGATACTCTCAATAGATGCTGAAAAAGCATTTGACAAAGTACAGCATCCCTTCCTGATCAAAACTCTTCAAAGTGTAGGGATAGAGGGCACATACCTCAATATTATCAAAGCCATCTATGAAAAACCCACCGCAAATATCATTCTCAATGGAGAAAAACTGAAAGCTTTTCCGCTAAGGTCAGGAACACGGCAGAGATGTCCATTATCACCACTGCTATTCAACATAGTACTAGAAGTCCTAGCCTCAGCAATCAGACAACAAAAGGAAATTAAAGGCATCCAAATCGGCAAAGAAGAAGTCAAACTATCACTCTTTGCAGATGATATGATACTATATGTGGAAAACCCAAAAGACTCCACTCCAAAACTGCTAGAACTTGTACAGGAATTCAGTAATGTGTCAGGATATAAAATCAATGCACAGAAATCAGTTGCATTTCTCTACACCAACAACAAGACAGAAGAAAGAGAAATTAAGGAGTCAATCCCATTTACAATTGCCCCCAAATCAATAAGATACCTAGGAATAAACCTAACCAAAGAGGCTAAGAATCTATACTCAGAAAACTATAAAGTACTCATGAAAGAAATTGAGGAACACACAAAGAAATGGAAAAATGTTCCATGCTCCTGGATTGGAAGAATAAATATTGTGAAAATGTCTATGCTACCTAAAGCAATCTACACATTTAATGCAATTCTTATCAAAGTATCATCCATTTTTTTCAAAGAAATGGAACAAATAATCCTAAAATTTATATGGAACCAGAAAAGACCTCGAATAGCCAAAGGAATATTGAAAAAGAAAGCCAAAGTTGGTGGCATCACAATCCCAGACTTCAAGCTCTATTACAAAGCTGTCATCATCAAGACAGCATGGTACTGGCACAAAAACAGATACATAGATCAGTGGAACAGAATAGAGAGCCCAGAAATAGACCCTCAACTCTATGGTCAACTAATCTTCGACAAAGCAGGAAAGAATGTCCAATGGAAAAAAGACATCCTCTTCAATAAATGGTGTTGGGAAAATTGGACAGCCACATGCAGAAAAATGAAATTGGATCATTTCCTTACACCACACACGAAAATAGACTCAAAATGGATGAAGGACCTCAATGTGAGAAAGGAATCCATCCAAATCCTTGAGGAGAACACAGGCAGCAACCTCTTTAACCTCAGCCGCAGCAACATCTTCCTAGGAACATCGCCAAAGGCAAGGGAAGCAAGGGCAAAAATGAACTATTGGGATTTTATCAAGATCAAAAGCTTTTGCACAGCAAAGGAAACAGTCAACAAAACCAAAAGACAACTGACAGAATGGGAGAAGATATTTGCAAACGACATATCAGATAAAGGGCTAGTGTCCAGAATCTATAAAGAACTTAGCAAACTCAACACCCAAAGAACAAATAATCCAATCAAGAAATGGCTAGAAGATATGAATAGACATTTCTGCAAAGAAGACATCCAGATGGCCAACAGACACATGAAAAAGTGTTCCATATCACTCGGCATCAGGGAAATACAAATCAAAACCACAATGAGATATCACCTCACACCAGTCAGAATGGCTAAAATTAACAAGTCAGGAAATGACAGATGCTGGCGAGGATGCGGAGAAAGGGGAACCCTCCTACACTGTTGGTGGGAATGCAAGCTGGTGCATCCACTCTGAAAAACAGCATGGAGGTTCCTCAAAATGTTGAAAATAGAACTACCCTATGACCCAGCAATTGCACTACTGGGTAATTACGCTAAGGATACAAACGTAGTGATCCAAAGGGGCACGTGCACCCGAATGTTTATAGCAGCAATGTCTACAATAGCCAAACTATGGAAAGAACCTAGATGTCCATCAACAGACGAATGGATAAAGAAGATGTGGTATATATACACAATGGAATACTATGCAGCCATCAAAAGAAATGAAATCTTGCCATTTGCGACGACATGGATGGAACTAGAGGGTATCATGGTTAGCGAAGTAAGTCAATCAGAGAAAGACAATTATCATATGATCTCCCTCATATGAGGGAGAGGAGATGCAACATGGGGGGTTAATGGGGTAGGAGAAGAGTAAATGAAACAAGTTGGGATTGGGAGGGAGACAAACCATAAGTGACTCTTAATCTCACAAAACAAACTGTGGGTTGATGGGGGGAGGGGGATTGGGGGGGGGTTATGGACATTGGGGAGGGTATGTGCTATGGTGAGTGCTGTGAAATGTGTAAACCTGGCGATTCACAGACCTGTACCCCTGGGGATAAAAATATATGTTTAAAAATAAATAAATAAAATTAAAAAAAAAAAAAACCATGGGGGAGAGGAAAGAGAAGTCCTGCCACCAGAGGTTAAGCCCGTGGAAGGGGAAGGAAACAAGGAAGCTGTGTTTCCAGGAGCAGGATGGCCTCCACATTTTGAAGGCACCGAAGTCCCTAGGAAAGGAACATAAGCTGTACTTATGGCCTCTTGGTCCCCATGCCTCCTACTTTCTGAGGAAGAGCTTGCCAGGCTGGGGGAGGCAGGTGGGCAGTGTGAGTAAGGAGGAAATCTCTGACTCAGTCATGGCAGGTGCTGGTGGGTAAAAAGGGGAAGAAAAGGCTTAGGCTGCTTCCTTGTAGCTGTCACCACTTAGGGTCCAGGTGCTGGCATGGGAGATGGAAGGGTTGGCAGACAGGGAATGTGGTAAGGTTGGAGGCAACCCTAGTTTCTAGAATCTTGGGACCCAAACTCCCACCCACCCTGAAATCCCTATATCCCATCCCCATTTCCCACAGCCTAACAAGTCACATCCCCTTATAAACATGGGGCAGGGCAGGCAGTACCAGGAGGGCCTTATGGTCTTTAAACAGACTTGGGGCCACACTTCAAAGTCCTCAGCAGGTGCCACCTCCACTCCACCCAGTATCCAGGGTGCTCTGAGGATCCAGGAGCTAATACATTTCACAGAGAGATGTGGAAACCTACCCCCTCCTAGAGAGACATAAAGCCCCTACAGCAGGGGGGTGGGGGGATGCAGCAGCCCCAGCTGGGCTTTCTAGAGCACAGGTTTTCAAGCCACCAAGCTCTACACCTCCAGTCCCTCACAACTAGTACACTGGAAATGAATCCTGTGGGGTATAGCATGGTGGCTATAGTTAACACTGTCTCGTCTGTTTGAAAGTTACTAAGAGAATAGATCTTAAAAGATCTCATCACAAGAAAAAAAAACTTTGTAATTCTGTTTAGTGATGAATGTTAAAGAAACTTACTACAGTGATCATCTCACAAAACATCCACATATCAAATCATTGTGTTGTACCCCTCTCACCGATAGCATTTTACATGCTAATTATAGCTCAACGATAAAAAAGACAAAGGAATCGCTAAAAAAAATCATCACCACTTGCACGTTATGGCAATGCCAAAGTGCTGTAACAGTCTCTCACTGGTTACTTTCATCTTCAGTGTTAATCTCATTGCAGACAAATAAAAATTTGTGGCCTGCCACCAGCCTGCCAGCCACTCCGTGAGTAGCTATGTTTTAGACTGTGCTTTCTGCAATGATGGAAATATTCTGTAACAATGAGCACTTGAAGTATGGCTAGTGAGACTGAGGAACTGTATTTGTAATTTTATTACATTTTAATTAACTTAAATTATAAATTAAATAGCGACACGTGGCTAGTGGCTGCCAGATTGGTTGGCACAGATCTAGAGCAACTGCTGAGAACACGGAAAAACCGCCATGTCCATGCCAGGCCATTCACGCAGGCAGACTCCAGACCGAACGTGGAGGACAGGAAGGCAGGAATATCCCAAAACCCACCTCCCCTCTGGTTTGCAGAGCTGGCCTCCCTGTGATTAATGTCAGGTGGAAACATCCACACAGGTGTGGACATGCATGCACACACACATCTTTGGAGCTATGTAAATGCTCCGGCAAGTGGAGAGAGAATGGCTGCCCTACAGTCCTCAGAGGCGACCTTTCCCTCTTGCGAGGCCTGGAGCCCTTCCCTGACACAAGCAGGGGCTGAGGGAGCCCAGTTCTCCCAGCAGCAGCACGGGCTGGGTCCATACCTTCCCCAGCCTCTCACACAGCTGGGCGGACAGCTGGAACTCCTTGGCGTAGCTCAGGCACTTAAGAGACAGCTTTGGCTCCTTGCATTCCAGATAGGTCTTGGCCAGTTCCAAGTACTCCACCTGCTTCTCCCTGAAGGAGGGAGAGAAAACAGAGTACCACCGCATGGTGACCTAGCCCCAACAGATCCCACCAGCTGATCTCACCAGAGCAGCCCTGAGATGACCCCCGGGGACTCTTACTTGGGGCTGACTTTCTTGGATTTCATGTTCAGGGCGGTGTTGTGGGCCAGCGCCAGCTTCTCCTTCTCAAATGCACCTCCTTTTTGGTAACACTTGGCTGCGACCTAAAACAGGCAAAAAGTCTTGATTCCCAGCAAGGAAATGGAGGTGACATACAGAACAAGGGTTAAAGCACACGTGCCATGTTTGCGTGGACAAGGCAATGAGTCTCACTCCAGCCATGCCTGAGGCAAAGGAGCAGGAATGTGCTGATGAGCTTAAAAAAAAAAAAAAAAAAAAAAAGGCCCCACAGGCTAAAACCCAGTAATGTTACCAGCAAATACTTTCCACTCAAAGGTTCCTTTTGAACACACCCAGAGAGATGTCTGGGTGGCTCAGTTGATTAAGCATCTGCCTTTGCCTCAGGTCATGATCTCAGGGTCCTGGGATGGAGTCCGGCATTGATCTCCCTATTCAGCAGGAATCCTGCTTCTCTTCCTCCCTCTGTCCCTCCATCCCCACTCATGTGCACATGCGTGCACTCTCTCTCTCAGATAAATAAAATCTTGAAAGTGCCCAGAATCCATGGAAAAGCAATACGGGATATATTTTTATAAGCTGCCATAATTAACACCCTCACTTAATCTTCCAGTATCCATGTGTGAGAAGTTTCATCCTTCTCATTGTATACATGGAGCCATGGGCCTAAAGTCACCCAGTGGCTCTTCTGGGCCCCACACATGTTTTCTCTAGTCAGTTACTACAATGGCTAACCAACCGTGTTGGTAGAACAGCCGCAGCACAGAAATGGGGGTAGAGATGGGGACAGAGATGATGTCACCACACATTCCAGAAGATAACTGGCTAGATCCCTGGCTCATGCAGGTCTGTGTTGAGCAAGTAGAAGGTGGGCAGACGGGCATCACAGGAATGTTGACTGGACCCCCATTCCTGCCAGCAGAAAGCTGCTCTTCTAAAGCAGGAATACTGACGCCATTTCTCAAAGCACAGGCTGGAGGACAGAAAGTCACACTTGGTCCAGCATGTAAAGATTAGGTCTCAGTGTGGGTAGGGGAAAGATTAAGTAGAGAATATGACATGTTGTTCCCTTGGGCTCTTTGCTTCAGCTTCCCCAGCCTCATGGACCTCCTTACATTCCCATGACCTGTGCCACACTCTTCCCCACCACAGGACCTTAGCACATGCTAGTCCTTCTGACTGAAATGCTCTTCCACCCCTTCTCTGCCCAGTTAACTTCATCCATCCTATAGGCCTCAGTTCTAGGCTCCTACTTAGAGCAGCCTTCCCTGGCCTCCCCGTCCAGAACAGGTGGTTCTAGAGGCAGCTAGTCTCTCCCATGTGATACCTACAACAACTAGAGCTGGACACCCTTCTGAGTGTCTGTCTGGCTCACCATCACATCCCTGCAACCTAAACACAATGTTTGGTCCACAGTTCAACAGGAATTTATTGAATGAATCTCAAGTGATTGCCATTTGTATGGTGGTTCTGGAATGTTCACTGACAGGCAGCCAAAAACTCAATAAATCCCCTGAGTCCTGAAGTCCCTTACTGGAATCAAAATAAAATCAGGTGAGGAGAAGTCTTTTTATAACATTCTCATCTGAGCCAACTCCCATAGAAAAATTTTAGACTCAAACGTTCAAAAGGCTTTTTTAAAGAGATAAAGAATTGGAAACCCATGCAACATGTCTGGGTTAACACCAACAGTGTTCTGAAGGGAATAAAGGGAAAGCCTATCTAGTTTTCCAATTTCATATCCATACCTGCTGCCATACCATCCCCCCCTTCCCTCCCCAAAAAGGATCTTGGTTTTATAACAGCAGCCAAGTTATAACAAGGATGGGCAGTGAATAAAGTTTCAGAGCTCTGTCAACCTCCAGCCCGTAAATACTACGGACTTATGGAAATAATTTGCCGACACATCCAAACACACAACAACGTGCATTCTGTTTTCTCACCCCTTGGGACTGGTTGCAAGGTGGCGACAGTCCTTCTGTCCTCCCTGTATCCACCCACACCCCTTTACTGTGTAATTCTGCAGCTTCTCCCAACAAGACTGCTGCCTATGTCCCCTCCCTTCAGATCTGGGCTGTGACCTGCTCTGGCCAACAGAACGTAGCAGAAGCGACACAGGGCCAGCTCCGAGGCCAGGTGTCAGGGGGCCCCCTGTGCTCCTCTGCCCTTTGAACGCTGCTGGGCCATCAGGAGAACAAGCCCAGGCTCGCCCGCTAGAAGAGGAATCACGTGAATCAGCCCATCATCCGAGCCAAGAGCCCACCAAGCCCCGGAAGTAGACCTGCTTGCTGACTGGTTACAGAGTTCAGACATGAGTCCCCTGGCTGAGACTACAGAAGCCATTCCCCTAAACTCAGCTGTTGGTTAACCACCTGCAGCACTCCCCTCTCCCTCCCTTGCATGATGGCAGGACCTCCCTCCCATGAAGGGCTGAAACTGCAGGATGGGACTGCTCTCCCAGACTGCCTCACAACAGGCATGGCATGTGACCTAGTACCAAGCAGTGAGATGTAAAGAGAAGTCCACAGGGGACTTCACGATCAAGAAAAGAGACCTATGAGAAGAAAAGCCCTGCCTGGGATGCTGCCCAGGGGAACGGGCAGCTTGGCACTGTGTCAGTCATTAGGTTATCAGACGAGCCGCAGGTGACACAAGGAAGAACTGGAAGGAGACAGGGCCCATGATGAGTTCGTTGACCTGGAAGTGTCTGTGCCTGGCAGGTGGAGACTTCGTCACCACCGTGTCCTGGGAAACACACATGCCATGGAACTGTGGGATGTGCAGGGATGCGGATGGTTGGGAGAGGGGTGGGGCTCTTTGCGCTGGTTTCACTATTTCCAGAGGACCGGCAGAGGGAACGCTGGCCAGAAGAAGGGTGGCCTGTGGCTGAGACTGGTCAACTCAGTCTAGAGTTAAGGCTTAATCCCTGCTCACCAGACTCAGCTTGGGAGTCAAGTCCATGTCGGATCAATTTGAAAAACAAAGGACCAATCTGTGACTATTTTTAAAATGCAGTGGGATGGCAGCAAAAATATTTAAACACAGAGCACAGGAGGGAAAGAAAATAAGCAGAAGGCTCTGTCAGCTCTGCTCTGTCAGCAGGCCAGGGGCCGTGACCCTCCATTTTCGTGGCAGTCCAGCTGGCGCTCCACCACAGTGAAGGGTTATCACGTTTGCCCTGCAGAAGGAGCTGGACAGGTAGCTCTCCTCATCACAGGATGGCCTGATGTTTCTGAAGAAGCAGCACAAGCACCACAGCCTTCACCCTCTCCTGGTGACAAGCATGATGGTAGAAAACCAGCCTGTGAGGCCAGATGAGGTCACCAGTCACAAAGAATTCCCCCTTCCCTTACCTTCCAGCACTGGTGCTTAGCGTAATACTCTCCTTGCGCGATCCACTCCTCAGGTGTGGAGGTCTTAACAAACATGCTGTCATCCAAGTCTAAAATGAAAAAAGAAGAGTGGGTTTGCTTCTCTGAGTGTTTATTCCCTTAAACTTGTCATTATGGACTGAAGTTTGCCCCCTTCCCCCACCAAAAAAATGCGTACATTGAAGCCCTACACCTCAATGTTTCAGAATGTTTGGAGACAGGGGCTTTAAAATTGTGATGATGTTATAACAAAGCCATTCAAGCGAATCCTAGTCCAATCTATGTCCTTATGAGATGAAGAGATTAACACACTCAGAAAGAAACACCAGGGGCTCACACGGAAGAAAAGCCATCTACAAGCCAAGGAGAGGGGCCTCAGAAGAAACCAAATTTGCTGACACCTTGATCGTGGCCGTCTTGCCTCCAGTACTGTAAGACAATACGCTTTATTACAGCAGCCCAGGCAAACAAATACCTGTATTGTCTTGCCAGGATTCATTTTAAGATGGATTTTAGCTTACCAAGCCAGGTCGCTGTGGGCTTTGGAAGGAGGAGTCAGGGATAAGAAAGGACATTGCTCAGTTTTTGAACTTCTGTCTACCTTCCTCTCCTATGGTGACAGATTAGAAGACAGAATATTCTAATTCCTCCTAGAAAATCCAAAGCCATGTGGCTCTTAGCAAACTCCCACACAGGGGTTTTAGCAAGGAACAAGGTGACAGGGTTCCACAGTATTTTCAAACGTACAGACTTTGCCCTCAGGGTAAGCAATGTGACACGTCCCCATTGGTGGACACAGATTGTCACAACCACCAGCTGTCAGGCCCTTCTGTTGTCCCACTAGCCTGTTGGCGACTAGATCAGTCACCCCTCCTGCAGCTCCCCTGAGCATCTAAAGCCGTGGTCAGCCCTCTCTGCAGTTTCTCAGCCTCGGCTGCAAGAAGGACGTGGAAATCTGACTACCAGCATGAAATTCAGTCAAATCTGGGCTGAAGGAGTCCAGGATACCCCGGCCCATGGATATCAAGGTAGGCAACCAGGCAGAAACGCCAGCTTCCTTTGGAGGGCGCAAAACCCTCCTTGTCAGCCCTCTGCCGTGCACTGTGTGCAAAGATGACTTTGCAGCGTCTTGTCCTGACTCTGTGCATGCTATCTGTGCTCTGGTGACATTCTGTCCTCACAGGGAGCTCCCCAGTATCTCCGCATAGGGTAGGTGAATGCTACCAGCATGATGATAAAGATAGCCAAGTTACACAGTTGCAATGCTCTTCCCCAGCTCCCCCTGCACAGAGGTAACAGATTTTCTCACAGACTTTATCATGTGCAACTTATAACCCACTTAAGACTGTCCTTTTTCTGGTGTTCTTAACACTACCAAGACAGAAAATAAATTGTGACCTTGTTTCATTCGGAATCTTTAAATGCAAGAAAATCGTCTATTTTGATGATCTCTTATAACAGGTGCCAGAATCTACTTTGGGGATGGAAGGAGTAGGCACCACAGGGAAGATTAAGAATGACCACAGCAAGCCAGCACCACACCTCCACCCCAAAGCTTTTTGTTGAAGAAGTGAAGGCCCAGGGTGAGGAAGTAGGCCTGGACAAGGTCACATGGCTGCACAGGTGGAAAGTTCTAATGAGAAGCTAGGGTTTCTTCATTCCAAGACTTCAGATTTCCCATTACACCCATTTCCCCATTACATTCCAGAGCCGAGGAACAGAACAGCTAACCCTGGACCCAGGCTGAGCCATTGGCTGCAACCAGAAGTAGTCTCCATAAAACTGGCCAGAAAATGCTCAGGAAAACAGCAAACCTCTGCACAGTGGCTGAGCCCTGCACTTTCCTCCATCCACAGAGAAATTAAGTGCAGCCTGGAGGAGCCAACTTAACAGCTAAGTCACAAAGACAACAATTTTCTCCTTTATGAAGGGCTGATGACTTCTCTGCGAGTTATCCTATCAGGAGATCTTCACTCCATTTTTTAATTAGCCAGTCTCTGGAAGTGATCAACACAACACACAATATTGGTTTGGCTTTTTAAACATTGCAAATAGCACAGAAGGGCAAAAGGGGAAAAGTAAAAGTGTCCCTATATCCTCAACAACCCGCACTCACCAGTCCTAGGACCAGAGCAGCCACCGTGAACAGTTCCTCACTAATGGACACTTAGGTCGTTTTAATTGCTTATAATTACAAGTAGGGCTGTGAGGAACACTCAATGTGCATGTATCTTTGAGATTTTACACAAGAACATCTCTAGGATAGGTTCCTGGAAACAGGAATTGCTGGGTCACTTTTAACCCAGCACATTTTCTTTGATAGATATTGCCAGTCAACTGTCCAAAGACTATAGCAATTTGTGTTCCCCCAGCAAAGCCTATTTCCTCTCAACCTCGTCCAGGACCCTCACTTTTTTTTTTTTTTTTTTTTTTTAAGGAGGCTCCACATACAACATGGAGCTTGAACTTATGACCCTAAGATCAAGAGTCAAGATGCACTACTGACTAAGCCAGCCAGGCCCCCACCATGACCCTCATTTTTAAAAGGCCAATAAAAGATCTTCCCTGAAGTTAACCTCCCCCCCATCCCATTACAGCCACACTTTCCCACACACCTTAGCAATAAATACAAGCTCTCATATCTCCAAAGAATGTGGGAAGGAAAGAAAGCACTTTCCAAAACCTATATCCTTTATACCTTGCCATAAGAAGTTGAGAGTAACATGTCTTGTTTTATTTTGTTTTGTTTTATTTTGTCGGGGGTGGGGGCGGTTATTATTTAAATGAGAGTAACATGCTGTGTATCCAAAATCCAGAATAGCTTAATGAGATCTTACCTTTATTTTCATCTGTCTTTACAACTTGGACAAAATTTCTTCTCATGAAATATTTGAAAGCGGGAGCCCGCTTCTCTGGGTTTTCATCAAAGATCCAGAGGTTAACCCGGGCCCGTGTAATAGCAGTGTACAGCTGCTTCAGCTCTCCATTGAGGAGCTAAATTGAGGACAAAGACGGAGAGCATTTGTCTACAGCTTCAATGTGATACACTTCAATGGGCTTACTCATTTTGGTGAAATACAGAAACCACATTTAAGTATAGCAGAAGCATGAGCGGGACAGGAGGCTCACTGTGGCCACAGCAAAGATAAGCAAAGCTCCAGCAAGGGAGTACAACATTAGCACAGGACTGCCCTTATCTGCTGTAATTTTATATTTTGAAATAATCATAGGTTCATAGGAAGGTAATATAGAATGGACCCATGTGCCTTTTACTCAATTTATCCCAATGGCTACATCTTACACAATTACTGTAACTTATTTTTACAAATTAAGCCAGTCATATACTTCTATGACCACTATCATTAGTACAAAATTACTCACGACCTATGCCATGATTGAGGGCTGCAGATATCAGGAGGTTATGACTTGAACACGGGGAAGCCCTACTCGATTAAATAATGCACATTTCAAAACAACAGTGGATTTGTGGCTACCTAGAGGTTTGCAGAGCTAGGCAGTGATTTAACTTTTATTTCTGTAGAGCCTTCTAGGCATTTACTGAAATAACCTGATAACTGCTATTCTGTTTGTTTTGCACTTTATAAAAGACATAAAACCAGGGCAGTAATTTCTCCCCAAAGTTTTTCATTTTACTCGTTCAGTTTTCACTCTCTCAAGGTTCCATCAACCTCCATCAGTTAAGAACTCTAAAGAACTGCTCAGTTTTGGCCTTCTTCTCAGTGAGACAGCTGCGATGTGAAGGAAAAGGAAGCTGGGTCCCTTCACAGTGTAGTGAAGAAAAATCTGTCACCCCAAAATGTGGACTGCCATCTCTTTGGCATGCGGATTATCTTAGGCTGATTATTTTTAAGAAACAAAAGGTTCACAAAGAACCTCTGACCTTCCCCCTTACTGCCTAAGAGAATTTAGACAGAGAACCTGCTCCAGTAAGGAAGCAATCACCCTAGATAACTATAGTATGCATGAACTAGTGGTACTAAACAGGAAGCACCATAGCAAAATCTGTTTGTGTGAACTCCTCTCTGGGTCCCATTGTTTCTGGATGGCCCAGCAAACATTTGCTTACCAAACATTCATCTTTTTCATATTCTTGTGAATTTCTTTCTTTCCCTTTGAAGCCCTAGATCCCTGGCCCCTTCTCCTTGGTTCGGGATGACATAAATACCTCATTTTGCCTGTTTTTGGAATCTCATATTTATGTTGATTCCCTGTACATACATAATTAAACTTCATTTTCCTTTTTTAACCTTCTTAAAAGATTTTATGTATTTATTTGAGAGAGAGACACCATGAGTGAGAGAGCAGAAGCAGTGGGCACAGCAGAGGGAGAAAGAAGCAGACTCCCCGCTGAGCAGGGAACCAGATGCAGGGCTCGATCCCAAGACATGACCTGAGCCAAAGGCAGATGTTTCACCAAATGAGCCATCCAGGTGCCCCTAAATTTTATTTCTTTCTGTGAATCTGTTTCATATCAATTTAATTTTCAGACCAGCTAAAGGAATCTTAAAAGATAGAGAAAAACTTTTTCCTCCCCAACAACAGTCAAGCCTGGTATACAAGTCTCCATGAACTACTATCCTGGATTTCACAGCTGAGTTCCCTGTCAGCAACTTCAAAATTTCTGGAGAGTTGAGTTCCAGAGGTCAATAGTAGGTACAACCCTCCGTCTTTCACTTTCAGACAGTGCCCCACCCATCAAGCCCCAATCTGCTGAGAAAACAGAGACTGAGATCCCTGCCATGCCTACTACCATCCTCCACTCCCTGGTGCTGATGCACAAGAAAGCCAGGCAAGTACCGGGCTCTATTTTTAACCTCATTTTCTCATCCAAACCTTGTTTTCTGACCACCCTCCCACCCCAACAACCCTGTCAAATAAGCACATAGACAAATGGCAGAAAATCACCTTGTACATTTCTGGATTCACCATGAGAGACCGACCCTGGGAGGAGCTGGGTTTATCCAAGGGCACTTCAATCAGTGGTCGGTTTTCCTGTCTGGAGTCAGATGATGAAGGCGTAAAAGAAGAAATGATCTTCCACTCCTTGTAAGCCTGAACAACAATGACAAATTAAAAACCAATAGAATATGCCCTTCAGCTGTACACACAGCCTCATGGTGAATTAAGCTCCTTTTCCTGGCTTGGGGGTCCCCAGCCCAGCTGTAAGGAGGGGGACATCCTATAGCCTCAGTTGAGGGGACCTCAGGTGGCACAGGGAGGGAAAGGGGAAGCTACACGGAAACTCTCCCAGACACTTGGCCAAGATGGCTGAGAAGCCGGGCACACACACCCACTTCCAAGAGGAATGCTATAACACCCAGAAAGTTTCTTGCTTAAAGAATTTCAGCAAGCAGTATGGAGGGAGGAACCCAGTGTCCTTCACCCCTTTTCACAATGTGTGAGAGATGCCACTTAGTGTCAGCTGTTAAGACATATATGACAAAACTTTCTAACTAAATTATTTACTCAAGGATGGAACAAAATTCAGGATCTATGAAGTACAGTATGCATAGGAGACTGAGAACAGACAGAACACATTTTTATCTCTGTTCTTTCACTCCTTAGCTATGTGATCCCAAACAAATTGTTTATTTATTTCCTCCACATCTCCTTTTCTTGCTCTCTAAAATGGGGATGACAAAACTATCCAAGTTTATTTGGAAATAAAAGGAGATAATCAATGTCAAGTGTCTAATATAAGCCTTGACAAATAGTTGGTATTTTAGCCATGTGTCCCTTTATCTAAACTTAACCACAAAACTACAGTGACTATGTAGACCAGAAGTTAGCAAGTTTTTTTTCCAAAAAGGTCAGAGGAAAAAAATTTCAGGTTTTGTGGGCCATGTGGTCTCTCTCACAACTACTCAACTCTGTTATTATCATGCAAAAGAAGCCATTGTCAATTATGTAGATGAATGGGCATGTGTGTCCCAGTAAAATGTTATTTTTGAACACCAAAACTGAATTTAATGTAATTTTCATGTGTCGTGTAACATTATTTTCCCTCAGTTTTTTTTAACCATTTAAAAATGTAAAAACCACTGTTAGCCCACGGGCCATACAAAAGTAGGCAGTGGGCTGGATTTGGCTCGGGACCATGGTTGGCAGACCCTGGGAAAGCTAAAATGCTCAGAAAACATGCAGTATTTAGAAGGCAGAATTCCTATGAAATTTCAGATTTCATATTTAACTGTATCCTGTGACAGTAGCTAGTTAACTCCCCTCAGCCTTTACTTTTCCACGTATAAAATGGTGCTCCTTGCCACCCATGTATCTTCTCAAGAATAATGAAAACATGGAGTGAATACAGTTCATGACCTCCTTTAAGTCACCCCATAACTTAAACTAATAAGTATCAGGTTAAATGCTTTAAGCACTAATTTGTTTAATATTAATAAAATTATTATTACGTTAAAATTATTTTGATATTAGAAATATAAACACTGTCTATTAAATAAGGATGGTTATGCTACTAACCAATTATGGAATTAATCACCGTATTCTGAAAAGAGATGGGAATCATGTACTCATTGAAGTAGTTGGGAGTTTAAAAAAAAAAAAAAGCTTTCAGGACACATTTATGACTGCCCTCTTTATAAAGCCGTTCACACCCTGAATTTCTGGCCAAGGAAGGCAGGCAAAAGACACAGCATTTTGACATTTGCAAAGCTCTCCTGGCAGACAGCATGAGGCGCAGACCAGCCAACCTTGGGAGGGCTAGTAAAGCACACACAATGTATTTTAAAACTGCTGAATGAGAAGGAAAAACCACTCGTACGGCCCAGGACTAACCTGTTTCCAGGAATAAAACACACTGTACTTTGAAGACGGAGCCTCTGAGGAGTGAGTATGTGTATTTGTAGCAAGAATACAGGCCTACGGCACCTGACAATAAACGCATGTAAGTCTTCCAGCTGTTTCTACTGGGACTGATCATTGTGCAGGTCACCTTGGTGGGGCCTGTTTTCTAAGTGATTAACCCATAAAAGCTGTGGTTTTCCAAGTCCCTCCTATCCATTTCACACAGGAGTATGAAGGAAAGGACTCCCCATGGGAGTCCTTACACTGGGGCTGAGTGTAAATGGCAAGCACCCTTCTAAGTCCCCACAGGAGGAGTGTTTGGGGGTGACTGGAAGAAAGACTGCTGCTCCCCCAAATGAAGCCAAATCCTAGAAGAGAAGGATCTGGTGTAACCATTCCTTGATCCCTTCCCCATCTCAGAAGATGGCCCTGGCAACTATGTAGTTGAAAAGGGAGCAACAAATCCTCTGAAGAGAAGAATCACACACCAAGGCAACAAGAACACCCCCACACACATGTACAGAGAGTGTCTGCCAGAAACATAAACTGAGGGTGGAAGAAGAGGCCAGGGGTGGGGAGAAGAGATCTCCACTGTCCCCTGTGTCAAATACAATTATTATACAGCAGCCTACAGCCAGTCACCCCAAAGGAAACCCAACATGAGGAGCTAGACCTCAGGTGACTGAAGACTTAGGTGATCCCTGTCTTTCCTCTGCTTTAATTAAAGCACTTCCTCTCATTTAGAAATGAGATGTTTTTTGGTCTTGACTCTGTTGATGATAAAGGCAGGGTGTGCTTTGTGTCGGGGAAAATGCATAATGACATTCCTCAGGAATCGAAAAGCACCACACAAGGAGTCTTTTTGGAAGTCTTATTGTGCACATGGGATGAAGTGGATGTTACTGAAAGATTCCACTTGTGATTATTTTAATTTTATGCAACAAACTGAGCCATTGGTTGGGAGCACAGGGTCAAGATATCTGGGTCTTCGCCATTTCCATGATCAGGGTGAGACAAATAACTGTATTTTTCTTTCACAAACAGAATCGATCACAAGTTACAGATCCGTAAGTCCAGAGTTCCTTGGGCTTCTTACTGGCACAAGCATACAACTGGCAGTTAATAAAGGACAGGAACAACAAAGTCTTACCCCTTCCTCTTTCAGCACAGCCTCGGTCCAACCATGACCAATGGATGTATTATGAGAAAAAAGAGTTAGTTCTCAGAGAATAAAAATGGTTCCAGGATTAATGAAAGTGCATCTGATTTTATTAGCAAAAGTCAATAGAAAAGGAATGCACTTAAGGTATGGCAATAATATACTCATCGTGGAAGGTTCTGGAAGCCAATTTGCATGCGGGGCTTTAAAAGGAAATGAGTACAGAAGGAAGATCACGAAACTGAGAAATCAGAGCATCTGAGTTGGTCTCCAGGCTCTGGCATCTACACTATGACTATGGGCAAATTACTTAATTTCCATGACCCTCAGCTTTATCTGTAGAATGAGGGTAATGGAAATACATACAACCTCAGAGGGTTAGTAGAGGATGAAGGGAAACAAAGCATTGGAAGAGGACTTTATAAACCATGAAGTACCCATAGGAATACTAGTCAGAGGTATCATCAGGGTAATCCTATTTTTTAAAAGACCAGAAAAAAAAAATCAGGACTCCATTTAAAATAGTCAGTTCTGGGCAGGTTTTAAGGGGTCAAAGCTAACGGTGCTTCTCACCTAAGTATGAACCACAGCCCCTTCAAGCATGCACCATGTGCAGTGGGAAGTCTGCAACAGGAACCAGGACACAGTCAGCTAAGTGCCCAGAGGAGACCTCCCAGCACAGTCAGCAGCCAGCCTGAGCCCCCACCGAAAGACAGTGGTGAAAAAGGAACCAGTGGCTCGAGTTGGTGACTCTATCCATAATGTACTGAGCTTGGGAAGAAAGACCATCCCAAGGACTCAGGAGCCAAGTCAAAGCGGTGGGCTGGCACGGAGGTCCTGGGGGGTCGATCCAGGGACGCTTTCACTGCCATGGTCTGCATGGGCCGCAAGCAGTGGTGAAGCCATGCCAGAAGGGAGCTCCCAGGTGGGGCAGCTGTCCTCATCCCCCACATTACCTGATCCAGTGGCCAGGAACCAAGCCTCATCTGTCTTCCCGGAGTTTTCTCTTTCTATGAACTGAACTTGCCCAGTTCTGTCCTCATAGGGTGGACACTGCTAACCTTGCCTTCATTTGCAAAGCTCTCCTTAGAGCTCACTCCAACTGGAGCATCCTTGGGAGTCAAGGATAACAGAGCAGTGAACACTGGCAGCTGGCACTCGGGTACCAGGCATTCAGAAGAAAGAGAGAGCAGGGCAGGGCACGGGAGAACCAGCCCATGACACACTAGGAAACCACCCACCGCCGCTGACAAAACCCATATCCAAGCACACAAAGCCCCCACCGAATGGATGATGCTCCGGAACGTAAACAGGTACCTGTGACAAACTCACTTCTACTCAGCTCCACGTTCTCTTTCCCAGAGCGGAAGGGTAGCTCAGACATATATGCATGCACAGCATGGAAAAGAATTCAGCATAACATACCTCAGAGTCAGTGAAAAAGTTGTAAAGGAGGACATCGTCAAATTCTAAACCTTTTGCTTCATACACGGTTAGCACAAGGGCTAACCCCAGCTCTTCTGGAATTTTCTCTTTTGCCATTTCATTAGCTACAAGGATTACCTGGGGGGAAAGAAAGAAGAAAGTAGGAAAGAGAAAACATCATGTTCTACAACGAGGGATCTGGAAAAGCTCAGCCAACTTCTGTGGGAGGCAAGTAACATCTTTTTTTTTTAAGATTTTATTTATTTATTTGACAGACAGAGATCACAAGTAGGCAGAAGGCAGGCAGAGAGAGAGGGGGAGGCAGGCTCCCCACCAAGCAGAGGGTCCGGCACGGGGCTGGATCCAGGACTCCAGGATCATGACCCGAGCCAAAGGCAGAGGCTTTAACCCACTGAGCCACCCAAGCGCCCCAGGTAACAGCTTTAAAAAGAAGTGGCTGGACTGGATTTGGTCCACCAGCTGAAATATTAACAATTGTTCCCTCACCTGGGGCTGAAATTTACCCATTCTGGCAGAGGCCCTACTGAACTCTACACCGCAGAATAATTCAGCCTCCCAAGTCTTTTTTCAACCACAAACTGCCTTTTATTTCACAACACGCAATCCCAAGAAGCTCACCTGGTGGGCTCCGAATTCAATAGGCTGGGTTTTCCTTTTGTTCCCTCGTAGCAAAATTGCCAAGTCACTAACACTGCAAGACTCCAGGACTGTTGGTTTGGGACCATCAAAGAGGCCAGAATCCCTGGGGAGGCGATCAAAAGATTCCGGGAAATAAAACTGAAGTAAATCCACCACCCCAGATGCCAGATTGAGGATTCCTGAGATAAAACAGAGAACACAAGTCAGATATGGAGCAACACGATGACAACATGGCTGGGGGGTTTTCTGGGTGCTTTTGTGCTTTTTTTTGTGGGTTTTTTTTAATTTGGGCTTTTTTTTTTTTTTCTTGAGAAACAATATTGGTCCTGATAGTATGGATAATTGCAAGTCAGTTTCTAGTTCCCATTAGATTATCACTTTGGCTCTGGTTAGTATTACTCCAGGTACAGGGCATGAAGGCAGAGATATGTTGCTAAGGTTTTGTTGGACCTCGTTCCCAACCTACACTCATTTTAGAAAAAATTACTTCATAAAGAAAAATCAAGGTAGAAATATAATTTAAATAATGAGAGCTGTTAGAATGCTAATACAAGGGGCTGGCATAGATGGTAAGAAAACAAAAATTATTAGGACCCTTTCGTTGGAGCTTGGAGCCGGAGAGACATTGCCATGGTAACAGCAGTGCTGAATGTTAGGTGGGGGCCGAAGGCAAGGCTTCCATCATCCTCGCACTGGGTTTATACGCAGCTGAGAGGTCTAGCCTGAGAAAAATGGTGGAGCTGGAGAAAGGATTTTGTCAAGAGTTTTCTCCCTAGATCCTGTTGCTTATCTAAGCTCTGAGTAACGTGGCCAGTCACACAGACTGAACACTACCACCATGAGACAGGCACCTTCATAAAAATATCCCATTTAATCAACAGGACTGCTCAGCGATATAGATCAGACAATCCTACCTTTACAAGCAGAGACTCCAACATCTAAGAAGTTAGTAAAAACCTGCAAGTGATAGGATTTGAAGTTGAACTGAGCACAGAGCATCCTGGGTCTCTCTCCATGGTTCACTTTGTGCCATGTGCCCTTTGCATGATGGCAGGTAGAACATCGTGTTTTTGGTAGAACCCCATGAAATGGGCCTATGTGTCCCCACTGCTATAACCAAACAATAAGGAGAAATTTTACTTCCCAGTAGTATTATTATTAGATGTATACAGTTGGGAGCACAAGTGGAATTTGCTTAACTGAAGCAAATCAGCTGCCACTGAGGTTCCCTCCTCTTTAAAAGCTAGCAAAGGCCAGAGGTATACATTAGTGGGAGAATCAGAAAGGGGCACAGAAGTATTGACTACAGTGATGAATGGGAATCCACAGAAATGCCCTTCCCGAGAAACTAGATGAATAATTTTTAAATGAGCCTACCCAAAGAATAAAACATGGTTCCACCATAAAAAGGATTGAAACTCTGACGCCTCCTACAACGTGGAGGAGCCCTAAAAACTTTATGTTAATCACTTAGCCAGACACAAAAGGCCACATATTATATGATTCCTGTTACATGAAATGTTATATTTCATGACAATGGGCAAATCCACAGAGACAGAAAGTAGGGGATGAGGGGGAATGAGGAGTGACTGCTAATGGTATAGGGTTTCTTTTTGGAGTGATGAAAATTCTGGAATTGGGTAATGGTAACAGTTGCACAGCCTTGTGAACATATTAAAACCACTAAACTGCATATTTTAAGCAGGTAGTTGTTATGTTATGTGAATCTTAATTTTAAAAAAAGAAAAAAAGGGGAAATATTCCCTAAACATAGTACATATTCACTACATAATCAATAAATACATGTGTGTGATAAAAGCATTTAATGTATATAAAGAAAAAAGATCAAAAGGAAATGAAAAAAAAAAATGTTAGCTGCAAATGGCCCTACATGTAGCTTGTACATTTTTTTTTAACACTTTAGGTGTTTTATGAAGTCTCTAAAATCTAGTACATACGATTTGGGCTTTTTCTGGTTCTATACACAGAAGTATATATACATAGTTTTCCCTCCATTCCAAGATGGGGTTTATGTAGTCATTGTCTTAATGGGTTACTTAGCAAAAACATCAAAAATCCCCAAATCCCAGGAACAACTCTTTCTGCCATGCTCTTTCTTGCCTATCAGAAAGGCCGCTGGCCCCAGACCAGTGGCACTGAACCAAGGGGTCAGTCGGAATGAGGGGCTCATTCAACTTCTCATGCCAAATCCTTCTACTGGATCCAACAACAGAAAAGGGGGTGCCACTGGAGCCACGTCCTGAGGACAGAAAGAGTGAGTTATGTGCCTTAGTTACCCGGCGCACACACAGTGCCAGGCAAGGGAGCTCAATAAACGTCTTAACAGATGAACAAGGGCCAGGGTTCTATTTCCTATTAAGAGAATCATTACTTTGTGCCAACTCTTGCTACACAATCCAAGTCCCATGTATAAGAGCACGGAAGAACAACAAGTTGAACTGTTCAGATGCAGCGAGATCCTGTGGGGTTTTGTTTTGTTTTGTTTTGTTTTCAAATGTACCATCAGTGAGGAATTCCAGAGACCTGGAAAGCTGGGCTGAGTTGTATGATACAGCTACACTCTGGGGGGCCACCTGCCTTCTAATCATTTTCTGACTCCTGAGCTAAACAAATCAGAGTTTTAATCTCCTTTTACAATGTGTGTGGGGAGAGGGTGGTATGCATGTATTTTCTCTTTCCACCAAACCAAAGCCTACATGAGCCGTATCTAGAAAAAGAGCATCTATCAAAAACCTACAATAAACATCAGACTTAAATGGCAAAATGGTAAAAATCTTCCCATTAACTGCAGAAATAACACATAGATGCCTGTTAAAGCTTGTGTTTAAGGTCCCGGAAAATTAAATAGAACAGGAAACAATGAATGATAAATATAGAAAAGAAGATAAAGACTGACCCTATCTGCAGAAAAATGCCATAATCTAAAAGTTAGAATGTTCAACATGATTGTTAGATTGACCAGATCAACATATAAAAACCAATAGCATTCCTCTATTCCAGTAATAACGGATTAAAAATGTAAAAAAAGAGAGGGGGCAGCCATGATAGTTACAGAAAGTATAAGATCCCCAGTACAAATATAACAGCTGTGTAAAATGTCTGGGGAAAATTATAAAATAGTACTGAAAGCACTAAAAGAAGACCTGAATAGAGAAATACACTAACGTCATGGTTCAGAAATCCCAAAGATGTAAAGATGTGAAGTCTTCCCAAAGAGCAATAAATTCAATGAAATTCCAATCAAAAGTACAAAGAGTCAGAGAATCTGATAACTATGGCAAATGTGACATCATGCGAACAGTGCAAGAAGAGACAAATGAGACAAATCAAAGGAAGAAGTAAGCCCAGAAACAGAGTCCAAAACATGTAAGAAACGCACCTTACAAATCAGAGGCAAGGATGCACCAAGCAGTGAATGGCATCAGCACAACTGATTCTCCATATGGAAAAAAGTAAAATTAGATCTGAGAAGGGTTAGTTTAATAAAGACAATGTCACACCACACATACACTTTAAATAGATTAAATTTAGTTATTTAAATTTACCTAAGTTTAAATACCTGCCTATATATAAAAAGCAAAACTGAAAACCATTAGAAAATTATTAAGGAGACTCTCTTAATAACTCCAGATCAGAAAAATTTCTTAAGACACCAAAGAGCAAATCGTAAAAGTAAACATTCGTAAGTTAAAATTTAAAGTATCTTCCTACTAAAGAACACCGTTATGTATATGCCATTTTACTTTAACAAAGAAAAACAAGCCCTGCAATTTTTATAATCAACAAAGGATAAGAAGGCAAAAATTCATAGGGAATTCTTAAAAAATCAGTAAGTAAAACAACTCATTAAAAAGGTAGGCAAAGGAGAACAGGCGATTCACGGAATACAGAATCACCGGTAAACACATAAAAAGACACCACATCTCAAGAAAATGGAAATTCAAACTATACCAGATGTCATTTCACACCCATCCCAAGAGCAAAGTAAGAGGATATAACATAGATCCGAAGAGATTTGCTCAGGAAGGTTCGCTCCAGCATTATATGTCACAGTGAAAAACTGTCGGGAGCCTACCCTTCATTACTGGAAAATGAGTAACAAACTGGTACAGCCATAAGATGGAATGCTAACGCTAGTTAGAAATGCAGGGTCTCGAGTACCAAATCATCAATATGCAGAAATCCCAACATGTAACATGAAGCAAAAATACAAAGTGGCAGAAAGATATGTCTGGCATGATCCCATTAAATAAAGTTTCTAAGCATGTAAAATAGTACTCTTATTGCTCATGGACACATGCAGGACACAGGAGGTGAATGGGTGAGCATTATAAACCTAAAGGAAGGATTCTGGCATGGATGTTCTGTTTTTCAAACACTGCATGCCTCAGTGTCCTCTGTAAAATGGGAAGGCTGCCTATCCAGCAGGGTCATTGTGAAGATGAAGTGGGGGGGGGTCTACATAGGCTGCCTGGCATCACGCCTGGCACAGAGAAGGGGCACAACTGAGGTTCATGTTAAAAGCCTCTGCATATGTGCCATCTCCTGCCATGCCCTAGCCCTTTTTTTGGCTTCTCCTTGGGAGAAAACTGCTTTGGGAATTAATCTAATCAACATATCGCTTTATGTGCCACAAGACCGTGCTTCCGAAGTGCTTTACCTAAGTTCCCAAGAACTTTAAATGTTCCCCTGTAATGTTTTCATGTCATAGCAAGCTCCCTAAGATGTAATTTCCACTTGACCACAGCTTGAATTATCAACCTCCGAATGAGGAGCAGCAGAAACCATAAGACTTCTTGTTCATGGGTTAATTTCCCACAAACTCCGAGATATTCTCCTTACTTCAGCTACAAAAGCCTAACAAAATAGTCCCAGATGGTGCCCAAGCACCTTCCTCACAGGGAAGCACAAAGCCCGAACATACCCGAATGGGACCTGTAATTCTGGTACAGCTGGTGGATCTTCTTGGGCTTCCGGACGGCACACTGCTTGTCCACGGTGTTTCGGCTGGCGTAGTGGAACAGAGAGCGCAGGTCACTGAAGCGGAAGGCCACGCCCTTCATGATGCTCTGGGCCGTGTCTCCCGTGAGGAACATGGCATTGGGATCATTGATACATTTCATTAGCAGTGTCAGCTCGGCTTGGGTAAAGTCCTGAATCTCATCGCCATAGAGTTCATGGATGGACCACGGGAGCACCTTGAGCTTCGAAAGCCTCCGGGACAGGTTATACAGAACATCTTCTTCATCAAAATAACCTTTCTGAGACCTGATCTGCTGGTACAGGCAGAAGAGACTGTAGATCTCGCTCCGGTCTTCCTTGAAATTGGGGGACCGCTTCCTCCCTAATTTCTTATACGCTTCTTCTGTGAGCCACCCCTGGGGGCAGCTGAGGGCCTCAAAAGACCCCTTCAGAAAAGATTTTATTTCTTTCCAAATCAGCGCAGGGTTGTAGGAGGTTTTCCCTTTGATCATTTTCGGCCATATTTCATTGGCGAATACCTCAAATGTCACATACACCCGGGGGTCACTCTCACACATACGTGTTTCTGGAGCTTTATCCTCCTCGCCATTGTCCCCGTCAGCCTCGGTTTCCTCCTCATCCTCCTGCCAATTGGGAATGGTCAACTCTTCCTGTGTGGACCACCCCACGATGGCTCTTTTCAAGCTGCCATCTTCATTTCTCAGAAAAAATGGTTTGGGCAGAGAAGCGTCAAGCAGGAGAAGCAGCTGCTTGGAAGTGACAAAGAGAGGAAAGTTCTCGTCCCTTAAGTCCTGAAGTTTGTGGACATTGGGTTCCAGTGGTTTGTAGTGACTGGTGGCCTTGGTAGACTTGGAAAGCTCGATGAAATTCCTCTGCACCTCCTGACACAGGACGTGGTTCTTGGTCACGAAGATCTGATGTAAATGCTCCAGCTGGTGGGGTTGCTCCGTAGCACACACTTCGGCTGCCTGCCCGGGCTCCCCCGGCTCTCCACTGGGTCCCCCTGCACAGGCTTCACTATCCTGATCCTCATCTATGCTGTCCACTGTTTCTACTTCCATGGAACCTTCCTCTTCCTCCTCCTCCACTTCCTCCTCCTTGTCCACTTCTTCCATACGGGGACCTTCCTTTCCGGACTCCACTTCCAGCCTTCTCTTCAGCCATATCTGCTTGGCCAGCAGCGGGCTTCCTGCCTGCTCGGCCTTCTCCCAGTAACTGTGGAATTTCTTCCACAGCCTGTACAAGCAGCAGGTGGTCTTCCCAGTGCCACTCCGCCCAATGAGGATGATGGGCTCCAGCGGCCTGGGGTTGAGGTCAATCACGGCATACTCTAGCTCACCCACCCTGAAGGGGTACTCCACCGTCGCTGTTGTGTCGTTGAGGATGTTGGAGGCCATGCTATTACTGAAGCTGTGGAACTTCATGATGTTGTACTCCGTCTCCACGGCGCTGGCCGGAGGGAAATACTCCGGGTTCGCGTGCTCCCGGTTCTTCTCGGCCTCCGTGTCCTCCACGTAGAAGCGAGGTATGCGCTTTTGGATCTTCACGTTGGTTGACAGCTGGCCTTGGTGGATGCCCTTCAGCTTCTTCCGCAGGACACAGGACAGGCCCCGGTTGTAGGCACTACAGATGGCCCTGATGGAGTCCGACAGCTTGCAGTGGTCCAAGACGATGTCCCAGATCCGGATGATTTCTGTGTAGACCCGACCCGACTTCTCTGGGCTGTGCAGGTTCCGCTCTGCGGCAGCGATGATCTTCTCCGGGTTCTCACTGCACCGAGGGGAGAAGTCAATGGCCAGCTCCCACAGCATGCGGGCCCCCTTGTCCAGCTTGGCCTCGAAGAGCTGGATGCTTCCCTTCAGGTGCTTCAGTCGCTTCTGCAGCCCCTGCGTCCACTCGCCATTCCCCAGCTGCTGGATAGTTAGGATGATTTTTTTCTTCATGACCTTTGTCATGACCTTACTAGACAGCTTTTTCAGCATTTCTGAGGTGCACTCAATCTCCCACGTCATGTTCTCGAAGTCCTGGAGGCAGGCCTCGATATCCTGCGTGTTCCAGCTGTCCGGATCATCTCTGCCCTCGCTCCCTCTGTGGCCAGCAGGAATGAGCTGTGAGGCCTCGAGGCCTGCCTGCACACGTGCCCCCCCTGCCTCAAGGACACTGTTCTGGTTCCCACTTGAGTCAGAGCCTTGAGCCCCCAGGGCTCGCTGGAGCTCATCTTTCTTTACTTCGGTTCCAACACCCATCTGAAGAGGCTCAGAGTCCTGAGGACAGTCCTCGGGGAGGGATATATCCAATTCAACCTGCTGAATTAAATCCGTGATGTCCTGTACCAGGCGGTCTCTCAGAGAGCAGGGCCTGACAGCTCCAGGCTCCTCCCTCATCTCCTGCACATCCGGGAGAGCCTCCCAGCTGTCGGGGACCACGGCTCCTTCAGGCAGGGCCCTGGCAGGGATGCTGCACGGCAGTGACTTGGATGAACCCTGGGACTTGAGCTGAGACGTGTGGCCAGGGGCAGTGGGCCTCGGGAGCTTCCCTGGGTGGGCAGCAGGGTCCTGCCGGTTCCTCCGTTTGCTCTCCATCAGAGCTTTGTTCCAGGCCAAGAGCAGAGCGTCATTCTTCTTGATCCGGTGCCTTGCGTCTTTGCCTTCTTTGTTCTTCAAGTTGAAGTTGATGTCGAACTTCACCAGCAGGTCTATCAGCTTCTTCATGCGCTTCAGCATGCCCTTCTGGAAGATGATGTGCATCAGCGTGTTCCCATTGCTGTCCTGGCTGTTGGGGTTGAGGTAGCAAAATTCAGTGGGGTTGGACCAGAAGAGATCCAACAGGTGGCTGAGGAAGTTAAAACCAATGTCAGCTGGAAGACACAAACAAAACACTGTGAGTCCTAAGCCGCTCTTTCCAGGGAACAGAGACCTCTGGGTTTGGAGAGATGCCAGCCAGGGGCATCTCAGAACACCACACCTCCCCAAGTACTCGATAACCCTGTGGTTGAAAATCAGGGACAATTTGCTCCCAAGGGGTATGTGGCCACATCTGGGGGACAGCCAACTTTGAAACTTAAGACTCCTCCTCAGTCAACCCACCCAGACCATTCACTGTGATGGCTGCTCCTTCTCACCCAGCTACGGGTCGGAGGCCACGGGATAATGGGTGGGCCTGACCAAGAAACAGCCCTTTTTCAGATCGTTGGTTTTCCCAATAAGAAAGATGAAAAAGCGTAGCATTGGTTCTACTATCCAGCTTCCTCTTCAAGGAACAGACTGCTTAAAAAATAAAGGCTTACCTTTAATGTCCAAAAAGATGTGGAGTGCTGCATGCAAAGGAGTATCACCTTCTGTGAGGGAGATTCTGCGGGGGTCTGCACCCTTGGTCAAGAGAAGAAAAGCCAACTCGAAGTCTTCATGTTTCAGGCACGTGACAAGTGGCGTCTCCTGACTGTCGTGGAGACCCTCAGGCAAGGCTGAGAAGACAGAGGAAAAGGGCACAACCCCGTGAGGGATGTACCCTGTGACAAGGGACTGTCTGGCTCACCTGAGGAAGAGAGGATGGCTTCTGCCATGTGCTCTGAGAGAAGAGCTGATGCTGACCCGACTTCCGAGGTGAAGGCTTCCTAGAGCCCTCAGAGTGAAAGCCCAACTGTTTCCGGTGTCCCGTTCATGGGCCGGGCTTTTCCACTCTCCTGCTCCCCTCTGTGTCCCCAGACCCCATCTTCAGCACTGCCCGGGAGTGGGGACAGGGCCCGGGAATAATAGAAACCCCAGTCCCTGTCCAACACCCTACCAGACACATAGTGAGTGATCAGGATATAAGCATGGCTTCCTACATCCTTTGCTTCTAGACGCTTCTTCCTGAGGAAGCCCACTTACCCTCAAATGGCATCTTCCCTGACACCTCTCCACCCCCAACATCAGCTTCCCTTTAGCCCAGTCCATGCCTCCCCTCTACGCTGCAGTGTCCCAGACCTGCACCTCTGCAATCCACACACCCCCGCACAGCAGCCACACATTCACTCTGTCCCTGGTCCCCGGCACCCGACTGCAGGCAGGCACTTCATAAGTGCCAGCTGACTCAGCAATAAAACAGGAAGTCCATGACAGCCACAGTTTCCAGCCAAAGGTAGTAACATTTCCCTTGAGGAATGGTTTTGAAGAAATATACTACAGGAGGCATTCCATCTACCTCTTGGAACCTGTGGGAACAGTCAATGCCCAAAGGCTTTGTATGGCCCTTTGAGAGCTAAGGACCAAGAAAGGGCATTCCCTCTTAAACAGCCGAACAAGCAGAAAACCACACCGCCACAGTGCTCTTCCAAGAACCTGCATGCATGAGCTCATTTAACATTCAAAACATCCCTGAGAGAGATGGACTGTTATTCCCATTTTATAAACAAGGAGATGGCTGAGACCACACAACTAGTAGCGGCATGAGTAGGGGGGTGGGAAATGGGGGCAGGAGGTAGTTGGGGTTTCCAAATCAGTTATAAAATAAAACCCAGTCCAGGGCACCTGGGTGGCTCAGTCGGTTAAGCATCTGCCCTCAGCTCAGGTCATGATCTTGCGATCCTGGGATCGAGTCCCGCATGGGGCTCCCCCACAGGAGTATGCTTCCCCCTCTCCCTCTGCCCTTCCCTCCTCTCATGATCTCTCTCTGTCTCTCTCAAACAAGTAAATAAAATATTTACAAACTAATTTTTAAAAAAATAAATAAATAATACCCAATCGGGCAAGGCGCTGGCTCTTTCCAGACATACCTCCAGCCAAATGTGATTGTGCTGATCACAGCGGCAAATGTTTCCGCCCACCAATTATTTAGCTGTTTCTTTACAAAGAAGCACCTCAAATCCTAATCCGCTGATTAGAAAAGAATGCTGGAGAGTTAATAGGGACACACGAAGCATACTGAGTATAGGGAAAAGTCTAGCTGGCAGTCACAGTTGGGAGGAAAGGATCCTGTGTGCCACACCCAGGGCCAAGGGCCACCCCCCACACACACACCTGAGGTTTCTCACACAAGGCAGAAGAAAAGACAACAATGGTGACTAGAGTTTCCAAGGACGCAGAGCTACAAGGCCAGCACCCACTGACAGGGCACTAACCTGGTCGCTGTGCAAAATGAGAAGCTGTGGAAGAAGACAATGGGCCAGAATTTAAAGCAGCCTCCAAAGTCAAGTGAAAGACCCAGGACCAGTGGCACCCAAGGGACAAGTCTCCAGGGCTCACTGTGAGCATTCTCACCTCCACTGTCAATGAGGCAGCCCAGGAGCTGCATCCTCCGAGGGTCCCAGGTGCTGAGGCGGGGGATGACAGTGCAGAGGTCAAGGTCTGAGAAGTTGCAGCCTTTGATGAGGCAGTCTCCCTGCGGTGGCTCCCCACTTACTTTGCGGGTCAGCAACAGAAGCACTTCTGGCCATTTCTGTTTCTCCAGTAAAAACTTGATGAAGGTGTTGGCGCAATCACGGTTAATGTCACAGACCAGGTCAGGAGGAATTTCTTTTAAAAATAAGAATACACCACACTCCCAAAAAGGTTCATATGATTCCTGTCCCCAGATAACACCCAACACCTTTAGGCATAATTAACAAGAATTGTCGGTCAGTATGTTAAACCTCTGGGGAAAATACAAGCAAGTAAGTACTTTGGACAGCTACTCAACCTCTCGTAAATGTCAGTATAAGCTCTGGCCATGTGACCTTCTGGGAGGGTCAGAAATACTTAAGGAGAGTAGAGACTGGCCCAGGAAAAGAGCAGAATTGACTATGTCTTGGAAGAATACGTGAGTTCAGAGCATTCTACTGAGATCAGAAAGACAAGAACCTGGCTTAAGTTTTGCATAATACTAACGGAGAGTATGCACTGAAATACAGGGAGACATTATAGAATAATTAAAAAGTTGAGAGTCATCAGGTAGTGGTGAGAGGATGGTCTAATCCTAATTCTTAAGTTCATATCATAATATGCTAAGTATTTCCATCTGATATCTAATGTACGCAGATAGGATCATCGTTATCCCTGTTCATGATGCTGGTATATCCTATAGATGAAAAACTTCTAGAAGAGGTCCTCAGTAAGTAAATTGCCAGATTTGGCAAATAAAAATAGATGTCAGTTAAATTTGAATTTCACGTAAACAACAAATAAAATTTTAGTATAGCTCATGCAATAATTGGGACATACTTATACTATATTCACTGTTTATTCGAAGTTATAATGCAACCAGCATTCTATAATTTGTCTGGCAACCCTACCAGTAAGAAAGCGGGAAGGAAGAGAAGGGAAGAAATCAAGAGTTAATCTATATAAGAGCAATTTTATTTGCATTTGCTGGTTTTTGCTTTCCACCATGTTCTAGGATTTCTAACAGGAATATTCATTTTGATGTTTAATATTTAATGTGAAAACCAGAAAAACAATTTTGTGTGAAGGACCCTGGATTAAGTGCTCCACACCCAACATCTCAGCAGATAAGTACCCTAGCTAATGCAAGAGTGAAGGAACTAAAGCTTAAGAAGTTAAATAATTGGCCCATCGTCCCAGATCTGCTAAGTGGTAGAATTAAGATGAAAATGTAAAACTCCAAGCCTTAAACACTAAGATCTGCTGCATCCCCTGAAGAGCACTTTTGTCCCGCTGGCCACTCCTTCCAGCATTCTCTGGAAAATCAAGAAATCTCAGCTCTTTGAATGGTCCCAGTGAGTACTTTACAGCCCATACTGATGGCCAATTTAAAAATACCAAAATACCAAATTTCATCTACTTAGGGTTTCTAGAATCTTCCCTAAGTGTTATCTAAAATGTGTCATCTTAAGTTCTTTTCTATAACTTTCCTCATTTCCCCATAGTGGAAAAAAAAATTAACATCCAGTTCCACAAGAACTTCATATACCAACATTAACCAGGATCTATGGAAGAGAGAAACATCCAGGGTATTTAAAAAAGGACTGTATGTGCAAAAGTAATTCTAGCAGAATACATGAAAAACCAGGCACAGAGACAGACACTAGGAGTGGGATTTAGGTACTCCTGTTCAGGGTGGATGATCCAGACTTTCCACTGAATAACGTTTGGTGCTGTTGAATGTTTTACACATAGCTCATCACTTTTACTTGTTTGTTTAACTGTTTTTCAAGATATTAGCAAAGGGTTCTAATGGGCATAAATCATCTTCGGCACACCTGAATGTTGGGAGGAAAGTTACCTTGCAGAGAAGAAAGAAGGCGCAAGAACCTCTGAACTACTTCTTGCTTCAGAAAGTTTTTATGCAGTAGCCGGTTTCCTGAGTTCATGTACTTCACCAGCTGCTCAGAGGCCTTCCGGAAAATGTCGGTCTCACTAACAGGTCCATCACCATTGTTCAGTCCTGCAAAGCAAGCAGGTGATGCTTCTGAAGACAAAGACCACAGCTGTGGGAGATTGCAAAAATCACCTTCATTCTCCACCCTCTCTGTGGATACCCTTGCTTTGCCCAGTGACTTTGGGTCTCCTTCCATTGAGAAGTGAGACCTATTTTCTTCCTCCCCCTGGCCCGGCTTCCAGACTTGGTATGACGGATAGAAGAGAGTCATGAGATTTCTGTCCTTGTTCTGAGGTGGGACCTCAAGAGGGCTGGCTTAGTTCTACTCACTCTCTTGAGACCCTGGCCTATGCCATGTGCACTGGTCCAGTCTCAACTTCAGGGGGACAAGAAACAGCATAGAACAAACAGGAATTGGTCCGCTTGTCCAAACTGAGGGTGCATAGATATGACAGAGCCTGGCCAAGATCAGCAAGACCACAGCCGCTGGGAGGAATTCAGTTAAAGCTATGAAAACCCCAGCCTAAATAGCTGGTCTGCAGATCGGGAGTGGAAGAAATGCTTGTTGTTTAAAGTGACTAAATTTTGGGAGCAGGCTGTCATACAGCAATAGACAACTGACAGAAGCATTGAAGGAAGTGACAGCAAGAGGAGAGCTTAGCACCACAGTGACATCCAACCACATGCCAGCCACCTATATGTCCTAGGGGCTAGCAGGAAAACCCAAGAGGAAAGAGCCACCTCTCTGGCCGAAGAAGGGAAGACAATATCCCCTTGGTTCAGTTAATTTGAGAAAGTAGTCATGATTAGAAAAAAAAAAAAAAACCTTATAGAATGTTGAAATGGGCAGATATTTTCTTTGGTATCAGGTGATACACTCAAAAAGCACTGTTGCTCAAAACAAAATCTTACTGAGCACAATAGGGGAGCAAAAATTGAAAAAATAGATAAAATAAAAAATAAATAAAATAAAAGAGATGGACTATTTGAAAATGAGGAAATAATGAAAAGCATCCTATCTTCATCGGGGTTTCCAGCAGTGATTGTGTGGAAGTGGTTCCCGGAGGAAGTGACAGGTAGGAAGCAGACTGGGGGGAAAGGGAGGAAGCCAGGTGGCCTCACCTGATCCCACAGGGGAGCTCTGGAGAGCGTGCCCCTCCCAGCTGTCCCCACCCAAGGACTTTCAAACTCTCGATCTATCACTGGCTACAGCCTATCCTTGGAGGACGTGAGTTCTCAGGCGCTTCTAGCTTAGAAGGTCCCCAGCAAAACTGGCCCTATATGCTGTTCCCTGTGAGAGGAAGCCTTAGGTGCTGGCTTCCCAAAGTGAAGGCACCCCCATGTTGGGCACACACAACAGTGGTGAAAGGGATCTAGGGGATTCAAGCAGAGCTCCAACATCATCTGCTGTGCCTTCTCATACACACCTGCCTCACCTTTCAACAATTCAAGTCAGAACACCAGACTCTCACACACACACACACACCGACGTCAGGGACAAATGCTCATTGCCCTCTACTCAAGAGACCTTGAGGTGTCAGAGAGAAGCAAGACCCACTTTAGCACCATCCTCCAGAGAAAAAGAAAGGGAAACCACTTAGCAAAAGAAGACCTACGTCACCTCAGCTTGAAGCCCGGAAAATGTCTATGCGCTCTGACAGTGACTCGGCCCTCCCACCTTCTTCCTAAAATACCTACAAACACACAGAAATGGTGAAAACTCACAGTACAGAGAAATACGACCCTTGGAAAAGGAGCAACTTCCTTCACTAGCATGTGTTATTTGTCCCCCACCCTCATGCCATTAAAATCTTTTCTAGAACATCATTCTTCAACTAGTAAAATTATAAGTCACTTGACACTGAACAGAAACAGACTAAGCTGACCAATGCAGATCATTATATGCAGTTGTATAATAAACGCATGGTTATGTGGTTCAGAATAGTTAAGCAATGGGTCAGAGAAAGTTCCACATGTCAGGAAAGAAACCAGAGAGTGATATAAACAATGTAAAGACATATAAAAGGAAAGGTGCTGGCAATGGTATCCCTCGGTAGATGTGGGCGACTTATTTATTACTCTGAGTTTGTCTGGTTTTCTTCTAAGTTTCCTATAAGCTTAGTAAGAGACCAAAAAAAAGTCAGTCAGACAAAAAAGCGCCTGGGTGGCTCAGTTGGTTAGGCGGCTGCCTTCAGCTCAGGTCATGATCCCAGGGTCCTGGGATGGAGCCCTGCATCAGGTTCTTTGCTCAGTGAGGGGCCTGCTTCTCCCCTGCCTCCCATTCCCCCTGCTGTGCTTGCATGCTCTCTGTCTCTTTCTCTCTCTCTCTCTCTCTCTCTGTGTCAAATAAATAAATAAAAGAAACATCAGAATATAAAGTCACTTATATATTATAATCACAGATTGCTTTTTAAAAGAGGATTATGTAAGTGCTAAACACCACCAACAAAAAGACTGCATAAAATATGCTAAAGTATAATTACAATAAATTTTTGTTTTTACATAAAACTATGCTTTTACAAATTTTCTACAATAATATTCCTTTCCTATATTTTGTAATTTTTTTAAAGAAAACGTTGCTTTTATAATAAGGAAAAAGTATCTGAGCATCCTTTAGGTGGATTCTGGACTCCTGTATTTGCTGAAAACAAGGCACCGTTTCGGTGCTGAGGGATGGTAAAATGACAAATCAGGGCCTCTGAGTCCCAGGCTCTGTCTGTGGAGAAAATCAACACAGACAGAAGGTGCCAGTGTCCTCCGAGTGCTGTGTCTGAGGTGCCTGCATGAGTACAAAGCAGAAAGCAGCTGGGTCCCACTGGAGCTTGAGAGACAAGGCCTCAGAGGCCTGGTATGGTCCTCACCCTGAGTGATCAGAGATTATGAACCCTGAGAAGGAAGGCTCCAATCCGGTGCTTGAGCCTGAGAACGGAGAAACAGCAGCCAGAGAGGGGGACATGCTGCCACCTAGTGGTGGCCATGAGAAGCAGGTACAAGCCACTAAGAGTTTTCACTTTCCACCCAACTGCAGTCCAGAAGCAGATGATCCTCCTTATGACAAATCCTCAGAAGGTCAGTAGTAGGGACACCTTGGTGGCTCAGCCGGTTAAGCATCCAACTCTTGGTTTCAGCTCAGGTCATGGTCTCAGGGTTGTGGGATCAAGATCTGCGCCGGGCTCTGCACTCAGCACAGAATCTGCTTGAGAGTCTCTCTCCCTCTCTCTCCACCCCTCCCCCCATGCTCTCTCTAAAATAATAAATAAATAAATCTTTTTTAAAAAAATGGTCAGTAGTAGCCTAATGCTCTATCACAGATCTTATGTCATTCTCATTTCACCTTATCAGGGAGGCATTTTCTCATCCCATATCCTCACCAAGAAGGGTGAGTACAGTACAACCAAGTGTTTTGAGAAAGAGAGAGATGATATTCACATAACTTTTATTACTGTAGATTGTTATAATTGTTCTATTTTATTCTATTATTTATACTGTTGTTAATCTCCCACTGGGCATAATTTATAAATCAAAACTTATGGGATGTATGCATAGGAAAAACAGTACATACAGGGTTTGGTATCATCTGCAGTTTCAGGCATCCACAGGGAGGCTTGGAAGTATCCCCTGCAGATAAGGGGGGACTGCTGTATATAGTCCTGGCTGCTCAGGGGTAAAGCCTTGCTCCTTCAAGTGGGCTCGGCCTTCCCCAGGTACTCTGCAAGAGCTGCAGAATCTCAGATCCGCCCTGAACCTGCTAACTCAAAACCTCCATTTTAACAGGCTCCCAAATGGTTCCTGTTAACATTGGGAAGTTCTGGTTTAGAGAACAGCGGAAATCTTCAGCAAGACCCTCCATTTCTCACTTCAGTGCAAAAGCCACCTTCTCCAAAGTCATCGCCACCATAATCATCAAAATGTTGCATGGCAACCCTCAGGATGAGCCAGGGGTGAGAGCATCCTTTATCCTACTCTTTAAGTTAGAATGCTATTTATCTGGGTACAAAAAAGCTAACATCCTTATGGTGCTTTACCTGGGGCCACAGATGTAAAAAACAAAATCCTTCAGTCCATGGACTCAGGTCAGGAACAAGGGTACCCAACTCCCCAGTATTAACTCTTCCCAAAGACAGTGTGCTTCCATCAAGCCCATTAATGCGTGAGGATGGGGAGGGATTAAAGTCTGTAAAATCTTCATTTTTATGACTGGAAATCTATCTTTATGCCCATGGCTCCTGGTCCTCCCTTTGCCTGTCTTCTCAATTGCTACACTGGTTAAAAAGACCATGCTAGTGGCTCCTGGGTGGCTCAGTCAGTTAAGTGTGTGCCTTCAGCTCAGGTCATGATCCCAGGGTCCTGGGATCGAGCCCCCCATAGGGCTCCCTGCTCGGCGGGAAACCTGCTTCTTCCTCTCCCACTCCCCCTGCTTGTGTTCCCTCTCTTGCTGTCTCTCTCTCTGTCAAATAAATAAAATCTTAAAAAAAAGAAAAAGAAAGAAAGAAAAAGAAAAAGGGACCGTGCTAGGGCTAAAGTCTAAAACTACACTATCCATTACAGTGGCCACTAACTTAATTATGTAAAATTAAAATGAATTAAGTAAATTAGAATTTCAATTCTCCTGTTGCATGAGTCTATCCCTTTTCAAGTGCTCAAAAATAGGTGACCAAAGGCTATCCTATGAGACAGAGTAGATATAGAATATTTACATCAATACTGAAAATTTTATTGCATGGTCCTCGTTTACAAAGATTCCCCAGCTCTATCTCATGTTTTAATGTTTGTACCACTGGCAAAAATCTTAGAAACAAAATGTACATATACAATTCTATGTCCGTATGGATACACAAAGTGACCATGATATTAAGCACAGATGTCATATTCTAATACTGGTGTCTACAAGGGTTCCATGACTAGAAGTCTTTGGGAAGTGCACTACCGGAAGATGCCAAGTCGCTAGCCCTGCCTGATAACTGGTCATCCTCCACTTGTCCAATTTTTATCAGTTTCTTTTGCCTTTTTTGACTCCGTGTTTCCCTACAGTCTTTCAATATTCTTCTAGCATGGCAAGGAAAAATTCACAGTCAATGGTCCAGAAAACTTTTATCAAATTTCCAATAAGCTTATCAATGAGTATCAGGGGCTGTGGGCTTCACTGCATCCACTGCCATCACAAACTACCCATTGAGCCAAAAGACAGGCTTGGAATGAGGCACATTCCTCTTGAATGTGCCTTTCTTCCCAAGTGAGCATAACTGAATTCTAGTAAGGAGAAAGGGAACCAGCTACTTTTCTACTGAGTCTCTTCTTCTGGTTTCACCACAAATATAGTTAGTGAAGGTAGAGAGAGAGGAAAGGAGAGTGGGACCCTGTCTCAGAAACTGAGCTGTTTTTAGGATTAGCAGATATCCAAAGATTCTATTATGTCCCCCCCAAAAAAATAAAAATAAAGAAAAACTTTAAAAACTAAACAGAAATGCATGACTTATGTTAAAGCCTATTAACATTAGATATAGCATACACAAAACACATATACAGTATTCTAAGAATTAAGGTTAGAACTAATTGCAAACAAAAAAATTAAATGTAAGAGAAAAACCTGCAAACAAGTCAGCCATTTCCCACCATTAACTGGTGGTCCTTTTTTGTTGTTACACTAAAACCTGGAAATTCACTGGCAAAGAAATCTGTTCAGTTAGTTTCAATTTCTCAAACAGTAGAACCCAATCTGAAGCTGAAATTATAGGCATAAACTCTCAGAAAGCATTTCACAGTGATTTATTAATTATACTACCTCACAGAAGAAATCGCAAGTCCTTGACATACCGGTCTTTAAAAACTAAATATGATATGTCACGGCTTTTTAAAAAAATCCATGAAAAACAGAGGACTTTACAAATACACTTTGTTCCCCTCATTTCAGTGATCTCATGGAAACAACAGACAATATTTTAAATAAGTAAATGAAAATAAAAACATAGATGGGGCAATGAGGGGGTCAGGGACATTAAATGAAAAGCAGCATCTCCCCCATATGAAACTCTCCTGAGCAAGGCAACTGCGATGATCCCCACCTGTCCAACTGCCTCCCACTCCAACACACACACCCAATGGGCTGCCTTCACCTTGCCACCGGTTTACCCACTCCAGGGGCTGGGGAGTGTTTCTGGGGAAATGCATCCAAGTAACTTCAATAAACACCCTAACCGTCTATTAAGTATTAATCAGTCCAGTCCTTCATACATGCACATAAACCATCCGAAGGTCAGAAGATAATTAAAGAAAAGCAATAGTACAAAAGAGAAAACGAAACTACTCACCCCCAAAGAAAAAAATAATTCAGGGAAGAGAGGAGAACATTCTTTTAGGAAAAAAAAATACTCAATATTCTTAAATGCCATTCAAGAAGAGGAGGCAAATATAAAACAAGCAAAAGCTGCCATAGATTAGAAAAAAAATCAGAAAACAAGAGTTCTTAGAAATTAAAACTGAGTTTCCAAATTTAAAAATGCAATGGGCAAGCTGAGTTGTAAAAGGAAAAGCTGTAGACCAAGTTAAAGACCTGAAAAGAAAAAGAACCTAGAAAACAGTAGGGGAAAATAGAGAGACATGTTAAAAATTCAGGAAGCTCTCCCATTTAATCCTTGCAGCGGAAGAGAACAAAATGATAGGAGATAAATTTCCCTGAGCTAAGAAAGTTAGATTGAGAGGGGACAGGAAGAGCCAAGCGAGAAGAATGTGTAAGGACCCACACCGAGAAACTTCTCAGGGACATTTCAAAGCTCGAAGGACAGAGAAAACCTTAGAAGGGAAAATAAATGAGACTGACATCAGACTTCTAACCAGTAGCAAATGGAAGTTAGAATACAAAGATACAGTGTCCTCATGGTTGTGAGGAACGAGGCTTTACAGCATATTTCATAAGTCTAAGATCCCGTACATTGTCTGACACATCAGGAACGGCTGCACCAAAGTAACCCATCACCAATGGTGAAACACATTCCAGTTTTAAACATGCGAAAATGTGGGGAGAGACTGCAATTTAGAATCAATGAAATACAATGCCTATATTCGAAAATAAAATGCCTCTATTCAAGAACAATGTAAAGACATCTTCGGAAACTCCGTTAAGTCCATGCCTCTTCCAGTAAAAACTTTCTTGAGTAGGTATGCTAACAGATCAAGAGAGAGTCTGAACAGACAACACCAGCCGCACAGTCCTACATGAGTTCAAGAACGAAAAGAAGCATTTACACACACACACACACACACACACAACACTGGGGCTGAAGTCTAAATAAAAAGTCTAAATAAGGTCCAAACAGTATATATGCATACATACGTGTATACACACATGGTCCGTTAAACTGGGATGCTTAAATGGTATCACATTGAAATAGCAAAGTTAGCAGGACGTCTGCTGGTTCTTTCCTATGGGTTCTGCTATGCTACCAGTTGTAGAACACAATTTACATAACCATTTACATAATTATACCACTGCCACGTAACTACCATTTACTGGTTTTTCCTTTCTACAATTCATCTATGGATGAGGCCCAGAAAACTTAGAGCTAAGAAACAGAATGTAAATGACACAAATGACATTACTGGGCACAATCCAACAATTGGCGTGAACTTGTTGCATTTCACCCTATACAGGAGCCAGTCAATAGATGCTATCCCAAACTGATAAACCATATCTATTCCAGACATATGAATGTATTTTAAATTATTGGTTGTAATTGCTTCTTGAGGAGTAGGCTCGATTTTTGTGAGCCCCTCTTCCATATGACTTTTTTCTTTTCACCAACCATGTGCACGCATGGAAAAAAAAATCACCGAAACTGCCCAAAGGCAGACCTAGCAACTTTATCAGGATGTCATAGACACTCTCTAAATAAGAGTTTTCTTTGTCTTTCAAAAAAAAAAAAAAAAAAAAAAAGCAAACAAGTTTTCCAAAGACTGGGGATTTCACCTCCATCCTCATAGACTAAGAAAGTATAAACTGATTTGTGTCTAATGCCACAGGACCGTTTTACCACCCCCCCAAAAAAAAAGTTGTTTCACTAGAAGCTGTACCTGATAGGTCCTTAGAACATGCAGCCAGCTTTGCCAAGTGACTGTTGATTTTCTCAATGGCCTTGAAGTTCTTATTCCTCTTGAGGACATCCATGGCAGAGCGGGACTGTCTATCCAGCAGGGTAGGGTCTGCCCCAAAGCGCAAAAGCATCTGCACATCCTCTGTTTGTCCTAGAGTGGGCCAGAAGGAGAAAGGGGGGCTGTCATGGTTCCTTTCATAAGGAGACGTCCCCATGAGTGCTCTTCCTCCCAGTTCCCTGCCCAAGCAGCCTGGGGCAAGGGAATCAGTGTTCCACTGCTCGTAGAATCTAAACCGCTGGTTTTGGGCAACCCACCCAACTCCCGGAAGCAAGGAGTCCTGTGTGGAGTGGGTAGGACAATAGCTTTGAAGAGGTTCAGAAGTGCGCTCCTCTCTACCTTTCTCCCCTCTCCCTGGCAACAAGCAAGGAGAGGGGGAATCTAGTTACTAGGCAACAGTCACAGCTGTAAGGATAACAGCAAGCTGTGACTTCAGATTTCTTTATTCCCTAGAGAGGAAACAGAATATTCTTCCAGAAGAAAAAAAAAAAAAAAAAAAAAAAGCCTGTCTGGGGCTCGGAGAAGAAAGTGGCAATTGCTTTCGCATCAGGGTCTTTTTGTTGTCACTGTTTGTACCCTCCCAGGCCCAACCCTCTGGCTGCCAGCTCCATTTGCTGCTTTGATGGATCTATTTGCCAAGCATCAAGGTGTCTCCGTGATCACAGATGCAACAGCCTTCCACATGGAACAGGTGTATCCCTGGGGGTACAAAGATTGACATGGGCACAGAGAGTTCAGCAAATCAATGCCTGATCCCCAACTTCTTACCCATGCTTTCCTAAAATCCACCGCCCAGACGGCGCATCTCTACTCCAGGTATCATCCTGTTCGTGGCACTCTCCTTTCCCATCTCCCTAGTCACAACTGCCCTTCTCTCATTTTAAAAAAACGAAACAAAATCAGAAAGTCAAAGTTTTTACCCACAGAGTATCTGGCTGAGGCAGGCAAAATTCTAAGGCAATCCCCAAGATTCCCAACCCCTAGTGCACAAACACCTTTTCCCCAGTTACTCAATCAAATATGAATCTAAATGTGATGAGAATTTGCAAATGTAATCAAGGTCCCTAAGCAGTTGACCTTAGGATAGGGAGAGTCCCCTGACCTCATCACATGAGCCATAAAGGTCAGAGGTCGAGAGGTCAGGAAGAGGGCAAAGATTTAAAATATGAGAGGGAATTGATGCCTAAGAAATTCTCCCCTGCTGGCTTTGAAGAGAGAGGGAGCCACATGACAAGGAATGTGTGTGGCCTGGAGAAGCCGAGAGCAGTCTCCGGCTGACAGCCAGCAGGAAACCAGGGCCTCATTCCTACAATCGGACGGAACGAGATTTTGCCACGACCATGTGAGCTTGAAAGAAGGTCCACCACTCCAGATGAGAACACAGCCTCTGTCAGGACCTTTGATTTCAGCCACAGGAGACACTGAGCACAAAACTCTGTCACATCCTTTCAGACTACTGACCTAGAGAACTGTGAGCTGGTAAATGGGTGTGGTTTTGAGCCGCTAAGTTTATGGTTATTTGCTAAGGATCACAGAGAACTAATTACTAATTAATGTATTGCCCCAAAGGTGGTGGAAATTCCTGACTTCCAGAGTATCCACTGAAGGGAAAATTAGGTGCCTGCCAAGCCCCTTTTAAAAGGCACTACAGGGGCACCTGGGTGACTCCATCAGTTAAGCGTTCAACTCTTGATTTCCAGTTCTGATCATGATCTCAGGGTCTTGGGATCAAGGCTTCCTGCTCAGCAAGGAGTATGCTTCTCCCTCTCCTTCTGCCCCTCCCCTTGCTCTAGTGCTCTCCTCTCTCTCTCTCTCTCTCAAATAAATAAAACTCTAAAAAACAGAACAACAAAATCAAAGGTACTATAATCTACCCTCCTTTCACTGCCCTCCAAAATTATTATTTTCATCGCCCCTGTAGTAATAATTTTGTAATAATTAAATCTAGAAAAATTTAAACCCTAAAGTCTTAAATCACAGAATTTTTTTTAATTTAAAGCTATACAAACATTTTTGTTCCAGAAGAAGTTTACTAGATGACTAATAAGACTTTCAAGCATAAACTATGCGAGTAAACTTCTTTCTAAGAAGTAAACTAGAAATAAGATCCCCAAAACAGCAAGGTACAATTTGATATTTTTGGCTATTAAAGAGCTCGTCCATAGTTTTTTAAATAGATGTTAGAGATTATCAAGTTGCTGTAGTATGTGTTTTCTATTATATGCCACTAAAGGATATAATAGTTTTATTTTAAAATATCTGTGTACACAATTCTGAAAATTACCTTTTCTTACATATTTTGACTCACAGATAAAAAAAAATTCTATATGTCAATGTTAAAACATGTAAAGAGGTATATAGGTTTTCAAAATTCTTGAAGATAAGGAAGCAACATTGAAAAACATACTAGACTTTTCTTTTTAATTTATTAGCATCCATTATGCCTTTTCCTGATGACAACACCTCAGTTTTCCTTTAAGAAAGCACCTTCCCCCCGCCCCACGCTTGCCAGCCTACCTGATTTGATGGGCAGAAACACATTCAGTCACCATGGCATCCTCCACCACTGTCCCAGCCAGAGCTCAGGGGAACCGGGATGGGATAAACATCTAACCAGAACCTGACCAATCAGATCATTCCATTCTCTCGCTCTGCCCCAGCCCCAAATCCAGGGGTGAGCACCTGATCAGGATCTAGCCAATTAGATCATTCCATCCTTCTGGCGTTACTGATTGGTTCACTGAGGGCACGTGACCAAAATCAAGTCACAGAGACTCATTCCTAGGACTTTAACTGAAATACTGAGTAGAGATATTCTCTTTGGCCGTGACTGACAAACAGGCATAAGATAAACCTAATATCAGATGGCTTCCACTGCAAAAGAGCCTGCCTAAGAATGAACCTAACGCAGAAGAAAGCAGAGCTGGAAGACAGGGCAGATTCTTGAAGACGCCTCAAGAGCACCTGGAGCAAACTCTGGACCATTGAGTCACATGAGCCAATAAATGCCCTATCTTGCTTAAACCAGTTTGAGTGTCTGTCGCTTGTACCAAGTTAGATGCAACCACCGACCTGGCCTCATGTCAGTTCCAGAAGGTGATTATTTCTAGGCTTTGGGTCCTGTTGCTGGGCTCTGGTAATTCCCTAAGACTGAACCCCGGGGCCTCCCAAAGCACACGGATCCGGAACCAGGAGGACCATCATAACAAACTCCACCCACCAAAACTCCGACAGAATGTATGATTTCAGAGGCTCTATGATGCTGCAATTATTTTAAATGATGGATTTGGAATTCGGGCCACATTAGAGTATCTGGAGAGTTCCTGACTCTCCATATATCAGAAAAGTATTCAAGATGGCGATAATCTCATACACTGTTGAGGCAACTTTTATGGGGTTCAAGTTAACAATAGTTCCAAAAGTCAAATACGTCCCAATATGCTAACAACATCCTAAAACTGTACATAAATTTTTACTTATACATTATAGAATATTTGTGGGGAAAAAAATCATAAGATATGGGTAATATTGGTTTCTCAGGTTAAAGGACAGAGACTCTCAATGTATAGTTTTTGAGTATGTGAATTTGTGATTTGTGATTTTGTGAATGTAATCTGTTTAAATTTTAAATAAAATGAGATTATCCAAACAAATAAAATGTGTAATTTTTTGAACAAGCAATCTCTCAACAAGGAAATAATCCTATAGATACATTCCCATCAGTTCACAAAGATGTATATAGGAAAATATTCTCTGAGCATTGTTTTTGGTAGCAAAATAATTGAAACCATTTAATCATCCATTAGTGCGGTATAGTCAAGTCAGAGAATACTGTGAGCTGTTTAAAAAAATGAAATAGTTATGCAGGTAGTATTAGGGAAAGATGGCCAAGATTATTGCTCAAGGGAAAAGCAAGTTGCTGAATAGAATGTGGAGTATGTGCACATTCATATTTAAAAGAGGGATAGAAAAATTGGCAAGACTCACCAAAAAATGTTTGGTAGACTTTACAAAAGAGAATTTACTTTTTATCACGTATCTTTTTAAAGTGTTTGAATACTTTCCTTTTTTACTAAGATCATGGCTTTCAAATTCTTTTTATTTTTTTGGCTTTAAATTTTTTTTGATAGAATAAATTCATAAATGTATAAAATTCATTCTTTTAAAGTGTACAATTTAGTGGGTTTCAGTATATTTATGAAGTTGTGTACTCATCACCACTATCCAATTCCAGAACATTTTATCACTCCAAAAAGAAACCTTATATGCACTGGCAGTCGCTCCACATTTCCTCCTGCCCCACCTCCAAGGCAACCAGTGATCTGATTCTCTAAATGAGATCGTGCAATATGTGACCTTTGTGACCAGTTTCTTTCCCTCAGCATAACACTTCAAGGTGCATCCATGTTGTAGCGTGTGTCAGTATTTTGTTCTTTTTTATGGCTGAATGATATTGTATTATCTGGATGACCCGTGTTTTGTTTGTCCATTCAGCAGCTGGAGATTTGGGTTGTCTGCACGGTTTTAGTTGTTATGAGTAATACTGCTATGAGCATTCATGTACAAGTTTTTGATTGAGTATGTTTTCATTTCTGTGAGGCATGTACCTAGGATAACATTGCTGAATTGTATGGTAACTATTTGAATTCCTGCCAGACTTTTTTCCAAAACAGATGCACCATTTTTTTCATTCCCACCAGCAATGGGTCCCAAATTTTCCACATCCTTGTCAATACTTGCTGCTGTCCATCTTTTCTTTTTTATTTCAGCCATTTTGGTGTGGAGTGTATTTCTGATTTTTAAACTAGTTTTTGAAAAGTGATTCAAAGAAATTTATACGAAGGGGTGCCTGAGTGGCTCAGTCAGTTAAGCATCTGCCTTAGGCTCAGGTCATGATCCTAGGGTTCTGGGATCTAACCCTGCATCAGGCTCCCACCTCAGCAGGGAACCTGCTTCTCTCTCTCCCACTCTCCCTGCTTATGCTCCCTCCCTCTCTCTCAAATGAATAAGTAAAATCTTTAAAAAAAAAAAAAAAAACCTATACAAACAATGAGACCAGTAGAATAGAACAGAAAGTGCCTATATAAGCACCAGAAAAAAAATACAACTCTTTAACTTGGATGTTCAGAAGGTTTTTTTAAACTCTGACTCCAAATACAGGAGCAATAAATCAATAGATTGACAAATTTGACTACATAAAAAGAAAATATTTGCATGACAAAAAAGCCCAACGTCAGAAGACAAGTGAATAAACGGGGTGGGGGAGAGATTCATGACTTATACCACAGACAAAGAGCTAATGAACAAAGAATTCTTAAAAATTGAAGACAAACGATCAAAAACTCTATAGAAAAATGAGGAACAGACATGAACAAATAACTTGGCAAAAAATAGATTTGAAATTGGTTCTCAAATATATTTTTAAAAGGCCAAATTCACACATAAAGTAACTAGAGAAATGCAATTAAAACAACCTTGAGATACCAATTCATACCTCTCAGACCAGAACAAACTTAGAAATATAACAACAAAATTCTGTTGGTGACACTGTGGGCAAAGAGGCATTCTTCTATATTACTGGTGGTTGTACAAATTGGTACCATCCTTCTGGATGAAGATTTGACAACATCTAACAGAACTACATATGCATTCATGCATATGAACTAATATCGAGTGATTTCCAGAGCACACTGTTAATGAAAAAGATTCTGTGTCAAGCAGAATCTATAGAATGGAACCCTCCACGTAAAAAAGGAGGTGTAAGAAAACACACATGTGTCTGCTCATTACTACAAAAGGAATCCAGGAAGAAAAGCCTTAAAAAAGGGTGGCTCAGTGGGTTAAAGCCTCTGCCTTCGGCTCAGGTCATGATCTCAGGGTCCCGGGATTGAGCCCCTCATTGGGCTCTCTACTCAGCAGGGAGCCTGCTTCTCTTCCTCTCTCTCTGCCTGCCTCTCTGCCTACTTGTGATCTCTGTCAAATAAATAAATAAAATCTTTAAAAAAAAAAAAAAGGAAAAGAAAAGAAAGAAGGAAACTGATCACCTACAGAGGATTAATGAGAAAGGGGCAAAAAAAAAGGGGGGAAATGGGAAATGGGAACTCAGGGGGTCAAGGAGGAGAAAGAAGTGACATTTCTCTGAGTATAACTTTCTGCAAAGTTCAGAACCCTAGAACCATGTAATGTTTCACATATGTGCCTTTCACATACCAAAATACAAACAAAACCAAACAGGATGTGAGGAGAACTCTAAAATGGAATGCAAAACCTGAAAAAAATATACCTGAGTGTACTACAAATGAGCAAAATAACCATATTAAATAGGGTGGGGAGGAAAAGAACTTAGTGTCTTGACTAGATCCTATAAAACTGAAGACAAAAAGAACTGAACACAAACAAACATAAAATGAACATAAAACAAACATACATCTAATTAGTAGATGTGTTTCTCAAAGGGACATGGGTTAGTAAGTCTGAAACTCATAAAACTGAACAAGGAAGTAAATATATTATAGATGACAGATGTTACACATTCTAAAAGGCTAAATGACCGTGGTGTTAGACCAGAATCAGAGGTATCAGCATAAACTCATGGTTTTTAATACAGACACACAGTAATAAAATGTGTGTATCCAGGGGTTAGTATATGAACATATATTTCCTACCTCCATCTGCTGAGAAGGCACAGAAATAATGACACTCCAGTAACAATGATCCCACCAAGTAGCAGACCTTGTTTTCTACACCATTCTCTAACAAAAGGAAATGGGGGTCCTTGGAGAAATGGTTGATTCCAGAGGGACACAGAAAATTCAAGATGAGCCTGAAGCAAGTTGTGATGTCTGAAAGTAAGGAAGTGCTAAAAAAAAAAAAAAAAAAAAAAAAAATGGGGCTTGTCAAAGGATCACAGGAGCCAGTCAGAAGAAAAGAGTGCCTAATGGCCAAAGATGGAGCAATTCCAGCAACCAGAGATTTTATCCCATAGGATACATATCTGTGAGTCCATACATACATACATACAGAGAAGGGATAGCTCTTCATTACAACCGAATTTCAAGTAATAAATGTAGAAGGAAAGGAGAAAATAAAAAATCAACATTAATCAAAGATCACGGTGATAGCTGATGCTGACAAGATCCACCAATAAATATAAAATTAGTGTGCAAAAAATTTGAAGAGAAGCAGGGTATTTAAATAGCCTCAAAGTATCTCCTCCAAGATAATTAACCACTAGAAAGGGAAGGATGGTAACTTTACAATAGAGAAATCCCACAGATCCCACCTCAACCAACTAATCAAGGTTAACGTCACAGGACATACTGGCATGATGAACTCCTCAATATAATGTGGAGAAGACCACAAACTCATTTTGGTTGTATTCTTAGCAAAAATGCTTAATTTTATTCCAGTCACGAGAAAGGCATCAAAGAAACTCAAATTGATGGGCCACCTACAAAAAACTGATACTCTTCAAAAGGGTCAAAGGTATGGAAAACTGAGGAACTGTCAAAGACTGGAGCGGACTTGGGAGCCCTGACAAGTAAATGCTGTGTGGGTCTCCTAACCGACAGAGAACATTAGTGAAAACAAGGGCGAAATTCACAAGACGTCTGTGTATTCATTGGTAGCATTTTGTCAATGTTAATTTCTGGATTTTTTAAGGGGAGACAGGTGAGGATATACAGAAACTCTTTGAACTATTTTTGCATCTTTTCTGTATGTCTAAAATTAGTTCAAATCGAAGATTAAAAAAAAAAAAAAGGTGATCTTCCCTGGTGAAAGAGAGGCAGAGGACGTGGGTAGTGAGAGAGAGGTGGAATTCAAAGGAGGGGAATCAGCCTATAAGGGTCTATAAGAAGGCTCGTCTGGCAGCAGCTGCGGTGGAGGAGAGCAACCCATGTTACACCTGCATGAAGAAAGGGCCGTCTCTTGACTTCCCAGGTTCATTCTCCCATGTTTCAGAAAGTTGGGAAGGTTTCCACATTTGTAAGAAACAGTATTAAGGTGTGCTGTCCGGTATGGCAGCCACGAGGCACAGAGGTGCTACTGAGCACTTGAGATGTGACTAGTCCACATGGAGATATGCTAGCAGAGTATAACACATGCTGGATTTCAAAGATTGAGCACAAAACCAAAACACAGAATGTAAAATGTCTCCATACTTTTTACGTTAATTACACAGGGCAATGATAATAATATGTTGGCTAGAGGGGTTAAATAAAATATACTGCTAAAATTAATTTCACCTATTTTGCTTTACTTTTTCATAGGACTACCAGAAAATTTTAAGTGTTGTATGTTGCTCTCATGATACTTGTACTGAAAAGCTCTTGTTTAAGTCCCAGGAAATGGATGCTTGCCAAGTTATTGATGCGTAGGTTTAGAATCCAAGGCTTTGCATGCATCTACTATACACCAAATACTGCTCAAACCACCTGAATTTCAGGAGACTTGGAATTGTGTTTCTTTGCAAACTGAAGAGTTTTGTCTGGAAATTGTTTTTCTTGGACATTTTTGGGCTGGGGATGTGTAAGGAGAGCACAGTGATTGGAGGCACAGATTTTAACCATAAATTACCAGGCCAATGATAGCTTTATCAATGATAGCTTTATCAATAGCTAAATGATAGCTACTATCATTTAGCACTGAGGTGTGCTGGAACCGGCTCACACCAGTCCATGAGGGCCAACTGTTAAATATCCAGAAATGTTACAAGATGGTTGGTAAACACTGTCATTATTAACAACTAACTTATTCAAACTTACAAGAAACAAATCACGTTAAAAACAAAACTCATTACTTCTTAATTATTTTATTATGCTTTGCTATTGTCTATGATGAAGTTTCTTTACATCTACTTTAACATGGATCTGTGTGGTAAAAATACAATATAATGCTATGCTACTGCACCTGTCCCAGCCCCATGTTCAATGACATCACATTAATAGCTTGAAATCAACCATGGTGGGAGTATTTACACGAAGGAAACTGGGAAACCTCACACTTTGGGGCTTTTTGAAGACCCAATTGTCAAACATTTGCCAGGATACCACAGTCTCTCAGAGGGTACTAAAATTCAAGGGATACCAGAAAGACAGACAGTAACAAGTGTTGACAAGGATTTAGGAAAATTAGAACCTTTGTGTTTTGCCAGTGGGAGTATAAAATGGTGCAGCCACTTTGGAAAACAGTCTGGCTGTTTCTCAAGAGTTTAAATATAGAATTACCATGAGATCCAGCAATACCACTCCTAAGTATCTACCTGAGAAAAATGAAAATATATTCATATATGCAAAAGTTCACAGCAGTGCTATTCTTAATAGCTAAACAAATGTCCACCCACTGATGAATGGATAAATAAAATGTGGTTTATCTATACACTGGGATATTATTTGGTAGTAATAAGGAAGGAAGTACTGACACACACTACAATGAGGTTGAAACTTGAAAGCATGCTCAGTGAAAGAAGCCAGTCACAAGACTGTATGATTCCATTTATATGCAATGTCCAGAAAAGGCAAGTCCATGGACACAGAGGACAGATTAGTGGTTGCTTAGGGCTGGAGAGAGGGGGGAAATGGGGAGTGACTGCTAGTGGAGACGAGGTTTCTTTTGAAGATGATGAAAATGTTTTAAAAATTGATTGTGGTGATGGTTGCATAACTCTACAAATGTACTAAAAACATGCAATTGGATGCTTTAAATGGGTGAATTATATGGCATACGAATTATATTTCAATAAATCTCAAAGCAGTATCTGTAGCTCACCCTTTCTCTGTTTGCCCAAATGTGGATTCTGGGACCCAGTACAGTAGGGAATGACATTAGAGAAACACACCTCACTGCACTCCTCTGGACATGCTGAGGACACAAAACTCTAAGTTCCCAGGACCAGCAGGCCAGGGGACCCCAACCAGACACCTCTGGGCTCTGTCTAGTCCACAAGCATGTTTGATTTTGGCAGATATTTTATAATCATGAGTTGTCTTCTTTTTTTAAAAAATCCATCTTTCGAACGTCTTCTGCCATCAGAAGATGGTGGCAAGGCCTAGTTCCCATGATGGGCAGGAGGCTGTGGCCATACTGAGCCAAACTCCCCAGCCCTCCTTTTTATCTCCCTTCCCCCGGGGCTGGGAGTCCGCTACCATTCATCATCACCACAGCTACCCTAACATTTTTATACAACAAAATGTGCTATCTCCACGGGTTTCGAGAAAGGTGAGAAGCATCAGAGAGCCTGGTGGGTGGGAGGACACACAGCCTTCCTGTTTCATAGGCTAGCAAGGTATGTCTGGGTCAAAAGAACCAGCTTGTCCTCATACGCGCCAGCTTCACTCTTCCTCGTGGCCTCCCTGGCCCTGATAAGTACGCAAGATGAAATCCTTGTATTAGATTCTATCGTGACCAAGAAACAGGACCACGTCTGTGGTCTCGTTCAGTGTCTCTCTGGTAACTAGCACAGATCTGGCCTAAACTAAAGCACTTAGTAGCTGCATGATGAGGAAGGGAACAAGTGCAGCCAGAAGCCCCTGTCCTTGAGACATCCAATCCCATGGAAGCCACTGAAGTGGAAAGAGCATGTGGAACCCCACCATCCTTCCTTCTCTTGTCCCCAATCCTTCCTGCAAACAGCCTGCCCTCCCTGTGATGCTTCGTTCGAGGTAAGGTTTAGCCCTGAGTCTGTCCCAGGATGGATGGGTAATACCTGTGCTCGATTGCGTGGGCTCTCTAATGCCTGAGGTCATCCAGCCCACAACACACCCTCCAGCTTGGGGCTGCTCCTTACGTTTGATGAGGTATCCAGGGTAGGGGGCCGCGGCAACGACGTGGAGGACTGTGCAGCCATCCTCGTCCTTCTGGTTGATGCGGCCTTTCCACTCGGGCTTGTGGTCCATTAACCACCTGAAAAGATGGTTTTCCTCTGCAGGGAATTAAAATGAGTGACTGATGTTATTTTCTGCAGACAGAAAATCAGTAAAGCACATTGATGTGTAGTACCCTGAGGGAACCAAACGGAGAATCCCACACACATTTGGCACTCACCACAAATAGGTTCTGGAGACACAGAGTTTGTAAACTAAAAGGATGGGTTATAGAAAGTTATTCATAATTAACTTTAGTCAGGTTCCCTAGGAGCAGAGCCTGAGGCAGGGATTCTTGTACATGTGAACTGTTGACAGGGAGCTCAGGAAAAAGAGAGTGAGGGAAGCAGGACAGGGCAGAGGAAGGAGGCAAGCAGAGATGTGGTCTCATCTGAGTCGGCCTCAGCCTGATCCCACAGGGAGCTCTGGAGTATGAACCACCCACAGTGTTGACACACCATGAGGCAGGGCCTTTTGTATTGCATGGTAGTCAGTCAAGAGCTACAAACACCTCTAAGGAGGGGGGTGAGGTTGAGGGAGAACCTCTGTAAGGAAGTGGTTCTTATTGGCAAAAAGCAGTGCTCTGGGGAAGGAGGTAGCTATGAAGCAGCAGGTGGGGAGTGGTTACTGGTGGTAAAGAGGCTCCAGGCCGGGCACCAACGGCACCCATGTCAGGAATCAGGTCAATATCCGAAAAGATTACCCTGCTCATTACTCTCGATAGGACATATATTTAAAAATTATTTTCTCAGGGGCGCCTGGGTGGCTCAGTAGGTTAAGCCTCTGCCTTCAGCTCAGGTCATGATCCCAGGGTCCTGGGATCGAGCCCCGCATCGGGCTCTCTGCTCAGCAGGGAGCCTGCCTCCCCCTCTCTCTCTGCCTGCCTCTCTGCCTACTTGTGATCTCTGTCTGTCAGATAAATAAATAAAATCTTTAAAAAAAATTTTTGTTAAATAAAAAAAATAAAAAATAAATAAATAAATTATTTTCCCAGGCTCCTTCCTTGTCGGTCCTGGGCTCAAGGAAAGTGTCATGTTTCTGCCAACTCTGTGGATGCCATTTGTCACTATGTCAGAATTTTCCTCTGAGAAAAAAATCAGGGATAAAGTTAAACACCTGATCCCACTGATTCCTGCCTGTACCCCCGGAGCTAAGGTAAAGAGCAGACACAGTAGGGAATCATGACTTTCACAACTAGAGACACACTGCTCTGGGTTCATGATTCCTACTTGAAAACTGGGAGCATTGGCTCGGATTCCTTTTAATCAGACTTTACTTTTAAATCTTTGATCCACCAATCCCTGTGTGAGAATAAAATGTCTTATTGACTCCCCAGTAGGAAATGGATAACAGCAGGACAAATGTGGTTAAAGTGAAGCCTCGGCCCAGGATTGAAGCCCCTGGCCACGCCCCTCACTCCTTCATTCCTGAGAAGGCAATCCAGCCCAATGGTTAAGAGGAAGACAGTCTAGGGGTGCCTGGGTGGCTCAGTGGGTTAAGCCTCTGCCTTCAACTCAGGCCATTGATCTCAGGGTCCTGGGATCAAGCCCCGCATCGGGCTCTCCGCTCAGCAGGGAGCCTGCTTCCCCCTCTCTCTCTGCCTGCCTCTCTACCTACTTGTGATCTCTCTCTGTCAAAGAAATAAATAAAATATTTAAAAAAAAAAAAAGAGGAAGACTGTCTAGAAAATTCTCTTGGCCCCTTCTGGCTCTAAAACAGTATGGGTACATGTCCAACACTTATGCCATACATGCTTGGAAAAGAAAAACAAGCTTTTTTTACCTAACATGCATATGTGTTAATGAAAAAATTTTAATATTTTAAAATTTAAATCTTATTGCCAGGTGGTGAACCCTTAAAAAAGAAAAAAGAATTTTATGAACATCAGCATCCTTTAGAAGAACCACAAGCAGTATGTCTTGGCAAGAACCAGGGGTTCCCTTGGTATCAGCACCAGCACCAGCACCAGCACCACACCAGTTAGCCTTCTGGTTAGAGAGAAAATGAACTTGAACAAGCGGGAAGGAGCACCTGTGCCTTCATTAGCAGGAAGAAACTCCACAGCCTCAGGGAGCTCTGCCCAGCCAAGGCTGTCTGTCCCAAGTCCCCTGCTTGGGTCTCAGGGCTCGTCTCCTGCCAGCATCTGTCTAGGAATACAGAATTCTTTCAACTTGGGCCCTGTAGCTTACCAGGTCCCAGACAAAATAAAAACAATGTTGTTGAAGGACATCTTGGCTCTTTCCACAGTTTGGTTATTGTGGCCATTGCTGCTATGAACATTGCTGCTATGTACATATGGCCCTTCTTTTCACCACATCTGTATCTTTAGGGTAAATACCCAGTAGTGCAATAAACCCTTCAATGGATGAAGGGATAAAGAAGATGTGGTCTGTATACACAATGGAGTATTATGCCTCCATCAGAAAGGATGAATACCCAACTTTTGTATCAACATGGACGGGACTGGAAGAGATTATGCTGAGTGAAATAAGTCAAGCGGAGTCTATGATCATACCGTTTCACTTACTTGTGGAGTATAAGGAATAACACAGAGGACATGGGGAGATGGAGAGAAGTGAGTTGGGGGAAATCGGAAGGGGAGACGAACCATGAGAGACTATGAACTCTGAGAAACAAACTGAGAGTTTCAGAGGGGAAGGGGCCAAGGAGATAGGTGAGCCTGGTGGTGGGTATTAAGGAGGGCACAGATTGTATGGAGCACTGGGTGTGGTGCATAAACAATGAATCTTGGAACACTGCATCAAAAACTAATGGTACATTTTATGGTGACTAACATAACTACAGTAAAAATTTTAAAAAGATAATGCTGCTTCCCTGCTGTCTTCATGCATTTGAATAATCAGACTATTTGCGTATTCAAATCATATGAATATTCCACCTTCCGGTGGCTGAATTCTGGTTTCTCATGAGCTCAGCAGAGCAAAGGAGCTCAGGGCTGGGAGGGCGGCATGGGCAGTGCATTACTGGGAGAATACTCACTTGCTTGGATACAGAGTCTCATGAGGGCGTGAAGAGGGTATGGTCCTATCGTCTCAATACTTGCACCAATGCAGATAAGCCACTGTACTAACTTGGGCACCTGTTCCATCTTCTCATAAAGTCCCATGAAGACGTATTTCTAGAGGAGAAAAACACACAGGAAGAATCCTGGAAGTCACTCCGTCAATATGAGACGTCAAACTCCTTCATTCATAAAGTTCAGGGTCAGTAAAACCTGGGTAGCCGAGACCCAAGCCTGAGATGATTATAAATAATAAATTTGTGGTGAGACAGCTGAGGTCCCCTTAGACAAGGTGAGGTCCCAAATACGAGCCTGAGTGGCCGGACTTGAAGCCGTACAATTTCAGAAGCCACCGTACCTCAAAGAGACTCTTCAGTGATAAATCTGGGACCTGGATATTTCTTGGTAGCCGGTCTTTTCTCGCCGACAAAAGTAAGAATGACTGATGAGAAGGGAGAAAAAAGAAAAAGCTGGAATAATCATGTTCTCCACATAGGTTATTAGAGCAAAAGTTATCTTTGGGGTTAAAATAAACAATCCAAAAAAACAAAACAAAATCCCCTCCCGCCCCACCTCTCTTTTTAAGCTGCCTGCCAAGCTTTACAGCCTGATCTATGCTCGAAGTCCCTCTGCCCAGCCAATGCCCTCTTCCCTCTGAGAACTCAGCTCTCTCCACATTTCCTCACAGCCTGCTGAGGATGGCACGTTGTGCAGCATTGCTCAGAGTACAGTGGGTTTAAAAAAGAAAATAGTGATTCCCTGCAAAGTTCTTAAAGCTTACTTAGCAAGCAGAAGAATCCAATCCTTTACATGTAGCTCATTCCAGCTGATTCTTCAGCACTTTGGTGTCTCATAAGCACCAAGGGTTTGGGGTCCATTAGACTCCTATGCGCTCGTGAGAGCCAATTGCAATTCAAAATTCCCAATGCTAGGACCTGTAGCTCTATTAGTGACTTCAAATTGGTCATGGAGACAGTATTGACACTACAGAAATTGACAAACTTTTTTTTTTTTCTCTCAGAAAGCCAGTTGTTAAACCACGGACGCTATCTAACATCACTGAAGAAACTGACTCCCGCAAAGGCTAAGTGATTTTTCCAAGTCACACAGACAGCCTGTCCTACTGAGATCATCCAGGTGCGCCAACAGGTCTCAGGGCTCCAGACTCTGGTATGACCACGATGGGAGACCCAGACTCAGCCTCAGCCTCTGCCATGTATGTGCCTGCTAGTGGACGTGGGACCACAGGAACCGAGCCTTTGGCCACATCTGGATTCCAGGTTTTCAGCATGATGATCACTCTTTACTGCTCACCCTGAGTAGACCACAGTATCAAAAGGACGTGCTCTTGGGGCTCCTGGGTGGCTCAGTCATTAAGAGTCTGCCTTCGGCTCGGGTCATGATCCAGGGTCTTGGGTACAAGGCCCCCATCAGGCTCCCTGCTCAGCAGGAAGCCTGCTTCTCCCTCTCCTGCTCCCCCTGCTTGTGTTCCCTTTCTCACTCTCTCTCTCTGTCAAATAAATAAAATGTTTTCAAAAAAATTACATGCTCAGGGTTCTGACAATCCTGATTGCTGACCTGTTTTATTGTTGTTGTTGTTGTGTTGTTGTTGTTGTTGTTATAAGATGTCTCTATTTCCAGTATGTGAAAAAATGATCGGGGCCACACAGCTGGAATACTGGGCCAAGTGGACCTGCCACTGGGCTGTATTCTTGGGTCTCTCCTTGCCTGCCTGCCTTCTCTAGACCTTTTAATATAGGAGTGAGCTTCAGGGAACTCATTGTTGGACTTTAGGGGATTTCCCACGAACCTCCCGAAACTCTACCCATAACTATGTGTGCATGCGAAGAGAACCCCATCGATTTCATTAGATTTGCAATGGAATCCACGAGCTTTTTAAAAGGTGAAGACTTCTATATTCTAAAGTCCTTTGCCCTGCCTGGCTCTAGAGGCCTTTTGGGTTGCCCTTGCTTTTGGTGACTTTTCAGGACTGCCCAGCTTCAGAAAGCCCAGCAGGCCTTTCCTGACTGAACTGCTTCGCTTGGCCAGCCCTTTCCATGCGCTCTGAGAGCCCAGCATCACAACAGCTACTATTCAGTGGGCATGGAGCACACGCCAGCTATCGTAACATTCCGTTAGCTCAGTGCCTGGCTCAGGGTAAGCCCTTGATAAACATTAGCTAATATTATTATTAGGTGTTCTTGGTCCATTAGTTCTCATCCTCACCAAAACCCTGAGGGAGTAAGTTTATATCTTGCAAGTTACAGATGAGGAAATGAGGCTCAGAGGGGAAGTAATTAGCCCAAAATAGAAAGTGGAAGATTATGATTTGAGGAGGCATCTGTGTGATACTGAAGCCCAGGATTTCAGTCCACTCTGCTCCTCCAGTCCCTGGATTCCCAGCCCTGGTTTGGCTCCTGTGGCCTCACTGTTATCTATGGGCAGCAGTCCCTTAAAGGTACATAGAAGCAAGGCACCTGGGTGGCTCAGTCAGTTAAGCGCCTCTCTACGACTCAGGTCATGATCCCAGGGTCCTGGGACTGAACCCTACATGGGGCTCTCTGCTCAGCTGGGAGCCTGCTTCTCCCTCTCCTTCTGCTCCTCCTCGCCCCCACCCCACCCCACCCCCTACTCAGACACGCTCCTGCGTGCTCACTCTCTCTCTCTCTCTCTCTCATGCTCTCATGCATGAACATGCTCTCTCTCAAATAAATAAATAAATCTTTAAAAAAAATTTTTAATTGAAAAAAAAGCCACACAGAAGTGCTCAGAGCAACACAGGCAGGTCTTCTGGGCCAACACTAGCAAATGCGGTATAAAAAAGATGATGCAGATAAAAGGAAATTGTTCATTTTCCTTATTCCACATTATCATTAGCACCTGAACTTGACACTTCTGTGATGACAGTGAAGTCACAGAACATGGTGTGAGGGCAATAAACATTAGGTGTTCTGAATATGTTTCCTATTAAAAAAAAAAAAAAAAAAAAAAAAACAGAAACTGGCTAATTAATATCTCTCAGTGACTTTCCATCTTTAACGATGGTGCAGTTAAAAGTTATTTTGGCATCAAAATAAATGGATAATAAATTACAATCCCCTCCCCAATGCAGGCAGAAAGAATCCATTTAACTAAGAATGTACTTTTCCCACAAGACAGCCATCTTCTTTTACTTACATGCCATAATCCTTTCTTTGCCAACTTTTCTATTACAGATTGCCACACTTGTGTTGAGAATCCAGTAGTAAATATATGATCAAAACAGGGCAAGAAACTTTGCAAAACAATGGGGTCACCTGAAAGAAAATTCCATAGTTTAGGAATTTTAACCCTGGCAGAGTCTAGAACATTTGGGAAAAGGTCCTCCAATTAAGACCACAGATAGACAAACAGAAAATTAAAAATATCAGAAAGAGAGGCATTTTCAAAGTTAAAGTCCTCTATAATGGAACAAAGTGGCAATCCCTTTAGGTTCATCTATAAACTCAATGCCCCAAGAGTCAGGCAGTGTGATGTGAGCTAACTAACAGTCACTTAGCTCTTCCATATATCAAGCCCAGTGATATGTGTTAATATTTAATCCCTCAAACAACCAACAAGGCATTGGCCTATGATCTCTGATTATAGGTGAGGAAATAGAAACTCCAAAGAAGTTAAAAAAATAAAAAAATGAAACACCTCATGTCCTTTAGGAAAGATGTGATAAATATTATTTTCACCCAACCGATGAGAAATGATGACAAATGAGGTCAGGCTTCATGGCATATCACACAGCTAGTTAATGACAAAAACAAAGACGGGGACCCAGATCTATCAACTCTCTTAGTCAATACACATTCTTCTAACCTAGTGGCCCATTGCATCTCACGATCCCCTAAAACACATCTCTCAAACTCATGAATGAGGTCATCCAAGGAGCAAGGGCAGGTGCCAGAAAAACACAGCACCTCCTCTAGGATCATCAACAAAAATAAGTAAATAACAAAACAAATAGATGTTACACAAAAGGATACAGAATATCCATAAATATATTTTTCAAACTTTAGAAATTGGGCATACATTTACATTCCAAATAGTAATATTTTGGTATAAAAGTATGGGATGCATTACACTTAGAAGTCCTATGAAGTACCCCTTCTCAAGATGGTGGCAGAGTGGAAACTATCCAGATTTCTTAAGGGAGCAGTCACCCAGAAATAAGCAGTGACTTCACAAAGATGCAGAGAAAACATGAGGGATGGTAGGGAACAGGCCTATCCATCAGACTCAGAGGAAAGGGAAGCAGGCTTGGTCACTGCCAGCAAAAAGCTGACTGGAAAGTTGGGACCCATCAGCATTTGTCCGGGATCTTCTACTTCTCTGACCAAGGGACTCAGCTGTGCCCGCCCTCCAACCCCTTCCCACTGCCTGCCTGATACGGCTCTCACCACCCCCCACCCCATCTCCCAAACTTGCCCAAATTTGTAGAATGCTGGCCACAGACCACAATAGTTGCTTTCCCACAATCACAGTGGGAACAGTTGAATCTGTAACAGCTGAATCAATTTCCCCACCTCTGAAAGCCAAGGCCATTTTTCCTGCAATTCTAACATGTACTGTTTTTCACATTCTAATATCTCTAGAACTGGGACATGTGTGACAATTGATTTTGTCTCTCAGTGGGCATTGGTACAATTTTAAACACAATCGAACACCATATTTGAAAACAATGGCCTACATTGGCAGGACTTTAGACCAGAAAAGATAAGCAGGAGAGAGCTCCTTTGTCACTGGCAAGGAGTATATTACACTGTGTTCTATGGTTTTCTGTTTTTGCCTAACCCAACCCGCTGACAAAGCCAGCTCACCCACCAGGTCATTAGAGTAATAACTCAAGGCAGCGGCACAAAAGGCCCCCAGTGCAGCTGTCCTACACTGAGTGCCCAGGTCCTCCATGGCCGTGAGCATGGCAGGTGAGACCCTGAGCACCACATCCACTTCCACAGGACCCTCTGTTAGCAGTTGGTTGGACAGTGAGGTATTCCGGGCCAGCGTCCCTAACAAGACAACACGAAGTCAGGACAGCACTGACATCCTGTTCTGCAGCTTAGACAGGACACAGTGACATTCTTGCTTTGCAGCCTTTGCAGAAATGACTTCTGCAAAACGTTCTAAAAGAAGACAATTATCCGCAATGCACTTGTCACTATCACGGGTAAGGAGCGGTTAAAACATAAGCCCTTAGATGTCAGCAAAAAAAGACCATCTGTGCTTGATATTAACTTAATAGGTAGATACATGACCAAAGTCCTGATCGGCACAACTCAGCACACCCTGATTGCTTAAGATTTGTGGGACTATCTTTTTGTGGAAAAAAAAAGAGCTCATAAAAACTCCTAAACTTAGAAACTCCAGAGCAACCCACTCGGGCCCCTCCCCCCAAGGAGCTTTGTACAATCGCTCAGTGAACTCTGCTCTGCTGCCCATCACTCTTCGTCTGGTCTCCATTCTTCCAAGCGTTGTGACCAAGAACCGCAGCACTAAAGGCAGAGAATTCCTGAAAATAACTCCATCAGCTCTTCCACGGTATTTTTATAGCAAAGAGGAATATTTCTCGGTGTATTGGAGAAACACATGCAAATATCACAGAAAAGAGCACAAATCACATGAAATCAGTAGCGTAGAGAGGGAAAGATCTGTAAGTAGCAATATGGAAAACTGAGGTCTGATCAGCAGCGCTTTAAGTGGTTTCTGCAAAAGGATTTTACTGCTTTTACAAGGACATGAGCCACGAAAGCTTCCAAAATGTTTTCTAATGTGAAAATCAGTTCCATTCAAATGACATAAATCAGCTACAAAGAAACACCCTAGAATTATCTCCTCAGGAGCCATCCGAATAAAATAACAAAGACTTTAAAAAAAAAAAAAAAAAAAGGAAAGAAAGAACAAACAAACTCTTCCCCGTTCCGACTTACTGCCCATGGTGGTGAAGACTCCCACAAGGAAATCAGCAACCTGAATCTGGTCTGGGGTGCCTTGCAGAAGTCGCAGACCCTCGAAAAACATGCGAGCTGCTTCGTAAGGTTGGAGCAAACGCAGCAAGGCGTAACCAGCTCGGTAGTATCCCTGGGATAGAAGAAAAGCAAAATCATAACTTGCCCATCTCTTCCAACCAGCTGCCAAACGGAAAGGCAAGATTGATGACCTGGGGAGATGGACTGTAGAGGTTTCACTTCTATGTAAACACAGATTTCTAACAAGCACTAGACACAGCATTCCCACGTTACGTTGCGTGCCACATTTTTCCTGTCATTTTTTAACTGCCAAGAAAATAATGACTTTCAAATCCATGACTTATACAGCATCTAATACATGACACAGAGCGAAGGAAGCAGGCCTGGTTCCAATTACATGTGTGGCTTATGTATTCATACCTCAAATTGCAGCCCGGGCAAGAAGAGAATGAAAAAAATCCTGTGATGATAGTGTTCCAGAAAAGAATGAGATTGTCATGTAAACACAGAAGTTGTTCCCTGCTCCTTTCAATCAAAGTAAACACAATTTCCACTGGGTATGTAGCCAGGGGGGGAAAAAAATGAAAATGCTAATGACAAGCATTGAGATGTGTTGAGCTCCACATTGTAGGCAATGTACACCAAAGGCAAACATTTTTTTCTCTCTGGAGAGGAAAATTACAATGAGTTAACAGAGGAAAACAGTTTAGTTTTGCCTCATACAACTGAGTACTTCGAGTAGGAACAAAGTGATACTGCCTTTCCCCTCTTAGATTTTCTAAAGGAATCCACACCAGGACCTACCAAGACAAATTCTAAGATAACGAAAGGTGTTCACCAACCAGCTTCATTAAAAGAAAGCAAGCACTTAAAAACCTCACTTGACACCAAATCTCTGATTATTTATCGATTTGCTTTCACCTTCATTTGAAAGTCTAAAACCTTAGATAACAACCAGAAACAAGGGGTGGGAGAAGGTGGGGCTTTTTTCCCCCAACTGGTAAGCTGGATACAGAATTCCCCACTTCCTTACCCTCCTCAGATTTAAGTTTCTTTCATCTTTTGTTTTGGTGGGGGGATGAAGGGGATCAGAATATGCCATCCCAAAATATGACGCTTTGGCATAGGGTTATCTTGAGCCCAGGGCATTTGAGATTCAACAGATGTAAAAAGAAGCCTTCCTGGAGCTTCCCTTATCTGACTAAAAGCAGAAGGTCTAAGAAACAAGGATTGCCATAAATCCCCTCTCCCAGGAAATTTTTATGGCCATGAAGAAGATGGAAATTGGCACTGAGCGGGACCAGCACAGCTAAGTGCTAAGATAGCCCTGATCTCCCTCCCATTAGGTTCCCCCATGTGGTGTGTTCCCACAGTCCACAGCCCCAGAAGTCTAAACCCCTTTCCTTTGTCCGACCCAACTCCACAGTTTTTTTGCTCTTTAGTAAAAGAGCTCTAGGAGCACAGCTCTGTCAGTTTTAAGCCCCTGACTCTTGATTTCAGCTCAGCTCATTAACTCAGGGTCATGGGATCGAGCCTCTAGTAGGGCTTCGCGGTCAGTGCCAAGTCTGCTTGTCCCTCTCTCTCTGCTCCTCCCCTCCCCCTGTCCCTCTCTGTCTCTCTTTACCCCTAAAATAAATAAATAAAATCTTTTTTTTTTTAAATGTATATGAGCTCTCAGGCCTACCTGCTTCTCTTGGGGTATTTCCTAGAAAGACCCCTGTGTCATGTAAAAATTAACAGGAAATAAAATTTATATGTTTTTCTCTTGTTAATTTATCTCTTGTCAGTCATATTTGCAGGGTCCCAGCCACCGAATCAAAAGAAGATAGACAGAAATCACTCTTCCTCCCCTACAGAGGACATCTTGGGGAAGACAGGAGGTGGGAAAGAATGGGAAAAGAAGGAGACACGCAGGAGTAAGAATGGGGGGGTGGGTCCTGGTCACTGTGCTGCTGCGGACTGCTGCAGGTCTGGCCCCTCAAGGAAGTCTGTCCACCGCTTGAGGGATGTGCGCATGCCCCAACTCTTCTCCCCAACCAGTTGGGGGATGGGGAAAATCCTAAAACGCCTCTGGGGAGATTTCCTCAGGAATGCTTTCCCATTTTCAAAATTACTCAATAATTCCTAAAGTATCCACCCTCCAATAGAAGACGCTCAAGGTAAAATAGACAAATCCCTCCCTCGAGGATGTAGAATCCAGAATCTGTAGGTCAAAGCCCCACACCACTTCCCACTGTTCTGCTTCTAGCAACAGTTCACAAAATGCAGACCCCTGAGAAAATAATGCAAACTCCTATTTACTGAGTGCCAACAACTTGAACCAAGGTCTCCTAATCCTTGAAGCAACTCTAGGATTCAGGTAGCATATCCCTCAACAGTTGGGAAAAAGAAGCCTCAAAGAGGGAAAAGGAGCTCCTCCCAGCTGCAGAAACCAGTCCCAGCAGAGCACTAGGGGAAAGGGCTGTGCTCTTCCCACCTTGGGGCCTGACTATAAATGTTCTATATCACTAATGTGATATTTAGTTGTATGGGCCTCCAGCGGCTTCTGAATGACAACTCTGTTATGGTCTCTGATTCTGCTTTCCGTCCTCTCCCCAACTGGAAAGTGAGTGTTACTTAAGAACTGGGATGGTGTCATCCTGTCCTTTTGTTTGCCTCAAGGTGCAAAGAACGTGGAGGTACCTTGCAGAGTGGGCAGGGCCAGCATTCCAGCTGAGAACAAACTATCAAATAGTCATTCATTGACCTTTGCTAACTAACACCACAGAGGGGCTGACTGGCCTCCCAAACCTCCTCGATCTCTCCAACGGGGCTGATTTCCACATGAAGTTCTTCCTGAAGAATCCAGAAAGCTGTGTCCCCCCAGCAACAAAGCATTGCTAAATCGAAACTTGCAAACATCGAAGAGCACTTCAGCCTCCCAGCCATGATGTAACTACATCAGAATACCACAAGCTTCCCCGACAAGGGCATTTCCACACGTGGCCACCAGCATTGCTAGTCTTCTCCAGATGGGCTTCCCATGCCCTATGGGCATCTGTCTACAGTGCAAAGAGTTGAATGCAAAGCTCTTCTCACGTTTCCTTTTTATTATTTTATTGTTTTTTAAAGATTTTTTTATATTTGTTTGACAGAGACACAGTGAGAGAGGGAACACAGGCAGGGGGAGTGGGAGAGGGAGAAGCAGGCTTCCTGCTGAGCAGGGACCCTGAAGCAGGGCTCCATCCCAGGACCCTGGGACCAGGACCTGAGCCAAAGGCAGACACTTAACAACAGAGCCACCCAGGTGCCCCTCATGTTCACATTTGAAAAAGAAGGGAGGAGAGAAGGTGGGTGAGAGGAAGATAGGCAGGGCTCCCAGCTGTCACCATACCTTCACATAGGTTGGATCCCACTGGAGACATTCCTTGGCTGCCACAAAGGCCTCATTCCATTTCCCAAGGCTATAAAATGCATTGGATTTGTTGCAAAGCAGCACAGCCAGCTCCCTGGGGGGAACCCTGTCAGAAAGAACAGACGGGTGGTCAGTAAAGCTACCTTTCTGCAAAGACAGAAAACCACCCTTGAAGGCCACAATGCTGGGCCTGGCTGTCACCATCGCCAGTTAATGTCCCAATTTACACTTACTACGCCTGGTCCCCCAGCCCCCTCGAAAACCCAGGGCATTTGCAAAGTGTAAGTCTATCCTTCCTCCCTCCCACATCCTCTGCTCCTTTTCAGGACAAATGTTTTCTCAACACCTCGGTTCTACCTCTGCCTGATCTCCACAGATTTTTTCATTGTTTTAGAGACCACTTTGGTGAAGAAATCATGAAAATAGGAACCATCCTAAGAATGGAGAGGATGGGAGTTCCCACAGAGCATCAGCAGAGTCCAGACATTGACTGGGGCAGTGTGGGGTGAGCTCCTCCACATGCATGTCCATGCTGGATAGATGCAGAGCTTCTCACGGGAAAGGCCTTTCAGAACATGGGACCGCACCGTCCACACGGACCTACCATGACAGGTGCAGGATGAGCAACCATTGTAGTGAAGGGCCAGAGTGCAAAAGGGGATCTTACACCCTGGGGCTAATCCGTACTGTCCAATATGGTAGCCACTGACCATGTGTAGCTATTCATGTTTAATTTAATTTAATTTAAATGGAATTTAAAATTCAGTCCTTTAGCTGTATTAGCCACATTCCAAGTACTTGATAGCCACATTCTATATTACAGAACATCTTCATCATCAGAGAAGGTCCTATCAGATGGGGCTAGCCAAGTATTTGAAGGTCATAAATCAAGTTCCCAAAGTGTTCCATAAAATATGTTCTATCTTCCTACTCTACAATAACTGGTTCAAATTTAGAACTGTAGGAATTGTGTCAAGGCAGAGTGAGCCATGACAGCACCCCTGCCCACTCCTACCTCAGCATTCATCCCGTGCCGTAGGAGGCATGATTCCAAGTCGAGTCCGCACCCCTGAACTTGGTCAGCCCTCAGAAGAATGGGCTGCAGGTAGGAGGTCTGTGAAGGCCCTGGGAGCAGAGTCCATGGGCAGGAACTCCAGGGTTCTGGTACCCACGGAGTGGACCAAAGGGGTGGGAAAGACTCTGGGTGGGTAAAGCCCGTGGCCCCACAGACTCCTGCCTAGGTGGTGGGCGCAGATGGAGGGGAGCCACAGGACGGCCCTCTAAAGATTATCATGGCAGGTCCTTCTTGCCTGGGTCTAGGCATAATATGATCACGTTGGTGCCAAACCACAACAAAATTTGAAGACAAATGCAAAGAGTACCATGCTGTGTTAAAGCCCAGGTGTCATTGAATTCAAGCCACGTGTGTGGGAAAAAAACAGGTTTACACTTCTTTTTTATTGACTATTTTAATTGCAAAAGCACTACAAATCACTATAGAAAAGTTAGGTGATGCGGATAAGCATAAATAAAAAGCAAACTAAAAATCAGCTCTACTACTGCCTCACCTTCAGTGTCTTGCGTTTCCAGTTTCTATCAATAGCCATTTTTCCCTCCAGGTGAAGGGACGAGGGCCCATAAGCACAGGAAGGAGCAGTGGGGCAGTCAGGTCTGACTGGCAAGGAAACTATCCCTGCAGGTGTCCAGCCCACAGACCCTGAGGCCCCGACTGCTGTCCCCAGCTGCAGTGAGCACCGTCTGCCACTAGGGGCTCCCAGTGCCCTGTTCTCCAGATTTGCCCTCAGCTTAATGGGAGCTGCCCTCTCCCCAGGAAGTTATGACCCTGCTGTGGACTCAATTGTACCCCTCAATCCATATGTTGAAGCCCTGCCCGCCAGTGTGATGGTATTTGGAAACGGGGCCTTTGGGGAGGTAATTACGTTTAGCTGAGGTCATGAAGAGGGGCCCTTGTAATAATATTAGTGCCCTTATATGAAGAGACCCCAGAGAACCTCCTCTCTCCCTCTTTCTCTCTCTCTCTCTCTCTCCACCCTGTGAGGACACAGTGAGAAGGTAGCCATCTGCAAGCCAGGAAGAGAGCTCTCACCAGAAACTCAATTGGCCGGCACCTTGATTTCAGACTTACCAGCCTCCAGAACTTCGAGAAATAACTTCCTGTTGTTGACTCTGCCCAGTCAATGGCATTTTGTTATGGCAGCATAAGATGACTAATACAACTCCACTCCTTAGGACAACTCCTAAGGGCCAGACAGCCTACAATAGATGGCTGACTGACATAAGAAACAAAAGGTCAGCTCTCTTGCCCCAAAGTGGGACCAGTTATGCAGTACAGCTCATGTTCCAGAATGCCGCAGGGCATCAGGCTGAAGCTGCCCCCAGGTGACACACCATCCCTACCTGGAGCCTTCCCAGGCCCCATCCTGCTTCCCTCTGTCCCCTCCTCCTGAGAGCACTTGCACCTAAATCCCTATGTCATCTGTCAGGTGCAGGAAGGCAGACAGCAGCTGTGTCAGGAAGGTCATGAAAGACAATATACAAGGGTCCAGACAGAAGTCCCATTAGTGGCCCCACAGTGAGGGGTCGGTCCAGAGCCATAACCACTGCACAGCATATCCTCTTTAAGGAAGGCAGATGCTATTGGCGCCTGGGTGGCTCAATCGGTTAAATATCTGCCTTTGGCTCAGGTCATGATCCTGGGGTCCTGGAATCAAGCCCCATGTGGGGTTCTCTGCTCAGACAGGAATCTGTTTCTCCCTCCACCCCTCCCCACTTGTGCTCTTTCGCTCACTCTCTCAAATAAATAAATTCTTAAAAAAAAAAAAGAAAGAAAGAAAGAAAGTCAGATGCCTTGCACTCTAGGCCCAGCCTTGACACAGTTCTGATCTGAGCCAGGAGAGGCAGAATTACAGACCCAAACCAAGACACTCAACTCACATCAGCTAGAGTGTAGACACCAAGGTGATAGAAGGTAAGAAGTAGGAGTGATTCTGTGATTCCATTCAGTGGCATTTCCTAGCACAAGTTCAGGCTGCATGCCCCCCACAAATGACAACCGCTATTGCAGCTGTTCCCAAAGCATGGTGTGGGAACCTCTGGGGTTTCCTAAGACCATTTCAGGTGGTCTACAAGGTCAAAGACTTTCACCATAGTACAGGCTGAATCATGGTTCCTAAATATTATTACCTTTTATTGGCAAAAACAAAAACAAAAACCCTTTGCAGATGTGATCAATTTCTAGATCTTGGGGGGAGACTATCCTGGGTTAGGATTCAGTCACAAGGGTCCCTGTCAGAGCGAGACAGGGGGAGACATGATACAGAACAGGAGACCATGATACAACACAAAAGCGCACTGGAAGGATGCACTTTGAACATGAAGGAAGGTGCCACAAGCCAAGGCGTGCGGACAGCCACCCAAAGCAGAAAGAGGCAAGGAAATGGATTTTACTCTGCACAAGACCAGCCCTGCCAACACCTCACTTTTAGCTTTGCAAGACTCATTTCAGACTTTCAACCTCCAAAACTGTAAGATAATAGATATATACTATGTTAAGCCACTACATTGTAGTAATTGGGTACAGTGGTAACAATGAATAAAGACATTATGTGCCTTTTTCACACATTCTCTCGCATGTATTCCAGGAATCTTCCAGGGGCTACACGATGTGCGATATCCCAAAGAACTGAACGTGAAGCAGATAGGAGACGTCAGATGGCTTCTATTGAGAAAGAGCTCGGCAAAAAGGAAAAATGTGCCACTCTTCTCACAAAGCTTCTGGTTTTGGAAAACCTACTTATTTTTCATCAAAATACATGACTGAGTTTGACATGAAATGAGTTTCTTATTGAAATTTTAAGTAGGTGATTGAATACATATTTTAAACTTATCTCAGGTTTAAGTTCAAATCCAGGCTATACTGATAGCTTCAGCTTACATAAACAAAAGGTCTTAGGGGTCCCCCATAATTGTTAAGCATGTCATGGTACTAAAATGTTTGGGTACAGGTCGACTTGAAGCTGAAGGGCAGGGGAAGAGATGAGCCTGAGCTCCCCGGAGGTATGCACTGTCGGGGGGGAGGGGGGATGGCCCAGAGAACCAGGAAAACAAAATAAATGACAGAAGGGGAGGTTGGGGCCTTGAATCATCCCAGGAATGCTGATTCCCATCACCAGACAAAAGGCGAAGTTGTGCAACTGCCCCCTGTGTTTCACTTTCTATTTCCCCATTACTTAGTATTCTCTGAGCAGTTTCTGAGCTCCCAGTACGGAGCAGATACATAGGAAGTGGGAGGGGGAGGGGGAAGAAGAAAACAGAAACTAGGCGGTGTGATGAGGAACGGGAAGAAAACCTCAGTGACAGAGGGAGTTTCCATTTACTGAAAAAACACAAACAAAACCCAGAATCAAAGGTGGGGGTGAATCCCAGCACTTACCCCCACTGGTATAACTGTAGGAGGATCTGGATGGCTTCATCGTACTTTCTGATGGCCAGGGAGAAGTTGCCGTTCTTCAGGACCTGGTTGCCAGACTCTTTCAGCAGCTGGGCGTAAGCTGTGGGGTCCATCCTGCGAGGAGACGGAGGTAAGTCTCACTGCCTGGCCCGGCTTGGGGCCGTCTCCCTTCACAACTGCATTGCTAGGAGTCTGTGTGCTCTGGCCCCACCCACCTGCCGAGAGCACATCCTGACAACGCCCCTCACCACCAGGGGACCAGACAGGGCTTCTCATGAGACCATTTCTTCCTCAGTTCTTTTCTGACCTGGGAGCCAGAGCCGTCCTGTGGACTCTGTGTTAATGATCAGCCAGGCCCTGAGGGGAGAGGAGGCTGCCAAGCACGAGACAAGTCACACCTCGCAGGTAGCGTGCTCCCCAGAAGCGGCAGCCATCCCCCAAAAGGGCACTATTGCTCCTTTCTCATTTACCCATACAGCCAGGAGGAGACTTCGTCCCCGTGGTTCAGATGAGGAAACTGAGGCCCGCGGAGGGTAGTCACTCTGCCCAAGCATCTGTCTGCTAATGGCATTCCCCGGTTCTGACCACGCGTCCAAGTTTCTGCTCGTGACACCTGCACCACATCACCCACCAGTACCAAAACTCAGTGGGTGGTCCTTCCATTCTCTTGGGAAGGGGAAAAGAGAGGGGAAGGACAGTTCTAAAGACCTCCATATACGAGGGGCTAGGACACAAGGCTAGGACACAATCGCTGTCTCTCCTGTTCTCCTTCCTTCCTAAAACACTATAAAATAAGCCTCAGAGTATTTGTCCCTCAGATTGCTTCTTGCAGTTCATGACTTTTTGTCTTACTCTTTCTGTAGCCTCACAGACTAGCATATAACAGGCACTTAAATATTTGTGGCGTAACAGGGGTGCCTGGGTGGCTCAGTGGATTAAGCCTCTGCCTTCGGCTCAGGTCCATGATCCCAGGGTCCTGGGATGGAGCCCCACATCAGGCTCTCTGCTCAGCAGGGAGCCTGCTTCTCCCTCTCTATCTGCCTGTCTCTCTGCCTACTTCTGCCTACTTGTGATTTCTCTTTGTGTCAAATAAATAAATAAATAAATAAAATCTTTTAAAAAAAATATTTGTGGCGTAACAGATGTGAAGGCAGGACCCAGAAGGTTGACTGTTCCTGATTCTCTCTAGGATGGCCTGGGGAGTTGGAGACAAGTGCCCAGGGCCCTACCTGCCCATGGAGCCCAGGAGTGTTTGCTGGGCAAAAGTAGTAGAAAGGAGGGTATCTAGGGAAGCCTTGAGAAGCAGCACCAAGCAGAGAAAATCTGGACTCAGAAGAGATGCCCCTTGGGATCTCCTCCTCCCAGGGTGGGCAGTGGGGAAGGGGAGTCTGAAATATGAATGAGGACAATTCAGGGGTTTGCATAGGCCATATACCTGGGAGTGAGGGGTCCTACAATCTATAGGGGCGGTATTATTGACTTTAGGTAATGACTCTTTTTATTTTTATCACTTTAAATCTTGGTGAGGGGTTTTGGGACAGGAAAAGCAGATCCAACGAGATGTAAGTGGTGGCCTATTTTAAACCCATATGAACTTATCAAGGATGGGGTTTTGGAACGGCATTACGTCCCTCAGCCAGAACTGAATCTGAATGAGGCTCATGGTTCCTAAATAAGTCAGAGTATAAAATTCCACCTATACCTGCCATTAAATCACCTCTCAATTGCATGACTCGAATTTACATAAGATGACTGAGTTGAACATGAAAAAATGTTCAAGAGTTGATTGGCTACAGATAAAAATATGTTTCTCTTCTGAGTGTTGTCAGCTGTCTGTCCAGTTTTTTACACTGGCCATGACCAAACAATTAGGAAAAAGAAATCACCATTAACAACTAACAAAGATTAGTGTGCCTCTTTTGGGCTCCCTGCTCAGCGGGGAGCCTGCTTCTCCTTCTCCCTCTGCCACTTCCCCATCTTGTGTTCTCCTACTCTCTCCCTCCCTCTCTCTCTCAAATAAATTTATAAATAAAATCTTTTAAAAAATAATATGCCTCTTTTAATTTTTTTATGATGTAATCTCTATGCTCAAGGTAGAACTCGAACTCATGAGCCCAAGGTCAAGATTTGCATACTCTACCATCTGAAGCAGCCTAACACCCCAATATGCCTCTTTCAGGAATACTTTTCCACTGCAAGAAAAGGTTGAATTTGTCCTAAATGTGTAAGGCCCTAAACACAAAATCCACACAGAAATACAAGTAATTTCTAAGTATGTGGAGAGTGGATAAGCAGGGTCTGCCTCACTGGTGAGCAAAGAAATGAAGAATTACAACAGCAACGTATCACTGGAAAATACTTCCAAAAATGACCCCTAATTTTGGGGGCTGTTATATGCTGCTTACAGGGGAAATATACCACATCGTGGATAGATTTAGACTCCTGGATGTTTGCCACAGTGAAAAAGCAGAAATAACCCCAAATATCCTATAACTCATAATGGATTTGAATCAGTTATAGAATAGCCATGTGGTAGAACACCACAGAGCTATTTCAAAAATCATGTTGTAAAAGAATATTTAATGATTGGCTAAGTTAGTAAATGAAAAGTATATAATTAGGTGTATAATCCCAAATTGAAATTTTTTAAGGATTTTATTTATTTAGTTGAGAGAACATGAGAGAGAGAGAGCCCAAGCAGGGGCAGAGGGAGAGGGAAAAGCAGATTCCCCACTGAGCAGGGAGCCCAATGCAGGGCTTGATCCCAGGACCCCCAGATCATGACCTGAGCCAAAGGCAGACACTTAACCAACTGAACCACCCAAGCACCCCCCAAATTGAATTTTAAACACATATAATATATTGAAAATATGCCAAAATGTTAACTAACAGTCACACCATTGGGATTAGGCAGGTTTTTAATTTTCTTTCTTATGCTTTTCTGAATTTTCAGCTGTTCGACAATGGATGACATTAATAATCAGAACATAAATGTTATTAAAGTGAGGGCTTAATTGAAGATCTCAATTGAAGAACTCAATTGAAGAACTCTTTAAGAGCTTAACTGAAGAACTCAAACACAAAACATTTCCACTGTATTTACAAATACAATAAAAACTATCCAAGTCAGAATTTGGGGCTTTTTCATACTCCTCTAGACACCAAGAGTGAGTTCTTAATGTTAGGTGAGCAAACATCAAAGGCATTCCTTCACTTGTTTCTGCTTTTTCTTGGTAAAATCACGTCACAGGAAACAGGGGGATTGCCAACCACCCAGAAGGCTTTTTGTTTCTTAATAGGAATTATTGGCAGTCACATTCTCATTATAGGGAAGAATGCTTTACATCTCTTCCTTAGAACACAGAGGACTCAGTTGTCAAAACTTTTCTTTTTTTAACAACTGGTCCGTCTATTTATAAGATGAAATTGTTGAATACAAGTGGTAATGACAATGTGCTTGACAGGTACTGAGCACCTACTATGCGCTTTACGTCAATCATCCCACTCTCTTCTTACAAGAAAGCCCATGAAGTAGTCATGATTGTCCCTTCTTGACATACAGGAAAACTTGGGCTACTTGCCACAGAAGGCGGTGGCGCTAAAATTCAAACCCAGGTGGTATGACTTTAAACTATACCCTGGGAGCACTTGGGTGGCTCCATCTGTTATGCGTCTGCCTTCGGCTCAGGTCATGATCCCAGGTCCTGGGATGGAGCCCCGTATCGGGCTCTCAGGCTCCCTGCTCGGTGGGAAGCCTGCTTCTCCCTCTCCCAATTTCCCTGCTTGTGTTGCCTCTCGCGCATTCTCTGTCAAATAAATAAAATCTTTTAAAAAAATAAATAAATAAACAAACAAACTATACTCTGAAAGGCCAAGACAGAGGCTCACAGGTCAGCACCCAGTCAGTCCCCAAGGCATGTGATGATTTGGCCGGTACCCAGCACTCACTTCCAGTTTTGTCGGTGGTATGAAAGCTAAGAGTAGACATGGTTTTCCAGCTGTGTTGCTAGCTTTCAGTCACTTTCGCTGTGTCCCTATCAGAATTTGGGGTCTGGTTGGGGGGAGGCCTCATGCCCAAGGAAGTCAGAAGCAAGAAAAACACAAATGCACCCATTAGATTTCAAAACAAGAGACACAAACTGAGCAGACTCAGGTTGTTCAATTTCAGATTGTTGTGGCTTTTATTGCTTGTGTATAAACACATGAGATTCTGTAACTGACTTACAGGAAAAGAGCGAAACCTGCAAACAGGGGTGGGGTTGAGGCCACTAAAATGGACAAGGGAGGCTTCACCTTCATACATGATCTGAGTGCTACTCGAAATCTTCATAGAAAATTCACTTTCCTTGTTTTGAGGGGTTTTTTTCTCCTTTTTTATTAAAATCCTTTCAAAAGAACCCAAAAGCTGTCAATGATCTAAGATGAACTCTGGAATCCTGAGGATAGAGATAGTTCCAAACTGAGACCAGGGAGAACAGTTCTAAGAACTGACTCCTTCTTACTCCCCACAGGGGAGAAGGCAGCCACAGACGGTATGGGATAAAAATCCAAAGTCAGGAGGCACCTGGTGGCTCAGTTAAGCACTTGACTCTCGGTTTCAGCTTAGGTCTTGATCTCAGGGTTGTGAGTTCAAGCCCCATGTCAGGTTCTGTGCTGAGCAGGGAGCCTACTTAAAGAAAGAAAAGAAAAAAAAGAAAAGAAAAGAAAAGGAAGGAAAAGGAAGGAAAAGGAAAGGAAAGGAAAGGAAAGGAAAGGAAAGGGAAATCCAAAGTCAGAACTCATTCTGGGGTCTCCAAATTGTTTTCTTTGCCTTTCTTTCTTTTTTCCTGAGGGAATGGGTGTAAATGTGGGAGAAGCGTAGAGGTTTTCTTAAGAAACTCACATTTTTTCAAAAGACCTGTGGAAAAGTATGAAGTGTTGGGCCCAAGCTTTTCCTACCTGGGTGTTTTAAATAGAACAAGAAAGATCAGACCATCATGTTGCGTCCCCTCCCCCAATCTCAGCTGTCTCACCAGCCTGCCCTAACCCACCAAAGCCCAGCTCAGTGGCCTGCCATAAACCCTGGGTTGTACCAATCTAGCCAGTCCCCTTAATCTACCAACTTTAAATTATTCCACCTCAATTTATAGCCTCATTTACCCCCAACTACATGTACACCCAAGTCAAGATGGTGATCTGAAAACCAGTTGACTAGTCCAGCTCCAAACTGCCCTTGTAAAATTTATATCCTAAAAGCCATACTCCCAAAAAAAAGTAAACACCATAAGTAACTATCTTCCTAATATGTAGGGTCTCTTGATTGCTTTTAAATCTATGCCCCTTTTGATGAAATTTTCACTTACTCACTCAACATATTTCTGCCTCTCAAGAGGATCTAGAACTTTCAAAACACTCCAACTTTAATAGTGACAGAGAATTTACCCTGTGCTAGGCACTGTCCTGGGCATCGGGGGTTTGGCGGTGAAAGGACCACCACTATCCCACCCTCAAGAAGTATATTGTCTGTGAGGGAGATGAACATTAAATAAATAATCACACAAATATTATAGCTGATGGAATTTTCTTCTGGAGCAGAAAAAGTAGAGGGTATAAGAAAGCACGCAAAAGGAGCATATAACTTTAGAACGTGGGGGCAAACAGGTCTCTCTTGAAAGTGACATTTAAGCCAAGATCCAAAAAATGAGTAGTTGGCCCAGTGAAGAGTAGGGCAAGGGGAACGGTATATGCAAAGTCCCTGAGCTTCACAGTTCAAGAAGTGCCACGGGGTAGGGGACAGAAGTAAGACTGGGGAGGCGGTAATGGCTGCCAGGAGATGGACAACCTGGGACCATGAAGGCCATGCGAGGGCTTAGAATTCATCTTAAATGCAACTGGGAAAGCAGCACTGTCCATTACAACTTTCTATGATGACAGGAATCTTCTGCTCTGTACTATCCAATACAGTAGCCACTAGCCACGTGCGGCTATTACACCTTTGAAATGTAGCTGGTCCAACTGAAGAACTGAATTGTTTATTTAATTTTCACCAACTTTAATGAATATAGACACAGGTGACCCGTGGCTGCCATGCTGGACAGTACAGAGGTAGAGGGTTGTGAGCGGGGGATTAATAAAAACTAACTGCCTCATGCTGGCTGCAGGCAAGATGGAGAGAAACGGGCCACTGTAAGACACAGTCAGGAGGCAGACAGACTCCATGGGAGGAAATCACCGGGAACGTCAACACCAAAGTTTTAGTCAAATCTGACCTTGCATTACAGAAATAGAAGCTCTGGTTTCAAACATAAATACATGTAATGTTGAATTATCTTCTACACACACACAGCCTAGCCCCTGAGGAGAGCCATTCTGAGGACACCGAATCAGATGGTACCTGCTCTGTGAAGCACACAATTTAGGGAAATACACAAGAGCCTAAAGATGGGTCATCTGTGACAATCAGGGTTGTACCACGTAGAAATATATTCTGTAGTGGAAAAAAAGAAGTACCTAGAGAAAATTTTCTCTACCACTTTAAAATGTTTATATATGGGCATCTGAGTGGCTCAGTCAGTTAAGCATCTGCTTCGGCTCAGATTAGGATCCCAGAGTCCTGGGATCGAGCCTCGAGTCAGGTTCCCTGCTCAGTGGAGAGATTGCTTCTCCGTCTCCTTCTGCCACTCCCCCTGTTCGTGCTCTTTCTCTCCTTTTAATAAATAAATAAAATTTTAAAAAAATAAATAAAATGTTTTTATAAAACTTACTAATTTTTAAAGGATGATACTAATGTGATTACAGGCAGGCCAGCAGAACAAAACAGAATACCTGGAAACAAATATATTCTATGAAAAAATTCCACATGTGATAAAGATGACTTTTTAATGGATAGGAAAAGAATGAATCGGTTTGGTACAACAGGCTATATATCTGGAACGTAGTAGCCCAAACAGGAAACACACACACCCCTCGCAAAAATGTCTGTGCCCCAAAGCCCAGAACCTGTGAATGCAAAAGGGGCTCTGTAGATGTAATTAAGATTACAGGCCTTTGGATAAGGATATCATCCTGGATTCCCTGGGAGAGCACAGCCTGATCATATGAACACTGAAAAGCAGACAACCTTCTCTGGCTGGAGTCAAGAAGATGCTGGAAGAAGGCAAGAGAGATGCAGCAGAAAATGTGAAACTCGAGAACCTCCAGACTCATCACTGACTGCCTCGACGATGGAGAGGAGGCAATTTCAAGAGGAAGGCAGGTGGCCCTGGAACCTGAGAGAGGCCCCTGGGTGACAGTCAATGAGGGCCCAGGGCCCTCAACGCTACTGCTGCGGGGAGCTGGGTGCCGCCAGCAAGGTGAATGAGCCTAGAAGGCACTTCTTCGCAGATCCATCCAGGAAGAGCCCAGCCAGCCAACACCTTGACTTCAGCCTTGTGGAACCTGCCCAGTTAACCCAGACTTCTGACCTCCCAACTGTGACCCAATTCATTTATGTGGCCACCAAAACTGTGGTCATTTGTTATGGCAGCAACAGAAAACCAATACAGATTGTGTAATAAACAGCACAGCAACATACAGAAACTTAAAAATAGTATGATGAGCAAAAGAAGCCAGACTCCAAAGAATGTCTACTGTGTGGTTCCGCTTGGATGAAGTTCTAGAACTGGCAAATCTCAGAAAGCAGAACAGTGTTGCCTAGGGAGGGAAGGCTATTGACTGGAAAGGGGCACGATTGCACTTTTATGGAGAATGAGAATGTTCTATATTAAAGCACTGAACAGTACACGTAAAATCGGTGCCTTTGATTACTTGCAAATATCTCACTTTTTTAAAAACCATTGAGAGAAGGAAACCATAAAGACAGTGAGAGAAAATGTAGGTACAAATTTTAGACCATCTGCAACAGCTCTAGGAGGAAATTTGAGAATACTGAACCAAGTGACACATACATACAGCCTCTGACCCAGCAATTTCATTTCTGGAAACCAATCTTACAGACGGATTGCACACACCGGAAAGGGAAAATGTACAAGATTATTGACTTGCCAAGTTGTAATTATAAAAACTAGGACCAACATTAATGACCATTAGCAGGAGATTGGTTTCATAAATTGTAGCGTAGCCCCCACAACAAAGTCTTACAAAAGTGAGAAAGAAAAAAAAAAAAAGAATGAAGATGCTTTCTATGTACTGATCTGGGATAATCTCCAAAATATATTTGAAAAAAAAATGCAGAATAGCATGTATATCACCTTACCTTTTGTACAAGTTTAAAAAAAATAGAGGGAAAAGTTGAATAAGAATTTATATTCGCATTTGCCTACATGTGCATAAAGAAGTTCCAGAAGGAAAAAAAGTTCTGGAAGGATCCACCAGAAATAAAATTATTTACCTTTATTGGGAGATGGGGCAGAGGGCTGAGTAGGGAGACCTACTCTCTCCTTTCCATGGAAACCTTTTATATTTTTGGATTCTTGAATTTGATAAATTAAAAAAAGTTTTAATGCAATGAAAAACACTGTATGTAATCGTCACACTCAAGAAGGCCATTCTAATGATAGCAAAAGCAGAAACCATAGACAAGAATTCATTAAAAATTAAAAGCTCTCCGGCGCCTGGGTGGCTCAGTGGGTTAAAGCCTCTGCCTTCGGCTCAGGTCATGATCCCAGAATCCTGGGATCAAGCCCTGCATTGGGCTCTCTGTGCCGCAGGGAGCCTGCTTCCCTTCCTCTCTCTCCCTCTGTGCTTCTCTGCCTACTTGTGATCTCTGTCTATCAAATAAATAAATAAAATCTTTAAAAAAACATTAAAAGCTCTTGTACATCAAAAAGCCCCCAAAACACCCAGAGTCAGTGAGATGATGGGTGGAGAGTCACACATAGAGCCGATGACCAGGTAAAGTGGGGGTTGTCGTCTAGGGGAAAAAATGCACATACTTCCCCACTAGCTAGTTCACTAAATGGGTGTGTATTCTACAAACATGTTTCTTTCACGTACCTGAGGATATTAACTGCCTTTCCCTTTGTGAAAGCAGAACTACGATACAGATCCAAAAGTCTGATAAGTGGAGACTTTATACAAAGAAAGGTATGGCTGACTGCAGACCACGATACAGTTGTTAAAACCATGAAGCTGATCGAAGTAAGAGGAAACCATGTCAAGATGCGCAACAAATGTGGATAAAGCAACCTGGAGACCAATTTGTAGAGGTACTTGGGGAGCTTAAGGGGGTGGGTGGGTGGGTGGGTGTGGGAGTGTGTGTATGTGTGTACACACTTGACCTACTGAAAGAATTTCTGGAAGGCCTTAAGAAGCAAACAAGAGCGGGAGAGCAGGTCTCCCCATTCCCCAACAATGACAGAATGAACTTCTGTTGAGGTAAGTCACCCAGGACATGGTCATTTGTTCTTGCAGCCCTAGGAAATGAAGGTGACACCTCTCTGAATATGTTCAGAGAACCATATGCATAGAAAGGACTTAATAAAGTGAGGCCTTTATTATCAGAAAGACCTCACTTTATTAAGAACTAAAATTTCTGGAGCAAGGAAGCCAAGGCTCAAAGGTTCAGGGGCCTGACCACGGTCCCACTGTAGTGAGCACCAGAGCTGAAACCCAGGCTGACTTCCCAGCCTCCGCCTTGGCCTCACGGTCCACAGCACTGTTCATGGGCAGGAAAGCAGAAACCAAAAGCCAGGTCTTGCCCCTGGTCTGCGAAGGTTCTGGTTAATGGTACTGGCCGTGACGACCTCTGTAGGTAATTTGACTGTAATCCCTGCAACATTTACAGAACCTTTGCTTTGTTTACCCAGCAAAGAGAAAATATTTGGTCAAAAACACAGGCCTAGTATTGGCCTGTTTTGACAGGGGTTCCCTGAAATTAACAGTCAGTTAAACCGCTACAGCTGAGAAAATCTGATCTTCCAGGCCTTCCTTGGATGAGAAGTGGGAAAGGGTCAGCACTGTAGCATCTGAAAATGGCCCCAAGCTTCCACTACTGTGATGGTTCCTTTGAAAAGGAGGGCCCGCCTCCTGCTTACAGGCCCTCATAAACCCTTATCAGCTGGGCAGTCATCAGGGTGAGCTCGCTCTGGGACGGCTGCTCAGCTCTCCACAGAGGCCTGAGGGGAGGTGTGAGGTGCACAGAGGTAGGCCCCAGGGCCCCCCCACATGCTCTCTGTGCCAGACCTGCGGGCCAGAGTTTCCTGACAGAACACTTCCCTGGGACTTTTGAGTCAGAACTTTGGGAAGAGCCTCCTCTGGTAGTGGCAGCTAATGTAAGAGGCTCCAGAGGGGTACAGCCTTACCCCCCACCCTCAGAAGAAGCCACTCTGGACTGAGAACATATAATACCTATACCCAGAGAGAGCAGAAGAGGGATTCCCTCCACATTCCCCCGCCTCTGAGCCCCAGCTACTTCCCTATCCCTTCCCTAGTTACTAAAGATATCAGCAACTTTCTAGAACTTTCCTCCTTTTACCTAAACAATTTGAGTTTTTATTTGCATGACTGGAAAGAAGGAAATGAGAGTGGCTTGCCCATTTCATCCTTCTCTGCAGGTTCACATTAGACAAAGGTCTATATCAGGGGTGTCCTGCGCCCGCCCCACCCCAGACATCTCCACTCAGAGTAATCCTTCCTGCAGGGCCTTACAAGGCCTCAGAATCCTCCACCGAGCATTCACTCTAGGTGGCTCACATCCATGCCCTAAATGAATCCTACGTGCCATTCCAAGTTGCACACCAAAGATTTGGGCTAAAAATCAACTTGTCCATCCAAACACAAACCCCGGAAGTGCGGTAACTAGGAAACAACAGGCTGAAGACCAGGCAACTGGTCCCCACCTCTCCTTCAGCTTCATCATCCCTAAGAAGCACAGAGGCGCCAGAACAGCCGTCTCCAAGTCTGATTTGCACACACTCTCTAGAGACAGCTTCCCCATTGGTCTGGGTTACTACAGTGTTTGCCTTGTGATCTTCCCCCAGCCTCCCCCAGCTCCAGCTCAGCCTCCTCACCACCATTGGCGAGATGGTCCCCAAATCCATCCAGGAGCTCCCATCCCACCTCCTCTCGGGCATCATTCCCATGAAAGTTCCCAAAGATTTCAGACCCTGTGTGCAGCTTTTATAAGGTTTAACACTGTGAGTTATGGTCTACTGCTCTCGACATACATCTCCCACATAGCCTTTATGCTTCGCACCCAGTGCTAGGTTTTTCTGCTTTCCCCTGCAGACCAGACTCTTCAGGCAGAAACTAAGTCTTACCAAGTCTTATTATGCCTGCAATCAAGGGCTTAGCATTGTTAAATGAATAAATGACTTTCTGGCTATTTCTTTACTCATCAGATTAAGCTGGAGGAATGGGAAAGGAAGAAAGGTTCTGGAGTTTAATTTGAACTAGACAATTTCACTCCTGGTTTCAGATTTCTGACCATCTCCTAGAAAGCCAAGAATGTCAGCTGTTCCTTGGAGAAGGACACACATTTAATAAAAAGCCAACCACCTAAAGGACAAACAAGAGACAACCAGATAAGTCCAACCAAAATCTGCAAAGCTGTTGGCTTCTTGGGGAAAACAAATTTATAAGCATCTGCTGCAAATTCAACAGACAAAACACAGGGCCGTATATTCCCATATGAAATTATATTCCTGGAAATTCAGAAATACTGAAAGCAAAGAAATCCTATAGATCAGTGGTTCCTAGACTTTTGGAACTGACAAACAAACATTTATGCACACAGAAAAGAAACTGAAGGGTCCCAAGGGGCCTGGGTGGCTCAGTCAGTTAAGTCTCCAACTCTTGATTTTGGCTCAGGTCATGATCTCAGGGTCCCGAGATAGGGACCAGCACCAGGCTCTGTGCTCAGTTTGAGATTCAATCTCCCTTTTCCTCTGCCCTTCCCCCCAGCTCACACATACACACAATCTCTCTCTCTAAAAAAAAAAAAAAGAGAGAGAGAGAGAGAAAGAAAGTGAAGAGAACCTAAATAGACTTGCCAACTCTTTATTTTACCAAATAAGAACACTTTTTAGAAGATTTTATTTATTTGACAGAGAGAGACAGCGAGAGAGAGAACACAAGCCAGGGGAGTGTGAGAGGGAGAAGCAGCTTCCCGCTGAACAGAAGGGAGCCCTATGTGGGACTCGATCCCAGGACCCTGGGATCAGAACTTGAGCCCAAGGCAGAAGCTTAACAACTGAGCCACCCAGGGACCCCAAGAACATTTTTTTAAAAGCGTACCATCAGGGGACTCCTGGCCGGCTCAGTCACTAGAGCATGTGACTCTTGATCTCAGAGTCATGATTTCAAACCCCACATTGGGCACAGTTTATTTTAAAATTTTTTAAGATTTTTGTTATTTATTCATTTGAGAGAAATACAGAGGCCGAGACAGAGAGAGCACAAGCAGGAGAAGAGTCAAAGTGAGAGGAAGAAGCAGACTCCCCACTGAGCTGGGAGCCTGACATGGGGCTGGATCCCAGGACCTGGAGATCAGGACCTGGCGATCATGACCTGAGCCAAAGGCAGACGCCCAACTACCTGAGCCACCCAGGTGCCCCAATTTAAAAAAAATTTTAAAAGGCTTACCATCTACTGCCCCCATAATTTCACAAAAGAAGGGATTTTTTAATTGCCATCCCCCAAAAAGGAGAAAGAATATAAACTCAGACTAAAGAATGCCATTCTTGCAAAAGGATGAGCCAAGAGCCTTCCAGTACATTGTAGCTTTGGATGGTGTGCAGATAGAATGAGCTTGGAGAGCAGACATTCCAAATTCCTAAAATCACATCAGGTTCCTGGAAGGTACTCAAGAAATATTGCTAAGGGCAAAGATGGATCAATTACAACTCCTAGTTCTGAAGTGGGGTCCCAATCACTTGACCTCCCTCCCAGCTGGGAGCCCGTGATGGGCATGACTTCTCCTCAGTGTGTGCACAGACTAGCACCCTTCCATTTTGCTATTTGCATGAGAGTAATCTGAGGCAACCGAGTAACTACAGCTGAAATTTACTGAGAACTTATGATGTGCCAGGCCCTGTGCTAAGCCCTTCTTGGGCATTTTCTCATGGAACATCCCTAACAATGCTAGTGAGGGAGGTATGATTTTTACCCCAGTAGTACAGGTCAGGAAACCATTTTCATCAAGGGGAAGGGACTTCTCCAAGCAAGGTACAAATGCAAGTCTGATACCAAAATCTGTGTTCACAACTCTTTAGAGAAGATGGATGTAGAAAGGGTGAGAGTGATTGGAGGAAAACAGAAGGGATGGCCTTCAAAATTAAAATCAAGTTCAGGGACACCTGGCTGGCTCAGTCAGTACAGCAGGTGACTCCTAATCTCAGTTGCAAGTTTGAGCCCCACATTGGGATACAGATTACTTAAGAATAAAATCTTAAAAAAATAAATAAATAAAGTCTCTATAAAAGCAAACCTGAAGGAAACTGAAAAGTGAGCATTCCACACTCTGCCTGAGGAAGGTAAGCATCAGCCAGCACAGGTCACTCACAAATCCTGACTCTGACTCAGGGTCTGTGCTAAATCCAGGCTCCCCAACAACTGCCACATTTCCCCTCAGTTAGCTTTCCCACTCTCTCTTCGAGCCCCTGGGAGCTAGAGATGGTTGTGAAGTCAAGGGAGCCCCCAGTGAGGACACGGGGCCCTCCTATGACAGCCCTTGGAAAATGGTGCTTTCTCATTCAAAGGAGAACTTGGAGTTTGATTATAAGAAGCCCTGTCATCTTCTCCTTCAGATCTACCGCCAAGCCTCTCTTTAATCATTTAAATGCTAGTTTATGGCCCCCATTCTACCTCCCACCTTCAAAACCACAGTTGTCTGCTTCTGCTTCAATCTGGAAGGCAAGACAAAGCCAGCAGAGGGTTAGAACACCATCCACTACAGCCTGGGGAAGGGCCCAGAGGTGCCCAGGAGCTCCCCATAAACAAAACAGTCTCCCCCAGGCAGGGACCCTGAAAGGCACACCTGGTGAAGGGAAGTCCCTTAGCAGTGCTAGGAGGACCTGAGTTCTAGTCTCACCTCTAACACCCTTTGACAGATTCCTGAAACATGGGGAACTTGAACTTGGCCTTGAAAAAAGTATGAACTTTGGCCAACCTGAATAATTATTCATCCACAGTCTCAGCCTTCTAAATAAAACAGAGTCTCACACACACACACACACACACACACACACACACACACACACACACTTCATCTTAGCTTTCCAGTATTCTCCAACCTAATACGCCTACCATGTTGTAGCCACATAACCCTAAATTCTTCTGGCTCCCTCCCTCTCATATGCCTCTGCAGTGCTGAAGCTAATGCCAGAAAGAGAATATAAAGATATGAGTGTGTCCTCCTCGTATGAGAAATGCCAAAAATGTGAGATCGAGTCAAACTTTACCTATTTGAGGCCCGGTACCACATAAGCCTAGGAAAACAGGGACAGCACCACCTCTATGACTGGACTCTCTGTTTCCTCCATTGATCAACACTCATGAGCTGCCTAATGCATACTGTAACACTGCAGGATGCCTGGGATGCATGAATGAGAGCAACCGACCAAAACACGGCTACCCAGAAGCTTACATTCCAGTGCAGGGATGTCTGTAAAATGGGGATTGCTCATAGTCCTTCCACAACAATCACCAAAGAGAATATCTGAAACATACCCTATGTAAATCCTGGCTCCACTTCAACTGTTATTATTATTATTACTATTATTATATCAATCTTTAGAGTCTAAGCCCTTTTGCTTACTGTTATTCATGATAAGAAGCTGTTTCTTTTACCTGGACTGTCTCTCTTTCCCTCCTGGCACCCCTTGGTCTGCCCACTGGAAGTTCTCTTCATCTGCCCAGACATGGTTCAACACTAACCTGCCCTACTTCCTCCTGGGAAGGATTCAGGAGCTGGCAACTGTCATAGTGTGTCTGTCTACATCTCCATGGATGCCTCCTCACGGGTCTGCCTGGCATGAACTCTGTTCTAGTGTCACAAGATGCACCTCCGGCTCATATCTTTATGTCCTCCAGAGGCCAACGGAGGGCCCTCAGTCTATGAGGAGAACTGACTGGACAGTGAAGAGCAAAAAGAGGGGAGAATAGGTAAGACCCTGAGGGGAGAAGAAAGGGCCTATCAGAGAGAAAGTCTGAGGGCCAGACTATAAGGACTCTTGGTCCCTGGCCAATAAGTTTAGACGTGAGTGAGCCCTCAAAATTACCAACTTTTGAGCTTCCAGGGAGAGTGGACCCCAAAGGACAGAAGATGAGCTGGCCCAAAGGTGAGGAGCCCTGGAGGCCACAGCTAAATATGAAGCTCATTCCCGTTCAAGGCTGTGAGCCAAGTATTCCTGTCACAGGGAGTGAAACTGCCCAGTATGACACTAATTCTCTGTATTTTCTGTGTTGTGTCATGCTGGCCTGGCTTCCCCCAAAATATCAGCAGCATTTTCCAGGGTTAGCAATCTTGTTCCCTTTCTGAATGCTATCCATTGATAGGAGGACCCAGTGCTTCAAAATAAAAACATCTCACATCTCAGTCTAAGTGGTGTTAGAACTTTAACACAGACAGAGCCAAATTTAGACGTGGCCTGCTTCTGAAAGACAGAGAGTCCCATCAGCTTGCCAGGCTCACAAAAGTTCAGGTAAACACGTCATGGTGAGTGCAGGTGGGCACTGATAGTGACCAGGCAAAAGATGGAGTCAGTTCAGGTAAACTGGGTCCAAGGTACCACAGGTAAGGCTCATTCAGCTTTCCAGATATTCAACAAGAACAAGGAAATAAGACACTGCTTACATATGAATGTTGAGACCAAGAAAAATGTCTGGTCAGGCAGAATGGAAAACCACACTGACCAAAAGAACACTGCTCTTGGTTTGGGCACTGTGACATTTTGGGGTCCCAACATGTCTGTTTACCTGGTTCAATCATTTTAAGTTTAAACCTGAACGTTCCCCCCACCACTGCCACTGTCCCCATCATCAATCTCTGTTTTAACTTGAAGTGTCATCTTGGCTAAGGAAACCGTCCGTTTCCCCAAGTTCCTCTTTCTTGTAAAGATTTGTTATAACAAGGATTTGATGGCCGTAAGAACTTCAGGCTGCCCCCCAAGGAAACTTGTTACCAAAGCCATGAGCCCATGTGTCACTGACTGGAAAACCAGAGGCAAGCCAGTGTCAGCTCCACTTCCCCAACTGGAAAGGCAAAGGAGAGCTTAGTCCTCAAGGTCAAATGAAACAATGCCATACTCTCGACAATGGCCGGAGGCCCACACCCCAACCTCCACTCCGGTTCTTAAAAACATCCAGAGGGTCACTTTACCTTCCTCAAAAACAGAACCTTCAGGCTCCACTTTAGCTACTAAAAAAATCTACAGTACTGTATGATCTCTCTTACATGTGGAATCTTTAAAAAAAAAAAATCTCATAGATAAAGAGAATAGATCGGAGGTTGCCAGAGGTGGGTAAGGAGGATGGGAGAAATGGTTTCTGTTTATCAAATAGAAAATTCAAAAAAGAACATAACTGATCTGACTTTGCATACCTCACTCTGGAGAAAAGACTTTCATTTATTTTTGTTTTCCATCATCCAATTAACTCTTAACACGCATATGTACAAAATGCTGTTACCAATTCTATGAACAGAAAAGGATTCACAGGTGTCTAAGACATGGTCTCCACCTTCAATACAATTTCAAACCTTATTTGACAATTAGTGAGGCTATACAGGTAGCACATGACAAATGCCAAAATACAAGGAAAGCCCTTAAAATAGTGACTAGGATATGGCAGATATTCGCCAAATGTTTTGACAAAAAAAGTATATGTGTAAAATGATTTTTAAAGCATTTGTCTTTGGTAGCTAGAGAGGATAAAAGGAAAGTGGTACTATAGTCCGGAAAACTCCTCTGTGACATTTTCCTAGTGACAGCTAAGTCTATGAGATGAAAGATGGGGCCATACCTTAAGTGAACCCAACATAAAAAAATAAATAAATAAATAAATTCAGCAGCTATAGACCCAAAAAGAGGGGGAGGGGCAGTGATCCTGAGAGAAGGGAAATAAATGAGGGGGAATTTGGGGGCGCCTGGGTGGCTCAGCCAGTTAAGCTTCAGACTCTTGATTTCGTGATCTCAGAGTCGTGAGATCGAGCCCTGTGACAAGCTCAAACTTGGCAGGGAATCAGCTTGAGATTCTCTCTCCCTTGGCCCCTTCCCCCTGTGCTCTCTCTCCCAAATAAATAAACAAATCTTTCACAAATAAGTAAAAAAATAAATGAGGGGGGAACCTTATAATTGTCACAATTTACTGCCAGTAAATCATTTCTGGAGCCTAGCACATGCAGGGGGAATCTAAGCAAAAAGAAGGGGGGAGGGACCATCATTCCAAGAAACAAAAATAAAATAATAAGACAGTATGTGTCATAGAAATGGGTCTTTGGGGATGCCTAGGTGGCTCAGTTGGTTAAGCATCTGCCTTCGGCTCAGGTCATGATCTCAGGGTCTGGGATCAAGTCCCACATAGGGCTCTTTGCTCAGCAAGGAGCCTGCTTCTCCCTCTGCCTGGCTCTGCCCCTGCCTGTGCTCTCTCTCTCTGTGTCTCTCTTTCTCTGACAAATAAATAAATAAAATCTTAAAAAAAAAAAAAAAAGAAAGAAAGAAAAGAAAAAGAAATGGGTCTTGGGCAGCAACCCAGGAAAACAGAACTCAGCAGCAAAAAGAAGTTTGATAATTCAGCAAGGTCAAAGTCTTTGTTTGGTCCCTGAGAGCCATGGGCTGGGAAAGCAAGACAGCAGGTGTCTAATCCCAGAGCTACCCTTATTTAGCTGTAATGACTTATGGGTGATGGGCTTCAGTTTCTCCATCTATAAAACGTTCACGGCCCTGCTCCTAACACTACAGTTGTGGAATTCTGAGTAGAGACTTTAAGAAACCTCTTTTGAATTCATGAATCCAGAGTTTGTGGCAGCTGGCATCACTCTCCTTTTTTCCTCCAGCACCCTAAAAAAAGGCCTAAGGCCAAGGAGCCATTATGTCCCTATCACTCCAAAACTTCTACAAGGCCCCATTGGCGTCCATACCAGGTGGCCAGCTCTGTGTGGACAGGCAGATGGACCTAGATTAACTAGAAGCATCCCTTGGTCTGCCTTTGTAGATGCTACTGGGGGGAACCACACAGTCGTTTCTTATGGTACTCTCATTACCCAAGCATGAATTTCCTTTACCTGGTAGGAATCTCAGCCTCCTTCATCTCTCTTACACCAACTCCCCCCTTCCAAAGTTGCATCCTCAGTGAAATGCTGATGCTTTCCTCAGCCTCTCTTGGAGTGTCCCAAAGAAAGCTTGCAGTTGCCACCTAAAACTGATTAGTTGATCACAACATCAAGTTCATGGATTATGACTAGTTTTTTTAAACAACAGAAAATAGAGTAGAATAGAAAATATCATTGTGCTTCATCCTGTAGAGAGAATAAATACTTTAAAGCCGTTGTTGCAATTTTATACTTATGAGAGTAGGTGTGGGTCTCTCTTGTGGGTCTGGTTTAAAAGAAGAAGGAAGAAGAAGAAGAAAGGAGGAGGAGGAGGAGGAGAAGGAGAAGAAGAAAGAAGGAGGAGGAGGAGGAGAAGGAGGAGGAGGAGGAGGAGGAGAAAAGGAGGAGGGGGAGGAGGAGGAGGAGGAGGAGGAGGAGTTGGAGGAGGAGTTGGAGAAGAAGGAAGAAAAGACAAATCAAGGAAACCCACCTCCTGAGGCAGTGGAATTCTATTCTGGGGGTGAATACCACACACTCCTATCCTACCTCCAGCCCTTGCGGAGGACGCAAGAACAGCAAAGGTTACTTAGAACTCAAAAGCCAATCCTATAAGTCTACAAAACAGACCAGCGTGGAAAACAAACTTCTGACTCTCCTACAAGGAAGGACTTTCATTAAGGCACAAAACAGGATGCTCAACCAAAGACCAAGCCATCCGGGTAAAAGCTTTGCCTCATAAAGGTGCTTGGCACGGGGGAGGCTCAGCACCAGGCAGCGGAAGGGCGGGGGGCGGAGGGAGGAGGGGGGGAGAAACCTGGTCACTGGGAATCCTTCGCTCCCAGCTCTTTCTCCCCGCCTAAGAACTGCGTAGGCCAAAAGCAACTGGGCCGAGGACTAGAGACCTCTGGAGCCCCCTTCTCTCCCAATCTTTTCAAAATTTCTCTCTTTATTTTTCACACTGCATATCTCCCTAGAAATTGTTGCTGGGAAGCACGATAGCTTGCAGGCTCCCAGAAACGCCTCCAGCTGGGAGCCGAGCTGGCCGGCGCTGTTCAGCCCGGCTGGGGACTCCCAGGGGGGCGCGCGGAGAGGTGGGCGGAGTGCGCCGCACGCCTACTCGCTCGGAGCCCACGACTGCAAAGGCTTGCAAGCAGAACCCTCCACTTCTCTGCCGCGGGGCCCCGCTGCTACCCCGCCCCTACACTCCTTTAGCAGGGTATCGAGGACTGGACAGCCCCTTTCTGGCAAGCCCAGCTCGCGACCGCGCGGGCTGGGGACGAGGCCTGTCCAGGGCTGAAATCCCGAACCTCCTCCTGCCCGGCAGCGGCCAGCTCTGCCCAAGTTCCCGCAAATCCCGCCCCGAGCCGGGACCTGCCAGCCCGAGTGCGTGCCCCGGGGGCGCGTCCGCTGGCCCGCTCATCGCCACCTGCTAGCGGCCCCGGGGTCCCGCGCAGGAGGTGGGAGGTGGGCCCGGGAGCCGCAGCTTCGGTGCAGGGGTGGGGACCAGGCAGGCCGCGCGCCACCGCAGTCCTGTCGCAGCGCGTGCCCTCGTCCCCCGGGGCCGGAAAGGCCGGAGCCGCCCCCCGCGCGCGCCCCCGCGCAACAGGCCCAGATCGGCCCTTGGATGACCGCGGGGCCCGCAGGGCCCACGGGGACGATCGCTCGGCCTCCGCCTCGGGGGTCGCCAGCCCCCTCGCGCCGCCGGTTCCCGCCGGGAAGAGGCGCGGGGCCCCGCAGGCCGGAGGCGTCCCCCGCGTTTCCCGCGCCGCTACGCACCTAGCTGCCCGCGGGTCCCACATGGCCGGGGCCGCCGCAGCCGCCGCCTCAGGGGCTGCTTCCCCCGGGCAGGGCGCGGCGGGAGGCGCGGAAACCCGAAAGCTGCGGCCCTGGGCGCGGGCGGCGGGAGATGCGGCCGCGCGGGGCCCCTGCTGGCGCTGGCGCGGCTCCCCGGCCGTGCCGAGCGGGCGGGGGCGCGGGGACCCCGGAGCCCCGGCTGTGTGCAGTCGCAGCCCTATTCCAAGTTTCCACGTAGTTGCGAGAGCCCGAAAACTGTCACGTGCACGTCGCCGCTGGGTGGGAGGGCGTGTTTGTCACCGTGTTCAAAAGAGGCGTTTCGATGTCTCCCATCATGCGTGAGAGTGCTCCAATGGGGTGGCTCCCGGCCGCCTTTGAAAAACGAGTGCTTCGTCGAGCCGACTGTCACGACGGACCGAGTGCACACACACGACCCTGCGACACATTTGGGTCCCTGAGGTTTCATAGGCTGGGCCCACCGCGATGGTGGGGAGAACTGAGGTCAGCTGAGGGCCCCGGGCTTGCCTCTTCTCTTCCCTCCCGTCCCTCCAGCAAAGAAACTAGAGACACCTGCGGTGGTCAACAGTACTGTGCCCCACTCCGCAGTCGCCTCGGGCTGTCACTTCCTGGCCGTCTAGCACCTACTGTGTGCTCGGGCCTCCGTTCTGGGGACACTGGGCATTCAGGTGGAAGAGGCCAGCGAGGCCCCGACGTCTTGACGCTCACAGCCACGTTCAAGGTGCTCGCAGAGGAGTGAGCCTCTCCCCACGGGTGGAATTCCAGGGAAGCTCCTGGAAGGGCAGTGAAGACTGAAAGAGTTGGGGACGGTTAGGAGGACCTCAGGCTGCCATTTCGCCTCCGCAGGCTGTGCATCCTCTCATCTACCACTCGGGTTTGGCCCCCAGCTTGTCTGGTACCAGGATCACTTTCCCATACACTGGGGATTTGACCCAATCGGAGAGCAAAGCTCACAGGTTCCTCTCATGGGACAAGGCTTTGGCCTAAACTGCCTCCTGGCAACTCTCTCACCCATTGAGAGCCACCACATGGGGCAGTTCCGTGCCGGGGAGGAGAACACCACAGAGCTTTCCGAGGGGGCAGTGCAGCTTCCGATGAGGCAGGGAGGAATTGGCAACACATGGAAACACCAAACGCCTACAACCTGTGTCCTTCTCTGCTCTGCTTACTCTGAGTCAAAAACTGGCCTGTCAGTCTACCTAGTGGTCTCTCTGCTTCTAGAGTCTCGTTCCTCCCATTTCTTCTGTCCATTAATCATCCCCAAATGTCACATTGCATCATTTCCAGTTCGAAATCCTTCAGTGGCGCCCCCATTGCCTACTACAGATCAGGATGGGTAGTCGGGCATTTGAGACTCTTCACAATTTTGCCCTACCCTTCCACTCTTAGCTTCCTTACACACAGACTACTCCAGTGGTTCCCAAACCTGGCTGCACGTAGGAATCATATAGGCATCACACAAGGTCTTTTAAAAAGCCTGATGTCTGATTCCTACTCCAAGATAGTCTGATATAATTGATATGGGGTGTGACATGCGCACTCAGATCTTTGAAAGCTCCTCAGGTGATGATAAGATAAAGCAAAGTTTGGGAAATACGTCTAGTCTCCAAATACTTGGAGCCACTTCCCATTTCCCAGACATCATTGGTCCTTTCACTTTGAAACTTGACCCACTCTTTCTCTAATTGTTTTCTCAGTATCTCGCAGTTCTATATTTAGGAAAGGCCCATGCCACCTCTTCTGGCGTGGCTCTTCTTTTTATCCAACTTCAAGGAGTCTCTGCTTCCAGAAGACTTCCAGGTGGTTCCATGAAGGAGAGCAAGTCAAGAAGTTGGTGAGGGTGCAGTAGGTTAAGAAGGTGCCTTTAAACTTTCCACTCTTGGGCAGTGTTCTCAAGCACCTTAGAATCTTTTTGTCCTACTTCTTCCTCGGTATCTTTCATCATGGTTCTCAAAACAATCACGTCATCTCAAAACAGTCCTCAAAACAGTCACCTTTCTTTTTAAAATCATTTCTTCTCTTTCTGATTTTTTCATATTTTTATCGAAATTATACATTCTCACAATTAAAAGAGCAGTCCCCCCTCACACCTGATTTATTCTCCAGAGGCAACCAATTTTACTCCTGTTAGCTAATGATTCTATTGGCTCTGTTCCCACCCTCTAAATAACACTGCTACTTCTTGTTGAGTAGTTCTGCCCCTGCCCCCAGTCTTATGGATCATCAGGTAATTCTTTTTTAGATTGTGCTTGTCTGAAAAAAATTCATCCTTGATGTAGTTTGACTGGGTATAAAATTCTAGGTTGGAAATTATTTTCCTTCAGGATTTTGAAGCTATTACTCTAGTACTACTGTTCAAAATCTGAACATATCCAATTACCCACCTTACGTGACCACTTTTAAACTTCTGGCAATCTGAAAAATCTTTTTCTCCCCCGTGTTCTGAAATTACACAATGATATACTTTGATGTGGGTCTATTCATCTATTCCACTATATACTGGGTGAGATCCTTCATTCTTGACACTCAAGCTATGTCGTTCTGAAAAACGATCTTGAATAATTTTGTTGATTGTTTCTTCTGCTCCATTTTCTCCATTCTCTTTTTTGGAAATCCTGTTATTCAAAAATTGAATTTCCAGGATTGGCTCCTATGTGTTTCCCTGATGTTCAGATCACTTAGTTGGTTTTCTTTTTCTTTTTTGCTAAAAGATTTCTTCAACTTTGTCTTCTGATTCTTCTTAATGAGTTGTTTTTTTTTTAATTTCTGATAGCATACTTTGTTATACTGATATAACATTGTATGTTAACTAACTGGAATTAAAATAAGAACATATATTCCTTGTCTTACAGTTTTGACATTGAAGCCATGTGAATATTTAACATAATTGAAAACTTACATCTAATTTTTTAAGTAGGCTCCATGCCCCATGTGGTACCCAAAGTAGGGCTTGAACTCATCACCCTGAGATCAAGACCTGAACTGAGATCAAGAGTTGGATGCTTAACTGACTAAGCCACTCAAGTGCCCCAACTTAAATCTGATTTTTTAAAAAAGTAGTTCTGGGGCGCCTGGGTGGCTCAGTTGGTTAAGCAACTGCCTTTAGCTCAGGTCATGATCCTGGAGTCCCAGGATCAAGTCCCACTTTGGGCTCCCAGCTCCACAGGGAGTCTGCTTCTCCCTCTGACCTTCTCCCCTCTCATGCTCTCTCTCTCTCTCTCTCTCTCTCACTCTCTCTCAAATAAATAAATAAAATCTTAAAAAGAAAAGTAGTTCTTAAAATTGAAAACATACTGGAGCAACTGAACTTTACTGTATATCAGGTGGGTAGCACAACCACATAAAAATTATTTCAAGTTCCAATATTGATATATTTTTAAAACATTTATCTAAAAATGTTACTGGGTGATATTTTTATTACTCAGGCTGTGTATAAATTAGAATAAGCAAATAATTAATTATGAAATGTTCTCCAGAACCAAGACTTCCAGTGTAAGAGCAAAGAAATACAAATATAAAATCAAAAAAGCTAAGGAAAATTTCTGTGATCTGAGAACTGAACTGGAAATATCACTATGAACTTGTGATTTATTGCCTCACTCTGTTCATTCTATCCATCCTTGATGTGATGCAGTATTGCTGGATTGAATAATAGTGTGCACTCCAGCACCCACAAGGTGATCTCTAAATATCCTTCCTCTCCATAAGGAACAAGGACTCATTAAAAAAAAAAAATCACTAATTCCATGTTGCGGGCAGAGAAGTACAAGTTGAGACAGGGAAATTTTGTTATTCCAGAAAGCAAAGAAGCTACCAGAGGGTAATGGGGTTATGTCGAACAATCCAGAAACTGACTTCTAGATGGTTCCATTGTTCACACATGGGAAATTTAAACATTTTTTAAGTCATGTTTTTTAAATCTATCCTTCTTTCTGCATTTATTAGCTAGAGTTTTTCAGTGAAAAAGAACTTTACAGAATGTACAATGGAAAAAAGACAGTCTCTTCAATAAATGGTGTTGGGAAAATTGAACAGCCACATGCAGAAAAATGAAGGTGGAACATTTCCTTACACCACACATGAAAATAGGCTCAAAATGGATGAAAGACCTCAACGTGAGACAGGAATCCATCAAAATCCTTTAAGAGAACAGAGGCAGCAACCTTTTTGACCTCAGCCGCAGCAACTTCTTCCTGGGAACATCGCCAAAGGCAAGGGAAGCAAGGGCAAAAATGAACTATTGGGACTTCATCAAGATCAAAAGCTTCTGCACGGCAAAGGAAACAATCATCAAAACCAAAAGACAACTGATAGAATGGGAGAAGATATTTGCAAATGACATATCAGATAAAGGCCTAGTATCCAAAATCTATAAAGAACTTACCAAACCCAGGGCACCTGGGTGGCTCAGTGGGTTAAAGCCTCTGCCTTTGGCTCAGGTCATGATCCCAGGGTCCTGGGATCGAACCCCACATTGGGCTCTCTGCTCAGCGGTGAGCCTGCTTCCCCCCTCTCACTCTGCCTGCCTCTCTGCCTACTTGTGATCTCTGTCTGTCAAATAAATAAATAAAATCTTAAACAAAAAAAGAACTTACTAAACTCAACACCCAAAGAACAAATAATCTAATCAAGAAATGGGCAGAGGACATGAACAGACATTTCTGCAAAGACAACATCCAGATGGCCAACAGACACATGAAAAAGTGCTCCACGTCACTTGGCATTAGGGAAATACAAATCAAAACCACAATGAGATACCACCTCACATCAGTCAGAATGGCTAAAATTAACAAGTTAGGGAATGACAGATGCTGGCGAGGATGCGAAGAAAGGGGAACCCTCCTACACTGTTGGTGGGAATGCAAGCTGGTGCAACCACTCTGGAAAACTGCATGGAGGTTCCTCAAAAAGTTGAAAATAGAGCTACCCTATGACCTAGCAATCACACTACTGGATATTTACCCTAAAGATACAAATGTAGTGATCCAAAGGGGCACGTGCACCTGAATGTTTAAGCAGCAATGTCCACAATAGCCAAACTATGTAAAGAATCAAGATGTCCATCAACAGATGAATGGATAAAGAAAATGTGGTATATATATATATATATATATATATATATATATATTATGCAGCCATCAAAAGAAATGAAATCTTGTCATTTACAACAACGTGGATGGAACTAGAGGGTATTATGCTTAGCGAAATAAGTCAATCAGAGAAGACAATTATCATATGATCTCCCTGATATGAGGAAGTTGAGAGGCAACATGAAGGGGTTGGGAGGTAGGAAAAGAATAAATGAAGCAAGATGGAATTGGGAGGGAGACAAACCATAAGAGACTCTTAATCTCACAAAACAAACAGAGGGTTGCCAGGGAGAGGGGGGTAGGGAGAGGGTGCTTGGGTTATGTACATTGGGGAAGGTATGTGCTATGGTGAGTGTTGTGAAGTGTGTAAACCTGGCGATTCACAGAGCTGTACCCCTGAGGCTAATAATACATTATATGTTAATTAAAAAAAAATTTTTAAAGAGAACTTTCCATCTACAATCATTTGGTTGCCCTGTAAAACCTTCATATAGAAAAAGCAGAGTAAATGCTTATTCTCCCCCTTTATTGACCAGCTTTCAGAATAAAGAGTTGGTACACTAGTAACTAACAAATTTTTTTTTCATGAACTCTCATGAATTTCTAAAAAGATTTCATGTACTTTAATCATTACAATTGTCTTTCTTCTTAAGGCTCTAAGTTCCCATATTTGAACAGTAGGAGCCCATCTACCAGTGATCACCAGTGGTAGTAAAACCACTGGAGAAACGATGAATCTGGCTATTTCTTCTTAACCCCACTTGTCAGTACTAACATCACTAAAACTAGGACAGCAAGACATTATATGCCTCCTGCTGTGTTGCAAAAGGAAGAACACAGCAACTCAGAGAAGAATTTTTGTCTCCCAAAATTGAATCTGAACCTAAGATGGTATGTAAATTAGAAGTGTTAAACCAAGGATCCGTGGGTAAAGTTTGGGTCTGTGAATCTGAAGAAGAACCAAATTATCATCTTGATTTTCTTTAACCTTTAACTGAAACTGAGCATTGTCTTCAATTATGAATACAGGCAAATGCAAACAAAAAATAAAAGTACAATAAAACTAGTACATAAGGCTTTGTTGACAGTAAAGTCAAAGATTCTTTCCTATCCGGTTACCATCATTGTGTATACCTCAAAATATTGTTTTGTTTATACCTACTTCATAATTTATGCTAATTAGTATACCTGCTGCAAGGTCTTATTATTTAATGTATTAATCAAAAAGATATTATATCACAAATTAGTTTTGTTAATATTTTGAGAATTATAGTGCAATGTAAATGGTTTTCTTTGTAATCTTATGTACTTTATTTTATGTATTTAAAAATATTATCCTAAGAGGGATTCCTGGGTGGCTCAGTTGGTTAAGTATCTGCCTTTGGCTTGGGCCATGACCCTGACTTGGGCTCTCTTCTCAGTGGGGAGTCTGCTTCTCGCTCTTCCTCTCCCTCTGCCCCTCTCCCCCAGTTCGTGTTTTCTCTCTCTCTCTCTCTCCCTCTCCCTCTTTCTCTCTCTTCTGTCTCAAATAAATAAATAAAATCTTAAAAACAATATATTATCCTAAGAGGGGATCGATGGACATTGTCAAATTTCCAAAGGGGTCGTGACCAATAAAAGATAAAGAATCCCTGCTCTGGATCTCTCAACCAGTTAATGGGATGCACAGAGGATAGAGAAACATGTTACAAGGACACATTGAAGATGCAATCAACCAAATCCACCACGTGGAAAATTCTACAGGGAAAATGACTTCTTCTCTTCAACCAAAAATGATGGTATAACAACACAGAGAGAGAATGAAGAAACAGTAATTATAAGAGAGTGTAAGGGACTTAGGGACATATCGACCAAATGCAACATGTTAGCCTGGTTTGAGTCCTGATTCTAACAAACCAATTGAAAAGTAAATTTTTGAATCAATCTGGGAAATATGACACAGACTGTGTGTTATGATAACATTAAGGAATTATTTATTATTAATTTTTCTGAGTATGATAATGATATTGTGGTTGTTTTTTTTTTAAAGATTTTATTTATTTATTTGACAGAGAGAGAACACAAGTAGGCAGAGAGGCAGACAGAGAAAGAGGAGGAAGCAGGCTCCCCGCTGAGCAGAGAGCCCGATGCGGGGCTCGATCCCAGGACCCCGGGATCATGACCTGAGCCAAAGGCAGAGGCTTTAACCCACTGAGCCACCCAGGCGCCCCAATTGTGGTTGTTTTTTACACGCCTTTCTCTATTAGAGATACACACTAAGTATCTCTTTTTTTAATTCCTCTCTCTTTTTTAATCAGTGAACTAATATGCTGTCTGGTATTTGGTTTAAAATATTCAAGTAAAACAGTGTTGCCTGGGTGGCTCAGTTGTTAAGCAACTGCTTAATGACTCAGCTCAGGTCATGATCCCAGGGTCCTGGGATTGAGTCCCACATCAAGCTCCCTGCTCAGTGGGAAGCCTGCTTCTTCTTCTCCCACTCCCCCTGTTTGTGTTCCTCTCGCTGTGTCTCTCTCTGTCAAATAAATAAATTAAATCTTTAAAAAATATATTCAAGTAAAACAAACAAAAAAAAACTGGAGGTATAGATGAAATAAGATTAGCAAAATATTGATAATTATTGAAGCCAGGTCATGGGTTTTATTGGAGTTTGTTATGTTATTCTCTCTACTGTTGTGAAGTTGGAAGTTTTTCCACATAGAAGAGTTTAAAAAGAGAGACAGATGGATTAAAAGCTGATTGGAAATTCAGATCATGGGAGTGTGATTATTAGGTTGCAAGCAGTCAGCGGCAGCCTCTGGGATAAAGAATCTCTGACATCAGGGTCTTTGGGTTTTCCCTCTGGGCCTGGTCAGATTATGCAAGCTGCTTTCCAGAAGGTGAAGGTCTGGCTGTCTGTGTTATGGGCACCTAAGGGAGGTAGGGGAGTTAGGATCCTCAGTATCCAGTATACACACGTCGACTGCTTGCGATGCTGTGGTATATTTATCTTCAAATTTGCCCGATGTCCCCCAGTCCTGAGACCTGCCTTTCTGCCTCCTCAGGGAACAAAGCTCCTGTCAGGTGAGGAAGGGGTAATGGGCAGCTATGCTGAGTTGGGGTGCGATCTCGGGATCCTGTACTTCTTAAATAGACATTCAGCCAAACTTCCTTATCCCATTCATTGGTCCTACTTCCAAAAATATCTGGTGCCAGTAGTTTCTGAGATTTTTGGTGATTCTGTTGTGTAAAATGAGCTGGGCCTTGGTTTCCCCTCTGCCGGCTCACCATCATTTCTCTTGTGTCTGCTGTCATTTCCCATTTTTTCTGGTAGATTTCCAGCACCAAGCTTCTACTGCTGTTGTATTCTCTCCTGTTCTCTTTCTCCATATGCCCTTTAAAAATCTCTTTATTGTAGTTTCAGTAGGGCTTCAGGAGGCAATAAGACCATATATTTGTGCTCTGTCCACTATTGTCCTCTAATATTCTTTCTAAATGGTTCAAAGTTCTGTCTTTTGAAGAACAGGCTGCATAGCACTGCTTCTCCCATCCCACACCCCTGCTCTCAAGCTCGGCTATGCTTTTGCTCTGTGACACTGTATATCCCTTCTTTATGGTCTTAGATTGCAAAGCCAGATCAAAGGGTGAGTCATCTGCACAACTGTTCGTTTCACCTCTAAGGAGCCCCAAAACATTGGAGTCCCAAAGATGGGAAAGGTTATATCTACCCAACCTCTGGGGAGAGTTTTATATGGAATTTTAATGAGTATTTGGAAACACCATTTGGTTTGGGCTTTGGGGTCAGGAAGGGTGGAGAATGACCCCAAGGACAAGTTCACGAACAGTAGATGGTCACTGAACTTTTTTTCCAAGGATGGCAGATCCTGGTGAGTGTAGGACTCAGCTTGTACTGAGCTGAGTATGTGAAGGGTCAAGTCAGAGATAAATTCTCCAGCCCACAGAGGGAGGCTGACATTCCAGCGGGGTCTTCCTCCTCTGCCTTTGTCCTTGCACTCTCCAGTCTGCCCTCTGTGGATAGGTTGAACATGGATTTAAGCATCATGAACTTGAATGTTCAAATGTCTCCCTTGGTTTGGGAAGTTCTCATTCTCAAATAGATTCAGCCCAAAGAGATCTTCTCCAGACCCATTACAATGAAACCGTTCAAAGACAAAGAGATAATTTTTAAAGAAGCGAGAGAAAAAAATTCCTCTTACACTAGGGAACCCCCATAAGGCTATCATTGACAGATTTCTGAGCAGAAACCTAGCAGACCAGGAGAGAGCGGGACAATATACTGAATGAAGGTGCTGAAAGAAAAGACTGCAAACCAAGAATACTTTTATCTGGCAAAGCTGTGCTTAGCAACAGAGGAGCGATTAAGACTTTCCCAGGAAAACAAAAACTGAGAGAGTTCACCACCACTAGACCTGCCTTTTAACAAAGGCTGATAAGAGCTTTTCAAGGATGCTAAATACTAATATGAAAACAGAGGCACCCAGGTGGCTCAGTTAAGTGTCTGCCATCAGCTCAGGTCATGATCCCATGGTCCTGGGATCAAGCCCTGCATCAGGCTCCCTGCTCAGTGGGGAGTCTGCTTCTCCCCCTTCCTGCTCATGCTCTCTCTATCTCTGTCTCTCTCAAATAAATAAATAAAATATTTAAAAATAGTAATATGAAAACATATAAAAATATATAATAAAGTGGGGCACCTGGGTGGCTCAGTGGGTTGAGCCTCTGCCTTCGGCTCAGGTTGTGATCTCGGGATCCTGGGATCAAGTCCCGCATCAGGCTCTCTGCTCGGCAGGGAGCCTGCTTCCTTCAATCTCTCTCTCTCTGCTTGCCTCTCTGCCTACTTGTGATCTCTGTTTGTCAAATAAATAAATAAATTATTTTAAATATATATATATGTATATATGTATATATACATATATATAAAATAAAGTAAGTATGTAATCAAATTCAGAATACCCTAATGATGTAATATGGTGGTGTCTTAATCATTTAATTCTAGTATAAAGACAAAAGAACAAAGGTATTTAAAATAAATATAGCTTGGGATGCCTGGGTGGCTCAGCTGGTTAAGCCGCTGTCTTTGGCTCAGGTCATGATCTCAGGGTTCTGCAATTGAGTCCCACATCAGTCTCCTTGCTCAGCTGGAAGCCTGCTTCTCCCTCCCCCTGCCACTACCCCTGCTTGTGCTCACTCTGATTTAAAAATAAATAATAAATAAATAAATAATATTATTTATTAATAAATAAATAATAAATAAATAAAATAGATATAGCTACAAAAATTTGTTAATGGATACATGATATAAAGAGATGTAAATTGTGACATGAAAAACATCAAATGAGATGAGGGGAGTAAAAGGGTTTTGTTTTTGTATGCAATCCAGGTTTAATTGTTATCAGCTCAGACCATCCCGTGTAAGCCTCATGGTAACCACAAAGCAAAAACCCACAGTAGATACACAAAAGATAAAGAGAAGGGAATCAAGATATACCACTATGAAAAATAATGAATTCCGCCCCAAAAAAAACCGTAAGAGAGGAAGAAAAGAAAAAGGAACTTCACAGCCAGAAAACATTAAATAAGATGGCAAGTTCTTACTTATCAATAATTATTTTAAATATTAATTGATTAAATTCTCCAAGCAAAACACATAGAGTGGCTGAATGGATTAAAAAACAAGATCCTGCCTCCGAGACACTGCCTAGAGGAGACTCACTTCAGCTTTAAAGACATGCATAGCCTCAAAGTGAAGAGATGGAAAAAGATATTCCCTACAAATGGAAACCGAAAGAGAGTAGGGATAGCTATACTTGTATCAGACAAAATAGACTTTAAGCAACTAAATAACAAAAAGCAAATCATCTGATTTAAAAATGGGCACTCCCTAAACAAATAAATAACTAAGGGCACTCCCATGTTCACTGCATTATTCATAGTAGCCAAGATATAGAAACGACCTGTGTGTCTAATGATGGATGAACGGGGAAGAAAATGCAATATATACCAAGAGACACAGACAATGGACCATTAATCAGGCAGGCACAAGAAAGAAGGAAATCTTGCCATTTGCAACAACATGGGTGAACCAGACGACATTATGCTAAATGAAATAAGCCACACAAAAAAGATAAAAACTGTATGATCTCACATATGTGGAACCAAAAAAAGAAGGAAAGAAAGTAAAAGAAAATAGAAAAGAAAAGCTGAACTCATAGAAGGAGAAAATGGAAAGGTGATTACCAGTCTGAGGGTTGGGGAGATGGGGAGATGCTGGTCAAAGAGCACAAGCCTTCAGTTATAAGACAAATATGTTCTGGAGACACACTAGACATGCAGCATGGTGACCATAGGTAACAATACTGTATGGTACACTTGAAATTTGCTAAGAAAATAGATCTTAAACATTCTCACACCACAAACACGCACACACACACACACACGGTAACCATGTAAGGAGATGGATGTATTAATTGTGGTAATCAACTCACAAAGAATACGTACATCATCAAATTATCAACTTGTACCCTTAAATGTATATAATTTTATTTGTCAAGTGTACCTCAATAAAACTGGAGAAACGGAAAGAATATTAACTTGAAAGAGCAGGAGAATGACCTGGCAAGAGTGTCCGTGGGTCTCTCCCTCCCAATCTATGGCTTGCCCTTACTATAATGCCTTGAAGGTCAGACTCTTTTCCCATAGGGCTTTCTGTTTCTCACAGGTGGGCTTGTTGTTGAAAGAATGACAAGCTCTTCTCCCTTGAAAGTATCCAAGAACCCATTCAATGGCCTTAAAGAACTGAAAACTGCAATCTGGGAACTTGGGCCGACCAGAATCATCAATATCGAAAAACATCGATGTGAACAAATGACTATTGAGTCTTTAGCGGCCCCAATGACCATTATATCAAGGGAAGGTATAGACCCAAACCCATGTGCCCAGAGAGCTAACCACCTAAGAAGGACAAATATTTAGATAAATGATCAGGGATATAGAGTGTATAAGCAAATATCAGCTGAATTTTTTTAAAAGGAAAACTCACCTTATGCCAAATTTTCATTCAACATTTAGGTAGTACTATTTTTTAAAGTATGATAATGCAAGTTGTTCTCAAAAGAGTCCTCTAAGAGGAGGATTAATGTTCTTCATTTTTCAGGAAGGAAAACTAAAGAAAATAAAGGTCAAGCAGTTTGTTGTACAACTAGTTGGTCGGGGGCTAAGACTAGAAAACACAGATGAGCCTGGACTGGGCTTGGCTGTGCTTCTTGGACGCTGAGCTTGGTCAGCCCTGGATTCTGGTGCTGAAGCAAGACGTCATTGAGATCACTGGGGTCATTACTCATTCACTGCCCATTGTATATGACCAGAGGCAGACAGGTCTACACAAGAAAAACCACTCAGAAAGAAATTGTTTTCCATCTCAACGTCAGCAGAGATAATTATCACTCTCTGTAACATTCTGGGAATATCAATCAAGTGTGTCATGTATGACACTAATCTATCCTGGTAACATAGGAGGAGGGCAGCGTGGACTATGGACCATCCAATCTCGAGACAAACAGATATATACACCCGCACTCAGATGCCCACACCCACATAGAGAATTGCACAATCTCACACACACCAAGAATAAACCAGTGAAAATGCTCATTTGAAACACAAACATATGATACTTTGGTTTCCCACTTCTCTTTTAAGGGGAGGAGGAGAGCAAGGAGAGAGGGGCGGAGGGAGAAGGAGAGAGAGACTCTTAAGCAGGCTCCACACCCAGCACAGAGCCCAACGTGGTGCTCGATCTTACCACCCTGAGATCATGACCTGAGATGAAAGCAAGAGTCAGACCCCTGACTGACTGAGCCACCCAGGCGCCCTTGGGTTTCCACACTTTGATCCAGCACAACTATTCACGTCTGAACCAATCGATGTTCCATCCAACCCCCTGCCCACAGCAGGAGCTGCCCTTCTCACCCTCTAAGCGAGCCCTGACAGAAGCGGGTATACCAACTACCTAGGAGTACCCTTCACACTCACACCTCGGACTACTGACTCTGCAGGCATAGATGGGCTAATCCTGGAGCCTCCCGCTCTCTTGGAACTGTGGTTCTCAACCAGGGGTCATTTTCCTCTCAGGGGACACTTGGCAACATCTGGACACATTTCCGATTATCGTAACTTAGGGTAAGTGGGGAAAGGGGGTTGCTGGCACTGACTTGGCAGAGGCCAGAAATGCTGCTGAACATCCTACAAGGCACAGGTCAGTCCCCCACCACAAAATGCCATTAGTGCCAAGATTGGGAAAGCTCGCCCTGGAGGAAGCAGGGGGCAATTGTCCTGTCCCTAACAGCTTGCTAGTAAACCAACTTGGGCCATTTCCTCTGTGATAACCAGCTATGGTTTGTCTCACAAGAACCAAACCCCGGCCACAGCTGCTCAGACCAGGATGGGCAGGTGTTTACCGTCTAATGCAGACTAGCTGGTTTTCACTGAGGCAAGGTGATGAGAGAGCTGTTCTAAAAGGGGCTACAGTGATTTTCTGGACCTGAATTTTCCAGACTCAGCAGTTTAAACTGGAGGTCAGGGATGCCCAGTCAGTTAAGCGTCTGCCTTCAGCTCAGGTCATGATCACAGGGATAGAGTCCCGCATTGAGTCCTGCACTGAGCTCCTTGCTCTCAGCGGGGAGCCTGCTTCTCCCTCTGCCTGCTGCTCCCCCTGCTTGTGCTCTCTCTCTCTCTCCCTGACAAATAAATAAACAAAATATTTAAAAAATAAATAAATAAATTGGAAGTCAGAGTCAGAGTGCCTAGTAGCAGAAGGAAAAGATGAAAAATATTGAGGGAGAAGAGCCATCTGGGTCATAAAGGCCAGAGTCCGCCAAAGGCATCAGGCAGAGAAAGAGATGGGCAGAGAGAAAGGGGCTGGTTGTCAATGCAGCAGGAGTAGTGGGAACAGATGCACAGACCAGGGTATTTACTAGATGTTCAGTAAAATCTAGCTAGAGTAAGCGAGAACAAAACTAGCCCAAAGAAACATCCACCTCATGCCCCAACTGCAGGAGGCCTGGCTAAAAAGTGGTTTCTGCAAACCTGTCTTCCCTTCCTGGTCACCACCTGTGACCTGATGAGAGGTCCTGCTGTGGGTTGAATTATAACACACCCTCCACCCCAACAAATGTTCAAGAGTTCACCCCAGTAGCTCAGAACATGACCTTATCTGGAAATGAGGCTGTTGCAGATGGAATTGGGTGAAAGGAAGTCACACGGGAGTTAACCCTAATCCAATAGGACTGAGATCCTTATGAGAAGATGGCCAAATGAAGGCACAGAGATGGGGAGAATGCTGTGTGGGGTGGAAGCAGAGATCAGAACGATGGGTGTCAAGCTGAGGACGGCCAGCTGTCACCAGAAGCTAGAGAGAGGCATGGGACAGATTCTCCCTCAGAACACTCAGAAGGAAGCAATCCTGTTGACACATTGATTTGGTCGGACCTCTAGTCCACAGAACTATAAGAGAATAAGTCTCTGCTGTTCTAACTCACCCAACTGGTGGCCCTTTGTTAAGCAGATGCAGCCTATGAATACAGGCTTCATTACCTGAGGTGCCCCGAGTACTTCTCTGACCCTAACACTTCACCCTGGCTAAGGGCTTTAGATGACTCCAGGATTCAGGCTCTCCTCTGACCCTCTTGGGTATGAGGAGCCCACTGGCCCAAAACGACGTGCCCTTCCTCTGAGACCGTGATCTGGGCCATAATTCCTGACCCAAATTGCTCCAAGCCTGCTTACAGGGTCTGCCCAGGCCTGGTTCTTGAGTCTGTCCTTCCAAGAGTGTACAAAGCGTCCAGTGTCCACCCAAGGGGATGGTCAAGGAGTGGCTGTTGGGCAGGAGCATGGAGAGCTGCCAACAGAACTGAGCTTGTAGGCAGGGGTCTCCACCCACATGTGCATTTCATCCCATGGGTCAGAGATGAAAACAGGAGGAGGAAGAGAGCAGGCTGTGGGCTGTGCATCTCTGTTTGTACCACTGCCCTGCTCCCCACAGTAGTTGGGGTGGACTTACTGCTCTCACATTTGCAGGCCAGGAATACCGTCCGAGGAATGGGCACTTTCTTCACCACTCTCTGTTTCTTACATAGGTCCAGGAATGAACTGCCACCTTCTTCCTCCTCCTTTGCTCTGACTCATCTCTCTGCAGAGGGTGCGACCTCTGGTGGCTGATTCACTCCCGCCCCCATCCCTCACTCCTTTGCCTCACCACCTTGAAGAAGGGGATCTGCACCAGGCTTCCTAAGAACCTTGGCCCACACCTGTAGCAGGGCAGAATGTCACAGCAGAGGTCCTAAATTTGGCTGCCTATAGAGACCAGGCAAGGATCAAAAGTGAGTGTACCTGGCCAGGTGTAAGTACCAAGGGGGGAGGTAAGGTCTGCCACAAACCGGGACAGTCAGCCTCCTTCTACTGAAGTGGCTTCAGCTGGTGGTTGCCATAGAGAAGGTGCTTCTGATGGGAAAAATATCTTGGTTTTGTTTTGTTTTGTTTTGTTTTCTGGTGGAAACCAGAAATCTTGATTTTATTGTATGAAGAAGTTCCCACCAAATAAAACCCAACCATAGACAAGCCAGATAGGACAACCCAGTTTATTGCCACTAATACAACTCAACACCCACACCACAACTAGTTATCAGACTGAGGCTAGCTGGGAGTTCCCCCACATGTGGTTTGCCCTGCATTCCCTGAACTCCGGGTGGTTTGAGGAACTAATGATGCTTTCACGTGTTGTTATTTTGGCAGCCCAATCCAGCCTTGGTATCCACCCTCTTCCCTCTGGTTAAACCCCCAGAGTCCCTAGATGACTCATCTCTGTCATCACCTCCCATGTGAACGCCTGGACTGACCCATCCCCCCAGCCCAGCTTCTCCATTTGCAGCACTTCCTGCCCCTGCTCCATACTCCCGTCTCAGTTTCAGCCCATACCACTTGGCTTTGTAACTGTTTACTTGTCATACAGACCATAAGCGCCTCCAAGTCTACAGTTTTATCTTGTTTATTCTGTGTTCCCAGCACCCTGGCACTTAGCTGACTTGCCTGAAGAGTGAATGAGTAAACAATACGTATCAGTAATGAGAGCGGTGTCATGAAGTTGCTGGGTATACAGTTGACCCTTGAACGGCACCATCTGAACTGTGTTGGTCCACTTTTATGTAGATCATTTTTGATAAATACAGTACAGCACTCTAAATGTATTTTCTCTTCCTTATGATTTTCTTTTCTAAAAAAATATTTTATTTATTTATTTGAGAGAGCGAAAGAGCGCAAGCAGGGGGATTGGCAGCGGGGTGGGGGAGGGGAAGAAGAAGCAGACTCCTTGCTGAGCAAGGGGTGCAAGGTGTTGGGGGGGGGTTGGCTGGGAATGGGGTGCCATCCCAAAGTCCTGGGATCACAACCTGAGCCAAAGGCAGACGTTTAACTGACTGAGCCACCCAGGCCCCCTTCTCATGATTTTCTTAACAGTATTTTCTTTTCTCTGCCTTACTTTACCGCAGGAACAGAGGATGTAATCCATATAACATACAAATATGCGTTAATGGACTGTTGATGTTACGGGTAAGGCCAACAGTAGGCTATTAGTAGTTAAGTTTGGGGGAGCCAAAATTTAAAGGCAGATTTTCAACAGGGAAAAGTGGGTACCCCTAACCCCTGCATTGTTCAAGGGTCGACAGTAGTTCCAAAGTGGTATTTGCGACAATCAGTTCATCACCATCATGAGAGCTTAGGAAAGAGGCAAAATAATGCTCAGCAGAAGGGCCAAGGACTGGGAAACTGATTTTCATTGGAGAGGAGGAAGAGGAGGAGCGGGGAAAATTAAAAAAAAAAAAAAAAAAAGACCCACAATCCCTGTAATGAAACTAAAGGCTCGAAGGGCAGAAAAGCCTGGTGGGCTCTCAAGGTGAGAATGTAGGGGCAGTAAGGCGACGGATGAAATAAAGCAGCTGTGATGGAGGGGTCTTAAAAGAGAGCTGTAGGGTGCGGGGCAAATGAGGCGGTGGGCGATAAGAATTAGAAAGTGCTTGCAGCACCCCTCTGACAGCCACCGTGAGAGGTGCCACACTCGGAAAGGGTTTCCTTTCCTTGGGTGCGAGGCTCCTGGCTGACTGTTTTCCCCCACGCTTCCTTCCTGGAGGGACTAGGAGAGCCGGCCGCCCTTCTGTCATTTCGGTATGCCGCCCCCGCGCGGCAGGAGCGTGCAATTACATCAACCAGGCGGCGGCCTCCGGCTTCACCTCCAGGCGGGTGGAACCCTGCTCAAGCCCGGAACGTTTATAGATCCAGTAACTTCAATAACATTTAAATATCAAACAGATTTCTCTTTACATCCGCTGAGGTCAAGAAAAAGGAAGGCCGCACATACTCATTTCACAATCCATCATGCCCCTTCCTGATGCTTATTCCTTGTCTTGTGTTTGCCTCCCACCCAGTCTGTCCCAAAGGATTTAGGGACAGAGGTTTCCCCACCTTTGCTTCCCCACAGAACCTTACACACTGCAGGTGTTTTAAGGGGAAAAAAAAACTCTCCTTAGTGCATCTATATGCAGATGATATAACAAGTTTGTTTAAAGCTCCAAAAACAAATGAAATAAGCCAGACACAAAGGGACAAATATTATATGATTCCACTTAGAGAGGCCCCTAGAATATTCAAATTTGTAAGGACAGAAAGTACAGTACTGGCTGAAAGGGGCTGAGGGGAAAGGGGGAAGGGTAGTTGTTGTTTAATGGGTCTAGAATTTCTGTTTGAAATGATTAAAATTTTGTGTATTTTATTAATTATTAATATATCATATATTTTGAAATGGCCAAAATAGAAAATTCTGTATTATGTGTAATTTACCACAATAAAGAAATGAAAGAAATCTCCTCTAGCTCTATCAATATCAAGCGAAACAGAATTTAGATCAAAAAAGCATTAGAGAGGGGCGCCTGGGTAGCTCAATGGGTTAAAGCCTCTACCTTCAGCTCAGGTCACAATCTCAGGGTCCTAGGATCCAGCCCCGCATTGGGCTCTCTGCTCAGCAGGGAGCCTGCTTCCCCCTCTCTCTCTGCCTGCCTCTGTCTACTTGTGATCTCTCTCTCTGTCAAATAAATAAATAAAATCTTTACCAAAAAAAAAAAAAAAAGCATTAGAGAAGGCCACTTCACTATGACAAAACGTTCAAGTCATCAGGACAAATTAGCAATATTAAATGTGTATATTATTATTATTAATATTGATATTAATAATATTAATATTATTATATATCATGTTAATGTTAATATTATATATTAAATGTGTAAATAACGGCCCTCATATGTGTAAAGCAAGAGGCGTCATGTTAATTACTATTAACATGATATATAATTTAACCCACTGAACCACCCAGGTGCCCCAACATTATTTTTTAAAAGCAAGTGTTACTTCTATAAAAATCAGAATTGTGGCTGTATCTAAGAGGGAAGGGTAGCACTATAATTGGAAATGAACATGTGAGTTGGGGATGGAGATGCTGGCATAGACCTTTAGGGTTTTGACAAAATGTCATTGTATGGCCTGGATGGGTATTTACTTTATAGCAATTCATTAAGATTTATATTTGTGTTTATGCACCTTTCTATATATGGATTCTATTTCACAATTTTTAAATTTTTTAATGAATTAGTGAAGCACCCCTTCAAAGTACTGTGGGAAAATAATTTCACACCTAGAAATCTATACCTCGCTCCATTAGCTATCAATATTGAGAACTAGGGGGGCTCCTGGGTGGCTCACTGGGTTAAAGCCTCTGCCTTCAGCTCAGGTCATGATTCCAGGGTCCAGGGAGGAGCCCCACATCGGGCTCTCTGCTCAGCAGGGAGCCTGCTTCCTCCTCTCTCTCTGCCTGTCTCTCTGCCTACTTGTGCTCTCTGTCAAATAAATAAGTAAAATCTTAAAAAAAAAAAAAAAAGATTGAGAACTAGGGGCACCTGGGTGGTGCAGTTAGTTCAGCTTCTGACTCTTGGCTCCAGTTCAGGTCACGATCTCAGGGGGGTGAGATCGAGTTCCACATCAGGCTCCACACTCAGTGGGGAGTCTGCTTAAGACTCCCTCTCTCTCTGCCCTCTCACCCCACTTGTGCTCTCTCTCAAATAAATAAATAAATCTTTAAAAGAAAGATTGAGAACTAAAACCATTTTTATACCTGCAAACATTCAGAGATAAAATAGTTTGTCTAATATTTAGCCTTTGTAAAGAAGAGAATCAAAGATGTTGGCCAAGAAATCAAATGTAAGATGTATGTAGAAAACAAGAAATGACAGAACTAACCTTGCTAATTTAATGAAAATAAATCCTGGGATGATAGCTTGCAGCAGATTTTGAAAGAAGTCTGTCCAAATTAAAACAGGTCAGTCATCTCCAAAGAGATCCTTAAGAAGAATCCTAGAATAGGCCCTGCACTATTTAGAATGAAAAAGAAACTATCAGTGGCTGTGATGAAAAAGTCTTTTCCTTCTCCCAGGGAGAGGGAAGGGCAACAAAAAATTCCAAGAACATGGGAAAGTTATGATCCATATTTGAAGCCAACTAAAATATGGTATGAATTTGAGCAACTGGGACTCCATTTGATGATTTGCTAGGAAAATTGTCCTTTGAGGAGCCCAGGGTTGTGACATTATAAGGATAAGAGAAAATGTAACTAATCATATGTCATAGCAATCGATTATTTACTAATTTAAAGCTTGTATCATCACCTACAGGCCAGGCGTGGGGAATAGTTCTGATTCCTGAACAGAATGTAAAATGTCTCAACCTTGACTGTGTAAATACCAAAGTGGGGTCCTCTAATTCTAACCCTAGTCTGGATGGCCAGAGGCACTAGGAGGTAGAGGTGGGAGGAGGGATGGAAGCCCAGATGGGGCAGAGCCAAGAGAAGCTGGTGGAAATTGACAGAGGAAAAACAAATAGTTTCAGAATAGCATATGAATTTGCAAGAGTAACCACTGGAATGAAAACCAATAATACGAGGGGAAAAGTGAAGCAAGAGGAAAGAAAGGAGAAATGGGGTGATACGGATTCTCCATGTCCTTCTTTATCATAACAGGCAATAAGGAGACAATGTCGACAGCGGAACAGTTGAGTTCATAATATACAGAGATTCATATGAAACCAAAAGACCCAATATAAGAAAAGCCTACAAGTGGTAATTACTAGAGCGTCGCAATAAAGGGGGAGAGAAGTGGCTGGGAGCACCAAAGCTTTTTATCATGCCTTTTGGCATTTTCTGGTTTGTTCTTAACCATCGCTAGGGCTGAGTATGCAGAGCAAAAGGGAGTATTTGGTGAGGAGGTGTTCTCTCTCTCCGCACACTTGCCACGGACGTGTTCATGCCTGCTGCCCAGCACCGCTCATTAAGGAGGCCCCTGTCGCCAGGGAAACCAGCTTTTTACTGATACTAGAGATAATGCAGAAGCCTGATATTCACCAACTAACCTTCCTCTTGAGCCACGCCACCTTCCTGGACTATCTCTTGCCTCTGTGTGATGCTGTCCAGCTGTAGGAAGCTCACACCTGCTCTCTCTCACTTCCCTCTTTGTGGCCAGCCACACTGGCTAGGGGGCTGCACCAGTCAGCATGAACTTAACCAGCTGCCTTTGTTTTGTTACAAGCAAACCTGCTCATTTAGAATGACTAGCGGTTGTTTTTTAAATGACATACATTTTACATTATTTTTTAAATGATGTACATACAGAGAATAGTGTAAAACCACATTACTTTTTTTTTTTTCCAGCCGGCTTCACTGACCCCAGGGGCAGAGGGGGAGGGCAGAGTGAGGACATTTTTCTGATACTAATTATGCTCAGGTATAAAGAACAGACAGTAATGCACTGATCTTAAGTATACTGTTTTATGAGGGTTTTTTAAAAGATTTCATTCATTTAGTTGAGAGAGAGACAGTGAGAAAGTGCGTGAGAGGGGAGAAGGTCAGAGGGAGAAACAGACTCCCCAGGGAGCTGGGATCCCACGTGGGACTCGATCCTGGGACTCCAGGATCATGACCTGAGCCCACAGCAGTTGCTTAACCAACTGAGGCACCAGGTGCCCCATGAGTTTTGATAAATGCATACACCTGTAGAACCACCACCCCAGACAAGATATAGGATACTTCCATCAACCTGCTAAGTTCCTTTTTGGACCGTTTTAGTCAATAACACACACACACACACACACACTCACACACACACACGCCTCACTTCCACCTCCTACCCTCTCTGCATCCCACTCACCCCCTCAAGGCTCTGATTTCTATCACCATAGTATCACCATCATTTGGATTCCTTCTTAACCTTCATAAAAGCAATTATGTTTCCTTTGGCATCTGGTATCTTTTGCTCAGAATAGTGTTTTGACATTCACCCATGTTGTTATACGTATGGGTATTGTTTCAGGTCAGTGTTCCATTGTATGAATAGAACCCAATTTGTTTATCTCTTTCTTATTGATGGACATTTGGTTTATTGCCGGATTTTCATTATTATGACTCAGACTACTATAAATATTCCTTAGCAATTCACATAGTTTTCCTCTCTTGAGTAAATACTTAGGAGTAAAATTGCTGAGTCATGGGATAGGCTTATGTTTATAGGTAGTAAAACTTGATTCTTTTTTAAAATTGTGGTAGAATTGGGGCACCTGGGTGACTCAGTGGGTTGAGCCTCTGCCTTCGTCTCCGGCCATGGTCTGGGGATCCTGGGATCCAGCCCCGCATCAGGCTTTATGCTCAGTGGGGAGCCCGCTTCCCTCTGTCTCTGCCTGCCTCTCTGCCTACTTGTGATCTCTGTCTCTCTCTCTCTGTCAAATAAATAAATAAAATCTTTAAAAAAAAAAAAAAGAATTTAAAGATAACGCAAAAGTTACCATCTTAACTGTTTTTTAAGGATACAGTTCAGCGGTATTAAGTACATTCACCTTTTTTTGCGGCCATCACCACTGTCCAACTCCAGAGCTCCTTTCATGTGGCAAAACTGGAAGCCTGGACCCATTAAATATCCCCTCAGCCTCTGGCCACCACCTTTCCCCTTCCCGTCTCCATGAGTTTGACACACAAAGTGTCAAAATTTGACACTCTAGTAGAATCGAACATTATCTGACCTCCTGTGATCAGCTTATTTCACTTAGCATGATGTTCTCAGGGTTCACTGATGCTGGAGCATATGTCCGAATTTCCTTCCTTTTTAAAACTGAATAACATTCCGCTATATGTATATTGCTCATTTTGCTTATGCATTCATCCATCATTTCCCTCTTTGGGCTACTGTGAATAGCGCTGTTATGAACTTGAACTTACAAATATCTCTCCAAGTCCCAGTTTCTGCTTCTCTGAAATATACACTCAGAAGCAGAACTGCTGGATTGTATCATATTTCTATTTCTAATTTGCTGAAGGACCGCCATACTATTTTATGTAGGGATTAGACCATTTTACATTCTCACCAAAAGCACGCAAAGATTCCAATTTCTCCACATCCTTGCCGACATTTATCTTCTGTTTCTTTTTAGAGTAGCCCTCCTGGTGGGTATAAATTATAATTCATTTTTAAAAATCTTTTTATTATGGAATTTTCAAACGCACACAAAGGATGAGAGACCTCGAGGGGCCCACACACAAGTATTAAGACTTACTGTCATTTGATGGCAGCCACAAAGGGCATACATTCTCGAAAGCAGGTGAGAGAGTAGAGGCAAGTGAAGATCTCTTTGGAACCACCAACTCAGGACAGTGTTTTACAGGTTGTTGGCCAAAAAAGTCTGGATTACTAGTGTCTAGTCTCTCTGCCTGTGTTCAAGAGATGGGTTAAGGGCACCTGGGAGGCTCAGTCGGTGAAGGGACTGCCTTCGATGCAGGTCATGATCCCGGGGTCCTGGGATCAAGTCCCGTGTCGGGCTCCCTGCTCAGCGGGGAGTCCGCTTCTCCTTCTCCCTCCCCTTGCTGGTACTCAATGTCTTTCTCTCTCCCCCTCTTTCTCTCAAATAAATAGTTGAAATCTTAAAAAAGAGAGAGAGATGGGTTAATAGTCAAGCATAGTTCGTAAAGGAGCTGTAGAAAGGCTACAATCAAGGGGCCATAAAGAAACCCTCACCATCATCCTTCATATTCCAACTAACCAATGGTTTCCTTTTTACAGGAGACGGAGGCTCTGATTTGCCTCAGTGACCCATGTCATCCACCAGGGGGAGACTAAACAAGATGCTGTAGGTACCTGGCAATCCGACAGCCCTAGTCAGTTCATGCCTAGTTGCCTGGAAACTGGAGGAACCGAAGCCAAGCACAAAAGCCAAAACTCCATCAAGCCACTGGTTGGCCCTTGATCGACTGACACATTCATGCTTGAAGAAAGAACCAGTATCCTTTTGAATAGGAAACTCCTGAAATGAGTCCCTTGAGCATTTACAAGAAGTTAGCTGTCCCTGAGCTGGGATTTGCCTTTTCCCTGCCAGAAAATTATGGGATCGGGAATGGCAGTTACCCATCATATTAACTGTATTTTCTCGTTTTCTGTTTTCCTGATGTTCTGGTGTCTCTGTCCTCCCTGACCCAGGAGATTGCCCCTCTCAGGGTTAGCTAATTCCTAGACTTAGCAAACGACTTCCCTTTGATCATGTCTGTCCTACGTAAACCAACTAATCCAGAGCCGATACTCTGGACCATCATTTGCTGCTTACACCCCAAGAGGCCATATTCTTCTGTCCTAATCATCCCATGGCCAGGGATGTCCCATAACCAGCTGAAACTATTCAAACTAGCCAATACTAAATGTGCTTACCCTGCCCTGCTTTGTCTTTCCCATGGAAACCACAATAAGGGTTCCTGAGTATGCTTTCCCCTCATTCTTTATGAATCCTGACCTACCCTGGTGCTCCCCCATGTTGTCCTGCATGCTGTGGAATGCCGCCTCTTCTTGGGAACTGTTGAGTAATAAATTATCTCTTCAGTGGCGGTCATCTCCTGATCTGTTGGTCTCATCATACCTGAATAATAACAAAACTTGCATTTTAAAACATCCCTTCTTTACCCCTAACTTCTCACCCAGAAGGCCAACAAACTAGACAGATACTTCATTTCAAGTTAGCTCCTCCATAGAAAAAAAAAAAAGTCAGTGAAAAGACCCACACCTAGATATATCCCAGAACCTGTTGTGAAGTATAGATTTTAAAATGCCGAGTTTAAAAACTATACTTTTAGAAAAAGTTACTTGAAGATTTATCCCAAATGAGAGAATAAACAAATTAAAGATTTTTCATTTTTAGTATTTCAACAATATTTTGTAGTTTTCAAAATGTAAGTTTTGCACTAATTTTGTTGTATTTATCCCTAAATATTTTATTCTTTTTGATGCTATTGTAGATGGAATTGTTTTCTTAATTTCATTTTGGTCTTCTCTAAGCTACTGTATAGAAATACAATTAATTTTTGTATAGTGATCTTGTATCCCGCCACCATGCTGAATCTATTAGTTGGAATTGTATTTACTGTATTTTCTATATATGATATTGTGTTATCATAGATTTTTCTATATATGAGATTTTCTATATATGAGATTGTGTTATCCTAGAATTATAGTTTTACTTCTTCCTTTCCAATAACATGACCTGTATTTATTTTTCTTGCCTAATTGCCCTGGCAGAAACCACCACTGTGTTTAATAGAAGTGGTGAGAGTGGACAAACTTATCTTGCTCCTGATGTTAGGGGGAAAGCATCCAAGCTTTCAACACTAAGTGTGATGTTAGCTGCGGGTTCTTTCATAGACATCCTTTATTGTGTTGATGAAGTTTGCTGAGTGTTTTTATCATGAAAGTTGTTGGATTTTGTCAAAAGCTTTTTCTGCATTGTGAGGTCTTTATTTTTTATCTTATTAATATTATATATTATGTTAATTAATCGATTTTCAGATAGTAAACCAACCATGTATTCCTGGGACAAATCTCACTGTTCATAGTGGATAATTCTTTTCACTTGTTGATGGATTCAGTATAGTTGAGGATTTTTGCATCTATATTCATAATAAATATTTGTAGATTTCTTGTGATGTCTCTAGTTTTGACATCAGGGTAATACTGACCTCACAGAATGAGTTGGAAAGTATTTCCTTTTCATCTATTTTCTGGAAGAGTTTGTAAAGAATTGGTACTAATTCTTCTTTAAATGTTTGGTAGAATTCAGTAGTGAAGCTATTTGGGCCTGGGCTTTTCTTTTGGGTAATTTTTTTGGTTACTAATTCAATCTCCTTGGTTATTATTGGCCTACTCAGATTGTCTATTTCTTCTCAAGTTCTCAATTACCAAATTTTGGTAATTTCTGTCTTCCTAAGAATTTGTCCATTTCATCTAATTTATCTAGGTTATTGACATACAGTTGTTATAGTGTTTCTTTATAATGCCTTTTATTTCTGTAAGTAATGTCCCCTTCTTTCATTTCTTATTTTAGTAATTTGAGTCTTCTCGTTTCCTTAGTCAATCTAGTTAAAGGTTAGTCATAAAAATATATATATATATCAACCTTCTCAGAGGAAAAAAATATGTAAGGAAAAAAAGACACACTGAGTAAATATCTGTAACTCATATCAAAAGGGACTAATATCCCTAATACATAAGGATCTCCTAAAAATTGTAAAAGGCCAACAGACCAATAGAAGAATAGGCAGAAGATTTGAACACATGGTTCACAGAAAAAAAAATACAAAAAAATACAAATAATCTTTAAATATATATATTTATTTTTTATTATTTTTTTAAAGATTTTATGTCTTATTTGAGAGAGAGAGAGAAAGTGAGAAAGAGCATGAAGAGGGGAGAAGGTCAGAGAGAAAAGCAGACTCCCCATGGAGCTGGGAGCCCGATGCAGGACTCGATCCCAGGACTCTAGGATCATGACCTGAGCCGAAGGCAGTCACCCAACCAACTGAGCCACCCAGGCGCCCTATGTATGTGTGGTGTGTGTGTGTATATATATATATATATTTTTTTTTAAGATTTTATTTATTTATTTGACAGACTGAGATCACAAGTAGGCAGAGAGGCAGGCAGAGAGAGAGGAGGAAGCAGGCTCCCTGCCGGGCAGAAAGCCTGATGCGGGACTTGATCCCAGGACCCTGAGATCATGACCTGAGCTGAAGGCAGAGGCTTTAACCCACTGAACCACCCAGGCACATATATATATATATATATATACATATACATATATATATATATATATTTTTTTAAGTTCATTCATTCATAAGTGAAGCTACACAGAAATACCACCGGGTTGAAAAATATCCAGAAGTTTTACAACTTTTGTTTTTGGTAAGACTGGGAGGAAACAGATATACATGCATTGCTGGTGAGGGCCCAAAAGGAAGCAACCACAAAGGAGAAAAATATGGCAATATCTAGGAAAATAATGAATGTATTTATGCTTTAACCTAGAAGTTCTAGTTCTAGAAATCTATTTCAAAATTTCACTGACAAAACTATGAAATGACCTATGCATAAAGTAAGTCATAAGCACATTATTTGTAAAAACTGGAAGACCGGAAACAATCTACAGGGGTAGATGAATACATTAGATACTTTCACACAAAGGAATACTGTGTAGCTTTAAAAAGAATGAGCAAGATCTCTTTGTATCACTTTGACGTCATCTCCAAGATAATGTTGTCTGTATTGTTCATTTTAAAAGTGCCAAAGAAAGTTTATAGAACGTGCTTCATGTGTCCGGTCCCTTTGGGGATGCCATTGTTTGTACTGGGGGTCAAGATCACATCTGTGCCCTCACAGAGCCTAAGTGAGGAATCAGCTCCACTGGGGAAAACCCTTAAGACCAGACTCAGAAGAACAAAGATGTACATGATCACGCAGTCTCTCCACAATCCCAAGGACAGGTGCTCCAGGCCAGGGTATCTGCTGGACCCAGTGTGTCTTCAATTCCATCAGAGGATCTCCTCCCTACTGTGAGGCAAGTGGTAAAGTGACCTTATCAGTGCAGGAGCGAACAGGCTGTTTGATGCCAGGCTGTCTGGGATTGGCGGTGCCAGTTATTCACATGGTTGTCTGGGAAAGTCACTTATCCTGTACTTAGGGACCTTGAAACCTGTGGCATTTTGCAAATCCTTTATGCAGGAGGGACTCTACTGATACCATGAGAAGCTGAGCTTAGGTGCTATGTGGTGCTGCATTAATTATATCTCAATTAAAAAAAATTTTACCTTCTAGACGGTATTATGCTGAGCAAAATAAGTTAATCAGAGAAAGACAATTATCATATCATCTCTCCCATATGAGGAATTTGAGAGGCAGGGCATGGGGTTGTGGGGGGAAAGGAAGGAAAAAAAAATGAAACAAGATGGGATCGGGAAGGAGACAAACCATAAGACTCTTGATCTCACAAAACAAACTGAGGGTTGCTGGAGGGTAGGGGATAGGGAGAGGGTGGCTGGGTGATGGACATTGGGGAGGGTATGTGCTATGGTGAGTGCTGTGAAATGTATAAGCCTGATGATTTACAAACCTGTACTCCTGGGGCAAATACTACATTATATGTTAATAAAAATAAAAAATAAAATAAAATGAAATAAATTTACCTTACCCAAAAAGAGGTCTGGCCTTTGCCTTTCTTAGCTCTGTGCACTGGAAAGACCTAGAAGCAATGACAGCTAATGAATGAGCAATACCAACATCCTAATGGTGATCTCCAACTACCAACCACTCTCTACTTCAAGGAACTGGGACTCCCACAAGCAAGTATGGATAGGAATATAGGAGTAAGCCTGGAACATCTGATGCAGAAAAGCATGGACGCTACCAAAGACTAATGGGATTGTGGCAAAGGATATAGGAACCAATACAAAGAAGCTGCCATGGTCAAAGATGAGGCAACATGAGCATGAAGAACAGTAGTGACGGCAAACCTATTGAAACAATTAAAAAATAAGTCTTCAAGTTTATAAATAAAATCTTTTATTAAAATGTTAAAAGTCCACAAGTTAAAAAACAAAACAAAAAACCCAAACAAACAAAAACGGAGACACAACTCCTAAATCTGAAAATTAGTAATTAAAGGGAAAGAATTGTGCATTTATTCTCCCTTCAGCAACGGTTTAGTAGAGGCCTACTTGTGCCAGGCACTGGCCTCAGTACTGAAGTTTTGTCAGCTAAACAAAATAAACTCTGACCCTTGTGGATCTTGTCTGTGACCCCTTAGCATGCAACTATATTTCAAGGTAACTAAATAGTCCTGTTATTAAGGAAAAGTTCTACTTTCCAGAAGAACTCAGCTCATAAGTGTAGAAGTGATAGAGTTAGAAAGACAACTATACTGTAAGTCCTAATGAATGAATGGGGTCCAGGAGACAGTGACTAGTGGACCAAAGCCATTCAGCTAAGAGACTGGAAGGGAGCCTGACAGAGACAGGATGGGGTCCCAGCCCCAGCCCCACTGACCAGTTCTAGCGTTACTAGAAATGGGCAGACTACAGGTTGTGAGCGTGCTGTGAGGCAGCAGAAACCTCACACTACCCTATTTCCAGCATTCTAGCCATAGCATTCCAACCTGAATCAAATCAAGCCTTTGGGGCACCAGGGTGGCTCAGTCAGTTAAGCACCTGCCTTCAGCTCAGGTCATGGTCCCAGAGTCCTGGGATGGAGCCCCATGTCAGGCTCCCTTCATATCGGGGAGCCTGCTTCTCCCTCTCCCTCTGCCCGCTGATCCCCCTGCTCGTGCATGTGCACTTTTTGTTAGTAAATAAATAAATAAAATCTTCAAAAAAATTTTAGAAAATCAAGCCTTTAGCATGAACTTCAAGACTAAATAAAATATGGGCGATAGAAGAACACATTACATACAACAAGAAATAAGACAGATCAATACATCCTGTGGGACAGTCTGTACAGCAGCAGACCTGGCTTCTTCAACAAGACAAGGGCATAAGGAAATGCGGAGCAGACAGAGGGACTCCTCTGGATTAAATGAAATTTAAGAGACACAACAACCAAATACAGTGTGTGGACTTTGCTTGGATCCTGAGTTGAAGAAACTGTCTGTAAAAAGTCCATTTTGAGAAAAATTGGGGAAAACTGAATATGGACTAGGCATTAGTTTTTGTCAAAGAATTAATTTGCTATGATGATAGTATTATAATTGTATATGACAATGTTCTTTGTTTTCAGAGATGAAATAAGAACCTCATTGCTAACTGAGGTATCTAGGTGGTGTGGTACAGCAACCATATCAGTCATGATCCTGGAGTCCCGGGATCAAGTCCTGCATTGGGCTCCCTGCTCAGCAGGGGTCTGTTTCTCTCTCTGACCTCCCCACTCTCATGCTCACTCTCTCTCATTCTCTCTCTCTCTCAAGTAAATAAATAAAATCTCTAAAAAAAAGAATTCAAGTAGATAAAAGGCATAATAGAGGCCTTAGAAATTGACTTTATATTGATAACAGGTTTGATGTACAATGAAGAGGGTTAACTATTAAACAAAGTATAAAAATATTCGACTCAAGGATATGGAAAAAATAATCAAAGGGAGAAAAAGAATAAGAAAATAGGAAGAATGAATTAAAGAAAGTAAAAGCAGAAATCAATGAATTAGAAAATAGAATCATTTTATGGGATACTTAATAGAATAACACTGATAAAACACAAATTCATTGAAATTCATTGAAAAGGACAAGAAAATAAAAATCTGTAATGAGGCTAATTAAGAAAAAAAAGAAAGCCCAAAATTTAGGAATGAGACAGGGAATATAACAGAAGTACAGAGGAGATAAAATAAAAATGCTATGAACAACACAATAGATTTGAAAATCTTAATTTAATGGAAAATTTCCTAAGAAAATCCAAAAAAACTAGAAATTAATTCAGTATGCAAGAGGCATAAGAGGAAATTGAAAAATTGTTAAAAAAAAAAAAAAACCCTACCTAAGTGGCTACTTACCCAAAGGATACAAAAACCCTACCTAAGTGACTACTTACCCCAAGTGGCTACTTACCCAAAGGGGCACATGCACCCACCCCAACATTTAGAGCAGCAATGTCCACAACAGCCATACTATGGAAAGAGCCCAGATGTCTATCGATGGATGGATAAAGAAGATGTGATACACACACACACACACACACACACACAATGGAGTATTATTCAGCCATCAAGAAAACCAAAATCTTGTCATTTGAAATAACATGGATGGAATACTAGGCCCAATAAATCATCCAGAAAAAGAAAAATACTATATGATTTCACCATAGGTGGAACTTAAGAAACAAAACAGATGAACACAGGGTAAGAGAAGGGAAAATAAAATAAATGAAAATAGAGAGGGTGGCAAACCATAAGAGACACTGACTCTAGGAAATAAACTAAGGGTTGCTGGAGGGGAGGTGGGTGGGGAGATGGGATAACTGGGTGATGGGCATTAAGGAGGGCACATGATGTCATATGCATCTGATGAATCACTAAATTCTACCCTTGAAACTAATAATACACTCTATGTTAATTGAATTTAAAGCATTTTTAAAAACTACCTAAGGGGCACCAGTACCATTCTTTTCAATTTTTTTCAAACCCTCTAGAAACAAGTACTGTACACTACTTAAACTGTTTCAGAATACTCATCAAAATACAAAAATTTTAATAATTTTTGTTGTATATCCAACATAACAATATCTTAAAGAATTCTAGATTCCCAAAGGATTTCTGTGTAAGTGCTAAGATGATACCCTGTCTCAGCCATTGCTAGCCAGAGCCAAAGGCCAAGACTGTGAGGACTCTGGGGTCCCCCACCTGGCAAACAGACAGTTCCTTGAAAGGAATGGAGGCGAAGAGCCAATCTGGCAATGACAGAATGGTAGAATGGGAAAAGCACAGGAACAGGAAATAGACTCCACCACGGACCTGCTATGTAATTCTGAATAACCTTAGCCACCTCTCTGGGACCCAATTTCTCAACCTGTAAAGGAGCTGGAGTAAATGATCTTTCTACGGACTCTTGAATATTCAGTTCTATAAATTCTCATTCAGAAGAGTCAATGTGCTGGTGACAGGAGGCAATAAACTATTGGAATGACTTTAAATATCAGTGGCTGCTAACCACTGAGAGATACAATGGGCAACTTTTAGTGCATCTTGCCCAGCCCAAATCCCCTTGTAGAGGTTCCCTCTTCAACTCACCTCAAGTGCAGGACTGGGCCTAGAGCTGCACATTATAGACCCCTTTAGAGAAAAACATCTCTACAATCACAACAAACATATTCCCCCATTATAAAAATTTATACATACATACACACACACACACACACACAACACACACACACACACAGTGGAAGCTGGTGTTGTTCAGAGACAACAAAGCAGGTGTGCAAGGAGGGCATAGACAAGACCCACAAAGGTAGGAAATTTATTTGGTTTAGGAATCTGAGTCTCTGGTGCCCAGACCAGTGCCTGGCACTAGTAGGCTTTCATTTAGTTAGTGTCAAATGACCCTGAATCTGATTCCCCTACTCGGTTTCCATGAGATACTCATGTATTTCTCTAATCATTCTCCTATTTGTTTCCCAGTAAGCTACTACAAGTTGGTTTCTTATAACCAGAAAGCCCCACCAAATTTATTAGGGGCCCCTCCCCTTCACAGCCACCACTCACTTCACTACGGTAGCACACACCTGGCCTCAGGGAAGACATCACCAGCCTGCACTGTCACAAGTCCTGCCCAAAATGTGGAACTGACATATTAGGAGACTGGGTCAGGGGTCAGTGGCGCTGGAGTGGGGTGGTGATAGACAGCCAGGGAGATGTACAAAGGCTGGCTGGCAAAATTGTTAAGACAGCTCAGGCAGTTAAGAGTCTGCCTTCAGCTCAGGTCAGGATCCCAGCATCCTGGGATAGAGCCCTGTGTCAGGCTTCCTGCTCAGCAGGGAACCTGCTTCTCCCTCTCTGCTCCCCCTGCTTGTGCTCCACTCTCTCTCTCTCTGCAATAAATAAATAAAAACTTTTTAAAAGCTCAGAGAGAGAAGTTAACAATAGTGGCTCTGAGAGAACCTCATATTCTTTAAAGTCCTTTCTCCCCACCCCTGCTTAATTACAGTAAATTTCTCCTCCCACTAGTCAAAACCAAATGGCAACCTCTATGGGATGATGAAATGCTCATTATCTTGATTGTGGTGACTTTCATGCATGTGTCTTTAAACTGTGCAGTTTATTGTACTTTAATTACATATCAATAAAGTAAAAAATGTGGAAAGAGCTCAAGTCAAATCTTTCCATTATTTTACAATAATCAGTAATATATCAATAATGGCACAATGTTTAAGGAGGCCCTTTGTCACAAGGGTGCTATTTTGGAACATGCTGAATATCAGCACATTTTTAAAAATATTTTTATTTATTTGACAGAGATCACAAGTAGAGAGGCAGAGAGAGAGAGGAGGAAGCAGGCTCCCCACTGAGCAGAGAGCCTGATGTGGGACTCGATCCCAGGACCCTGGGATCATGACCTGAGCTGAAGGCAGAAGCTTTAACCCACTGAGCCACCCAGGCACCCCATATCAGCACTTCTTTATTTATTCCAGGGCCTTCTCACCGCCCCTCCCCCAACCAGTTCCCTCCAATCCCTCAAGGAAGTGAACATGTAACAGCAAATAGTAAGTTATAAGAGAAGTTAGGTTGGTGAACTCTAATTCATAATCAACGGAACTAAAATGCAAGACTTTACACATCATTTTAATTTTTCAGGGAGTCTTTACATTTTAATCTTATTCTCTAAATCCCTTCCAGGGGTTCCAATTTACTTTATACTCTTAAGATTATAAATTCTTTTTACAATAATCATAGGGCAAATTTGCCTCTTATTCCCTACAGTAATCAATTTAACACAAACCAGTGTCATGGTTTGTTAAAATTATCTACGTAGATAACAACCACTTTAAGGACAAGGTCAAATAATTTATGTTGATACCCCAACTCACCAGCAGTGTCCAATACAGTGACTAGGGATAGGGAAAGGGACTGAAGGATATGACGGAAGACAGGGTAGAAAGAAAAAGGGTTATGTGGGGGTGTAGATCAATCACGCAGGGCTTTGTAGACCACGCCGGATTTTATTCTAATTATAATACTAAGCCATTGGAGGATTTTGAGCAGAGGAATGGCATGGTCTGATTTGTATTTTTACACTAGGGATCAGTCTGATTGCTGAGTAATTACAGTAAAGTATGGAAGCTGGGTGTATGCCAGAGTACACTGAGAGAAACGGGTGCACATGTTCACTGACAGACAGATACAGAAATGTTTATAGCAACTTTATTCATAATAACCACAAACTGGAAACAACCAAAATCTCCATCAATGGTAGAATGGATTTATTAATCGCAGTACAGTCGTACAATGGAATACTGCGCAGACGTAAAAAATGCTTCTACATGCAACGTGGTTGAGTCACACAGTACTGAACAATAGACACGAGCACAGAGAATCATCACATTTACATGAAGCTTTAAAAAGACAAAAGTAAGCTCTGGTGTAAGGATCCGATGAGTCTATCTGTGTGCAGGAGGAACATGAGGGTATCTGCTGGGTGCTAGAAATGCTATCTTGATCTGGGTGATGGGTTCCAGGGTGTATATAAAAATCCACTGAGGCATACATTTAATATTTACACTTTACTGAATATGTTACCTCAATAAAAAATATTTTTAAAGAAATCAGATAAATGGAGAGATATAACCATGTGTTGGTCTAGTATCGTCTTCCAAGTACTCCTGGTTTTCTTCTGAGGCACATTGGAAGGATTACAGTCTTCCTGGAACTTTGGTGTGGCCATGGGATTTGTTTTGGGCAGTGAAAGTGCTTTACAGGCCTCTAAGTGATTTGCTGCATTTTTTTTCATTTCCCAAAATGAGCACCCACACCGTACATGGTATCTCATTAACTTGAGTCCCAAAATGAGAACAACTTTGAGCAGGGTTTGGTGAGCATTTTCTGTGGGGTCACACAGCAAATTATTTTAGACTTTGTGCGTCGTACACACTCTTTCTCACAGCTATTCCATTCTGCCATTATAGAGCAAAAGCAGCCACAGACATAAATTAAGTGGGCAAGGCTAACTTCCAATAGAACTTTATTTATAGAAATAGGCAGCAGGATGGATTTTGACTGTGGACTGTAGTTTGTTGACCCCGACCCCTATCGAGCAAAGTCCCTAGCCAAGTTAAAAGAGAAGAGTTCCCGAGGCATTGAGATTTTGCTGTTGTTACTGTATGACAACCTCGCCTATCCTGATACAGAAATTGGCTCCATTTTTAAAAAACTCAACATACTACACACTGGCTTAGTTGGTAGGCATTCAGGAAATTGCTATTGGAGGATGGAAGAAATAACTTATGGGGGCAACTCATGTTATGGAGCAGTGAAACGATCTCTTGGGAAAGCCTGGAAGGCACAGAATCTATCCTTTACTAAAGTGGGAGTGGGGAAAAGTAAAACAAAATGTCTTATGGTTGCTATGGCTGCATTTGACGAAATGTGTAAGAAAGAGATGATCTCAGAATTCATCAATTTGCAAGCAGAAATGAAAGGGGTAGAATTCACAAATTCGAGTATGTATTGGACAGGATGAAACCACTTCTCAATTATGAAAAGATAAAAATGAGAAATTCTTTAATCTAGAGGATTAAAGAAATCCAATAAAACCCAGTTTTGCAGCAAGGATCACTGGATGACTATCACACCTACTGTTAAGATTTCTGGATAAGTTAATGTGCCTCAGACCAAAAGTCCAATTTAGTGTAACACTGGTTAATCCCTCAAATTGGACAAAATGGCTCAAGGAAAAAGACTATGGTTATAGTTCTTCCACGAATCCCAAAAGCTGGTTACCCAGAAATTAAGTTCAGAAGCATGTGAACAAGCCAGGAAAGAAATACAGCACATCTAAGAAGTACACCTTGACTACATGTCATTTTTGGGTCATCTTCCTTAGAAAAGTGATAAGGACATCTTTAGGCAAGAAAAGCAAGAGAACTGGGTATCTAGGAATCAGGAAGAAGAGCCATTCCTCTAATATTTTATTAAATTTACTTACTTTTAAATCCCAGAAGAGCCAGAAATCATCTGTAAAGGAAAGTAGCAAATAAATAGTATGCCATTTTCTTCTAGGATTAATCTTTTACAAAAGGAAAATGAGTATTTTAAATGGCATTATCTTTTTCTGATACTGAGTGTAACTTTTTAATTACCAAAGTATTGTTTTAGTCCACTAAATAGTTGACCACTGTTTTTCATCTAGGTTCTTTTGGAAGTTTACCTTTGGAAGTTAGAAAAAAAAAAGAAAAAGGAAAAAAAAAACCACAAAGAAATGAAATTAAGACTTCCAAGTAAAGGAGGTAAAGACTTACTATTCCATAGATTTATGTAAGTACGCCTGGGTTTGAATCCTGGCTTTACTACTTACATTTACTAGGGCAAATTGCAATCTAAGTTCGTTTCCGCAACAACATTCACATAATAAATATTTGAGCCACATGCCAAGCACTGAGCTAAATTCTGGGAATACAATTCCTTAGTCACAAAGAACTTAGTTTCATTTCTTAATTCATAATATGTGAATAACAATTACCCAACAAGCAGGCTAAGGCAGGAAGACCTCGGTGAAGGTCAAATGAGACTATGAATGGGCTTCAAAGATCATAAAACACTACACACATATTTATTCATCCAAACATTTATTGGAATGCCAGGCACTGTGCTAAGCACTACAGACAGAATAACTAGCAAGGCACAGTCCCTACCCTGGTAAAGCTTACAGTCTAGCAGTGATCGGTAAGAAGTAGCAACAAAATGTGCCAAGTGTATGGCTGGGAAAGGAAAAGGGCATTTAGAGAGTGCACAGTGGGGGCAGCTAGTCTAGAGGGCATCAGTGAAGACTTCCTAGAGGAAGTGGTATTTAAACTGAGACCTCAAAGATAAACAGAAATTATATCTTATCCTATGTCATGGTGAAAGCAGTGGAGAGAGATGACCAGGTATGTCTTTTGGAACCATCTGGCTGCAACATAAAAAAAATGTTCAAAACCAGAGAAAAAGAGACTAACAAGGATGCTGTTGCTACAATTCAGGTTGGCTGATGGCCTGAATTAGAATGGTAGCACTGGAAAAGTGAGAAAAACTTGAGACAGTAGACCTAACACAAAGGTTTTTCACAAGTGGATATGATGAAGGTCATGGATAGATTAGTTTTTGGCTTGGGCTACGGCAACTGGTAGCAGCAGTGCCATCTACTGAAAGAGGCAACACAAGAAGAGCAGGTTTGGCGGCAAGATCAATGACATGCTATGGTGTCCACGAGACAGCAGAGTGACTTAAGTTGGCAGTTAGATAGATACACGTATTAGGAAAGGCCTAGAAAGGAGACAGAATGTGGGGGGTCATTTGCATACAGATGGTAAATGAAGCCATGGACAGGGATGAGAGCAGCTAAGACGATGTAGAAAATAGCTCTACGACAAAATTTTGAAAGCACAAGAACACAAACATGTAAGGGAAAGGGGTGCACCTATGAAGCAGACTGAGAAAGCAAACCTGCAGAGACAACCTACCCCTGAAGCCAACATATGTAAGCACTTCAAGGAAGAGCAGTCAGTGGTGTCAAAGAGGGTAAGAATACTGCCAAGGATCTAGCTAGGGAGAGCAGTTGGGGTGGCACTGAGAGACTGGGAATACAGACAAATCTTTTAAGAAAACTACTAGGAAAGGGAGATATAGGGACACAAGGTTTTTAAAAAATAGTACTTATTTTAACTATATTCACTAATACGACAGGACCAGTAACAACTATTTTGTAAATAAAAAAAAAAAAATTTAAAGACTGCCATGCAGTTACAGAATTACTTAATACAGAAAACAGTAATATACACACATTTTTCTTTTTTACAAACAAGACTAGTTTATAGCAAATTCTCTATTATTTAGGGTCAGTTTTAAATCCTTAGCTTTTATCTCCTCCCAACTCAGTGACTACATGAGGCAAACTAGTTTTATTACCTTAAGCAAAATATATAGTGGAACTTCACAAAATGTACAAGACTTCAGTATTTTTAGGAACTAGGGTAGGAAAGCAGAAGCAGGTCCTCCAAACATTCTTTCAAAAAAGCACTTGCCACGAAAGAGAAAACTCCCAACTGCTGGCAAATTACCGGTAGATTTGGGGGGGGGAGGGTTGGTTTTTCATTGTTGTTTCTCCAGATATTTAAGCTTACTCCCTGTTCACTGAAAATCTCAACTTGACCATTCTCGATTACTAGCTTGTTAATACTTGCTTTTCTGCACTAATTCCGTTTAACAGAATAGAGTCCTTTAGTCTGGTTTCATATAAGCTACTGACTTAAAATGCTACTGACACCAGAATCTATCAAGGCCTTTACCTCACCTTACCAGCCAAACCTGCAACATTGGAATGAGTCTACCCTATGGAGTAGTGTCAGTCTGCCTGACTTGGCCTTTCTCATTCTGCTTCTACCGGTAATTTGCTCTGTCCCTCAGATAAAATAATCTACAACAGGGGATCTACTGGCACTTTAGGAAGGCTAATATTCTATCGTGCCCGGCTGTCCTATGCACTGCAGGGGGTGGGGGGAGGCAGAGGATGGGGAGATGTTCTTCATGCTTAAATGCCAGCAGAATCCCCCCAGGTAAGTCCAACGACCAAAAATGTCCTGTTTTCTAACAACCTCTGCAAAGAGAGGTTACTGCTTCTGGTAGAGAACCACTGACACCACTATGGTTCCTGAGCTCTCATGGCATCTCTTTTGATTGCTCGGGCATCAGTTCCTTCTAAATTGTTGGTTATATCCTGGTTCCATGAATTTGCTGGATTAGTGACCAAGAATAACGTGTTACAATGTTAAGACAGGACTTTAGCACAAGTTTGCAAACTGTACTTGAGAGGACCTCTAAGTTGGGTCCTGCTTTTAAATCATTTTATATATTTGGCTTTACTGTACGATTTCCTTTTTATGGTTAACCTAAGTTTGAAAAGTACTGTTTTTGCACAAAGCTGATGTCTCACTAGAAATACGGAATTGCTACAATCTGTTAATATAGCTGCTTCTTGAGAATTAAATATTTCTACTTGTGCGCTATCTTACATATAGAGTGTGTGGGGACAGTTTTAAATTCTATAATAAAGCCACTTCCAGCAGCTAACACAATCTGACATCATATCACTTTAAAATAAAAGGATTCCTTTAAACAGGATTTCTTTATAAAGCAGGAACACCCGTACATAAGCTAAAATATCTCACACCTCCTGATCCTGGAGGGCAATAATCTTATTCTGTCATCCTTGTTTTTGACAGGGCTAACCTTCTGTCTGGGGTAGAATAAAGAATTACTAATGGGAAACCATTAAGATTCTATACTTACCGCAGTCCTTTAATAGGCAATCTGATAAAACAGCACCCAACTGTGAAAAATTCAGGGGAGACCCCCAATAGCTGGATAGTCTGATCTCCAAAATGCAGGAAGCCTCCTAAACCAGCAATTTAAAAATGATTCTTACTCCTTTGACTAAAATTTTGTATGATTATTTTTTTCTACTAGTAATAATATCTCTAGGGCAGGTTGGGGGGGGGTGAAAGGAGATCTGTCAGTATTGATTTCAGACTCAGAAAAGTTTAAAAAAAATAGTCTTCAACATTTTGATAGATAAAATACCTCCACTGTACGTTCTTCCTTCTCAGAAACTTCTGAACTTCCTGAGTTTCTGCAAACTGGCTCAAACATACATTTAAGGAGTTGATAACTTCAGACCATATGTATCAGAATTTAAACACTCTATTAAAACCTAAAATTTCTTTAAAACATCTGAAAAACAGACTTCTAATTCAACTCACATTATCAGTACTGAACTTCTTTAAAAACAATTATATCATAAAAGCAAAAGACAATGACTCTGTCATTAAATTAAATTTTAAAAAAGGTGTTTGCATGTCTCAGTCCCATGCTGCCTCTTGAGATGATAAAAACATCTGTCAGAAGAATCTGAATCGTGATCAATTTGGATGAATAAACTTGGTGCTTTGACACAATCCAAATTAGTTAACTTGAAAAATCGGACAAATGTTTGCTTTTAGAATGAGATTCTCTTTTGGGTGTCTCGATGTTGTACTACCAAGGCTTATGGATTGGATTCATTTCTTCCTCTCACAAGGTCATCCCAGTGCGGCTCTATTTCAGTTGTGGCAATCCTAAACAGGGCGTGGAGATGCTCATCTGTCAATGGCTGGCTCAAAGTGTGTTGGTTTCGAGTCAAATATGAAAAAGCCTTTTCGCAGATTTCATTACTATCAAACAAGGATGCCACCTTACAGGCAACCCCTTTGATAATTGGGTAAGATTCAGCAGACAATCCAGCATAGAACTGCCCCAAGTCTTTGACTCTGTATTCGTTCCAAAGGTTAGTATTCGCCTGAAGTTTTGTTAGCTCCACTCTTACTGAAATAGGCGCATATTCAGGTTTAAAGTTAAAAGGATTTGCGAAAAGTTCTAAGTCCTTTTTAATGAACCTAAGGTCCTTGAAATGTCTCTCAAATTCTTTCTGTAGGCGACAGATCACCACTTGATACCTATCAGGATCAAATATTTTTTCATCTTCTTTAAGATGCTGTTTAAGCTCATCAACAACTTCTCTGAAGGCAGCAAAGTGTGTTAGATTTTTCTCTTCAATATGTCTCTGCAGTAAATTCAGCTTCACTTCAAAGGTACAGATATGGTCAAAGGCAGCAGCAGCAAAAACTTTACTGACTCTTAATAGTTCACTGAGTTCTCGAAGGTGGTCCATAATATCCACCAAGAAGCCAAAGTCACACAGCCATTGCTTGTCTGTGAAATGGACCGTTGTCGCCCCTATTGAAACTAAGAACGCTTCTATCTCTTTTCTCAGGGAAAATATTAATTTTAAAGTTTTCCCTCTTCTAAGCCAATTGTTCAGACATCGTCCATTAACCCTTTCGCCATGCTCTGATTCAGATTCGGTTAGTAAGGCCTGAAATTCCGGGCGCCTAACGCCTCTGGTCTTAATTAAAACTATCCATTCTGATACAGTATTTATGATCTGATTAACGTCTACATCGTAGGAGCTCAAGAGTTCCAAGTGCAGAAATCCTGAATAATGGATAACATTCCAACAGTTGGGGCTTACAGCCTTTTCCCTCATGTAGGACACTAGCCCTGAGTTCTCACCAATCATCCTCAGAGTGTGGGTCGTGGTTAGGCCAACCATTCGCTGCAAGCTAAGCCCTGCTGTTTGCAGGGCCTCAAGGATTGCCGCCATAAGGGCACCAACACTGAAGTGACGAGTCAGGTTGATAATGGTCAGAAGCTCTTCCTGCACCTCCAAGTCCTGGCCCACGCCGCGGACAAAGACCAGGAGATAGTTCTCATAGGCCACAAAGGCCTGGTCGTCCAAGGCAAGGGAATAGGCTTTAAAGTCCTTGGCTCTGTCAAAGAGCTGACTGCGTAGATTCTTGTTAATGTTCAGGACCCTCTGCCGCGTGACCTCTGGCGATAAATCAATGCCATCCAGAACGCTTACGTGTTCGGGCAGGGCATCCCTCAGCATCACCTCCATGCACTGGTACACGAAGTCCCCCTCACCCCAGCCGCGACCCTTCAAGGCCAAGAGGCGGGCGAGCCCGAGGCCTGCACGAGCAGCTCTCTCCTCAGGAGTAAGCGGGACGACCACGGGCAAGTCGCCCTGCCGCAGACGCTCCACTAGGGCCGCGCGCTCGCCCTCCGCCACATACCGCTCGTAGTAGTCGTGCTCGGCCTCGTAGTGGCGCCTGACGTCGCGTTCGCGGGTGGCTACGACGAGGCGGCGACAGACCAGGCACAGGGCCCCTTCGCCCTCCGGAGGCTCCACCACCAAGTAACGCTGGGTCCACTCGGCCCGGAAAACCCGAGATTCGTCGACTTCCATTTTGCTCCTCTTGGGCGTCATCCACATTCTACTTCAGGCCACAAGAACAGGGCCGACCTCCGGGAGGCCGCAAGGAGAGGGGAGGAGCAGAAGCAGGAGCAAGCACCTCCTCCGCTCTGCGCCAAATCACCCCAGCAGGGGGACACCAACCTCCGGCTACGCCATCTGCATTCCTATTGGCTGGAGATTTCGTATTCCCTAGCCCAGGGAAGAGCCAATGGGAAGCGCGGGCAGTGCGCAGGCGCATGCCCTACTAACCAGTGGCCTGAAGCTGTGCGCTAGGGAGGGACCAAGAGACCCAGGAACCCGCGGACTTAAGAAACTTGACTGGCATCCAGCTGCCCAATCAATAGCTCCCTGGTTCCGAAGCCGCTGCCGCGAGAAGGTGGGACAAGACCGCGTAAACAGAGAGAGTGGAAAGACGTGGGCACGAAGCCCTGAGGTGATTGGCTGAAGGCACTTCCGGTGAGCATCTCGACGTGACTTAGGTTCCTGTGGCGCCAAAATGTCGCTCGTAGCGGGGGTTATTCGGCGGTTGGACGAGACAGTGGTGAATCGCATCGCGGCAGGGGAAGTTATCCAGCGGCCGGCTAATGCCATCAAGGAGATGATTGAGAACTGGTAGGGAGGGAGTGGAGCCGGGCTTCCTTATCTGCCACGATTTAACAGGTCCTTCTTCAGGATGGCGCGCGGACACGCCTCCCTGCCCCTGGCGGAGGCGTGTACAGCGCATGCCCGCGGCGCGGAGGGCCTGGGGGTCATTTCTATTCCCTGCCCGAGTACTGCCAGTTTTTGTGCGCTCTCGCGAGACCTTAGTAGGGTTGTTGAGGGGGGGGGTACCAAGTGGAGGGCTACATTGTATAGTTGAGCGGAGCCATTAGTTAAGGGAACTGCTTTTAGAATTACATGTACAGAACGTACAGAATTTTAAATGGATAAACATTTTCGGGGGGACCGTCTCCATTCATACTTCAGAGAATGCCGTGTTATGCGTGTTAACGTATCTTGCATATTCCAAAAATAACCCATGCACATTCAGGAGTACACTTTGATTTTTATTACAGATTGTCTAGATTTTAGACAGGCCGATGGACTTCGGGTTTAACTTATGATTGCCCTATTGCCAACGTAGGGTTTTCCTCCCCTTTGCCTTTTTTTGGTGAGCGGGGGTGTCAGTCACATTGAGGATCCGTGATTTCCTGAGGGTATCCCGTGGATGCTGAAGTTTAGAAGTGTCACACAGTGTGTAAGGAAGACTTAAAAACCTGGAAAGAAAGGTGGGAGTAAACCGTAAACTTCAGAAAGACATGCTCACGATGTACCTAAGCATTACCTTCGAGTTTAAATCAATTGTTGTTCGTAAAATAAATTCGCGAAAAGAACAAAATGACCCAGCTAAGAGTGGTGGGTTGGTAAGGAGGCTGATTGTGAAAACATAATAAACAACCACTCAGGGTAATAGGACTAAAGGAACAGTGCAAAAAGGATCACTGAGGGACAGGAACAGAACTAGGAGAAAAGCAGGAGCTGGGAACCTGGGAAGGGTTTCTCCTTTCCCCTATAGTAAAGGCTGGCTTTTGTTTCTACAAAGAGCCAGACTACTGCACCACCGAACTGAACATGTTAGCTAAGTGGTTTATAGTAAGTTCTAAGAGCAGGGATTTTATGTGGAGTCCAGTTATGCTCTTTTTAATATGTAAATCAAGATGGCTAATACAACTTCAAGGGCTTCTGAGAAAGGTCTTTAGTATTGAGTAACTTACTGTCTTATTTTTGAAGAAAGAATTTTCTGTGTGAGGGGCCGATTACTTTTCTTTTTCATGCAGCCACAGGCAGAATTTGTTTTCTTTAGCCCCTGCTCTCTGTGATGGTTGGCTACTCTTTGTAAGGACAAAAGATTTTTTGGCTTCTCAAAGAACTTTCTGCGTTGCCTTTTTTCTTTCTTTCTTTGTTTTACCCAGCAAAATGTATTTCCTTAAAAGGGAGTAAATAGTAGAAAAGCACATTTATAATTTTTTTGACACGGCATCTTATTAGGGTCACTTGGGAACCCGAGACTGAATAAATTTGAATAAATGGCAAAATTAGTTGAGAAGAGAATAAGAAATAGGCATGTAGTAAAAGGATCCTACTCTTAACTTCACTTTCTTTCCCAGAGGAACAGAAATAAAGTGTTGAATGTCTTATTGGAAATGATGATTGCCCCCTCCTGCCTCTCTCTTTCCCCTCTCTCACAAAGCATGTGAACTTGTTACAGTGTAGTCACAGAGCCCGTAGAACAGAGGAAAAACACACTAATCAGACAGTCTTGTATTTCTCTGGAATTTGTTCTTATACTTTGGCTCATATTAAAATATGTACATTAGAATAGTTGCAGAGTAATAAAATTTTTTTCTTTTTAATTTGACAGTTTAGATGCAAAATCCACCAGTATCCAAGTGGTTGTTAAAGAGGGAGGCCTCAAGTTAATTCAGATCCAAGACAATGGCACTGGGATCAGGGTAAGTAAAACCTCAGAGGAGCAGGCTCTTTGTGTGCTTTGTGGTGTATACCTACAGGGAGTGACAGAGCCTTTCCCTGTTTCGGAAACTGAGCATTGGTGGATGGGATTTTTAACTGAAATATTCAATACCACCGATAAGTATATATTGAGTACTATTCTAAGCTGGACACTTGTTCAGGAAAATAAGGTCAAGGAGAGAGTTGCTTAAAGGTGCTTAAAAAGATGAAAGTTCTAGGCAGATAGAACATGCAAAGACCATGAAATGGAAGCCCGCTTGACTTCCTTAAGGACCAGCAGGGAGCCAATGTGTCTCTAACAGAGTGAGGGAATAGAAGAATAACAGAAGATGAGTTACATAGAACCTTATGGGCCATTCTAAAATCTTTGGCTTTTACTCTGAATAGGATAGGATACTATTAAAGGGTTTTGAGCAAAGAGGTGACATGGTTTGGTGAGGTTTATAGGAACCCATTTGTCTAGAATATGGAAAACAGACTATAGCAGGACAGGACAGAGGCAGTGAGAGGGCTCTTGGAGCAATCCAGGTGAGGGGTGACCATGCCTTGGACTAGTTTAGTTGCAGTAGAGAAGCAAGAAACAGTGAGATTCTGCATTGATTACAAAAACAGAGCTCTCAGAATTTGCTGATGCGTGGTGTAAGAGAAAGAGGAGTCCAGAATGATATCAAGGTTTTGGCCCGTGCAAATGGAAGAGTTGCCGCTTAGTGATGGGAAAGCCTATGGAAGAAACACATTTGAGGGCATATCAGAAAATCATTTGGGGGCATGGTAACCTTAAGACGGCTCTTATTTGAGTTAGCCTGTGAGTCTGGAGGGCAGCATAGAGGTTTGGGCTGGAGATAAAAATTTAGTGTATTGCATTTTGATGGTAGTAAAAACCATGAGACTCCCATGAAAAGGTGCTGAATGTCACAGGTCATTAAGGAAATATGAATAAAAGCAACGACCTACCATTTGACACCTATTAGGATGGCTAGTACAAAAACAGTAAAATAAAATAACAAGTGTTAAAAGGATACAGAAAAATTAGAACCCTTGTGCATTTGCTGGTGGGAATGTAAATTGTATAGCCAATGTGGAAAACAGTATGGTGATTATTGAAAAAATTAAACTGAATTACCGTGCAGTTCAGCAGAACTTGTGAGTATATACTCCAAAGAATTGAAAGCAAGGTCTTGAAACATTTGTCCCCCCGTGTTCATAGCAGCATATTTACAATAGTCAAAAGCTGGAAGCAACCCAGGGTTCTGTAGATGAGTAGATTTTAAAATGTGACGTATACACATAATGGAATATTATTCAGCCTAAAGAGGATTGAAATTCAGACACAGGCTGCAATATGCATGAACCTTGAAGACATTACATTAAGTAAAATACACCATTCGCAAAAGGACAAATACTGTACAATTCCTCGCCTAGGAGGTTCCTAGAGTAGTCCCATTCATAGAAGGTAGAATGGTGGTTGCAAGGTGTTTGGGGAAGGGGTGGATGAAGAATTATCATTTAATGGGGAACGAGTTTCAGTTTGGAAGGATGAAAGAGTTCTGGAGATGGTTAGTGGTGATGTTGCACACTGTGCAAATATATTTATGGCCACAGAACTGTACATTAAAAGTGGTAAAGTTTGTTATGTATACTTCACTATAATTAAATACTTATATAGATTTTTAATAAAGAAGTTTTCTAATAATAATGATTTTTATAAATTCATGTGGCTGGGAGAACTAACTCATCAAGAGAGTGAGTATAGAGGCACCTGGGTGGCTCAGTGGGCTAAAGCCTCTGCCTTCGGCTCGGGTCATGAACTCGGGGTCCTGGGATCAAGCCCCACATCGGGCTCTCTGCTCAGCAGGGAGCCTGCTTCTTCCTCTCTCTCTCTGCCTGCCTCTCTGCCTACTTGTGATCTCTGTCAAATAAATAAATAAGAGAGTGAATGTAGACAGTCAAGAGGTCCAAGGCTGGAGTCCTGGGTTGCTCCACTGACGGAGAACGGAGATGAGGCGGAACCAGCAAATGCAGAGAGATGTGACTCGTGAGAGAGAAGGGACACCGGGACAGTGTGGCATTTCTGATGCCGCTTGAGGAAGTTATCGCTGATTTCAGAACTCCTCTCCTAAAAGGGGTTTCTTCTTGGATTCAGTCAAGAAAAGGGAAATTTAAAAATTGGAAAAAATGAGTAGCATAATTATTTACTTATTTTTTGGTATCTTCTAGAAGGAAGATCTGGACATTGTGTGTGAGAGGTTCACTACAAGTAAACTGCAATCCTTTGAGGATTTAGCTAGTATTTCTACCTATGGCTTTCGGGGTGAGGTAAGCTAAAGATCAAAGAAATGTGTAAAATATCCTTCTGTGATGACATTTCTGCCATTTGTCAACTTTTGTTTCTCAACAGAGGTAAATCGGATCTGATTCTTTTTACTTGTTAAGTATGTGCAAATCAAACAAAATTAAAATTCATTTTCCAAAACCAAGGATTATTCATAAATACTTAATATACTAAAAACTATTTTATTTACAGATAAAATCCCCCTCCCTCCTGCCCAGATGTTAGGTAGGTATCCTCTGATGGAGAATGAAACACCACCCCCAAAGTTTTTTTGTCAAATTATCAAATATGAATCTGATTAATACTTACTAAGTGCAAGTGGTGGGAAAATATAGGAGGTGAGGGAGCATGGTAAATAATACAGAGATTAGGAAACGACATGATAAAAGTCTTGTTTGTTTCCTTCAACGAATAAACTGCAAGGAAGAAAAGTGGAGGAGGGAACAAAAATCTGTAGATTATAAGAGGCGTGGGGCACCTCAATGGCTCAGTTGGTTAAGTTGTCTGACTCTTGATTGCAGTTCAGGTCATGATCTCAAGTTTGTGAGATCGAGTCCCATCTTGGGCTCTGCACTGGGCATGGAGTCTGCTTAAGAGTCCCTCTCCATTCTCCTTCTATCTCCCTCCACTCCACCCCTGTCACACTCTCTCTTGCTCTTTCTCTAAAGAAAAAAAAAAAAGAGGCTTAAAATGCATATGAACCAGCTCCAATGTATACCTCTTACTTGGATCCTGATTTCAGCAGACTGTAAAAAAAATTTTTTTGAGACAAGATATTTGAACACATGGGTTATTTGATAGTATTAAGAAGAGATTGTTGGGGGACACCTCGGTGGCTCAGTTGGTTAGGCGGCTACCTTTGGCTCAGGTCATGATCCCAGAGTCCTGGGATCAAGGCCTGCATCAGGCTCCTTGCTCAGCCGGGAGCCTGCTTCTCTCTCTCCCTCTGCCTGCTGCTCCCCCTGCTTGTGCACGCTCTCTCTCTCTCTGTCAAATATGTCAAATAAATAAATAAAATCTTTAAAAAATTAAAAAAAAAAAAAGGAAATTGTTGGGATGCCTGGGTGGCTCAGTGGGTTAAGTAACTGCCTTCAGCTTAGGTCACAATCCCCGGGTCCTGGGATCAAGCCCCACAGTGGGCTCTCTGCTGCTTCTCCCTCTACCGCTTGTGCTCTCTTGAGCATGTGCTTTCTCAAATAAATAAATAAATAAATATTTTTTTTTTTTTTAAATTGTGGATTTTCTTGTATAAAAAATAGTATGATGTTTTTTGGAGGAGTCCTTATCTTTTAAAATATATGTGGGAATATTTGTGAATAAAATTATGTGATGCATGGGAGGAATATACAATATAAAAAGTGGTTAAAAACATTTTAAGACTAAAACAGGATCTTATAATTTTATGACAATACGCTGTGGATATCTTTTCATTGGGGAAAAATATATATATATATATATATATATATATATTCCTATGTAATTTTTAATACTTCTATCTTACCCTATCGTATGAATATACTGTGTTTATTTAAATGATTTCCTATTGAACATTTATGCATTTTGTCATTTTCTTGGTGAATATGCATATGTTCATATATAGTATATTTTGTTCAATTACTGTCTCAGGGTCAATTTAAAGAAATAACATTCATGGGGAGCCTGTCAGTCGGTAAAGTATCTGAGTCGGTAAAGCATCTGAGACTCTTCATTTTGGCTTAGGCCATGATCTTGGGGCTCTGGAATTGAGTATGTACTGTATATATTTAATGTCCTTCTTATACAGGTCTCAAAATCATTTTACATTTTTAATTATGAACATTAGCTCAGTCACATAAACTAGGGAAATCCAGCTAGGACCTGGTAATCTCTGAGCCTAGGCCATGTTCCTTATTAATGAACTGAACCTGCCACAGGCAGAGTTCACTATCTTCCGAGATGCTGTCATACAGACCCCCATCACAGTGCCTGGTTACATTTTTATATTCTGTGATGTCCTTCTTGTGGAAGGAGAAACAGGTTCCAGTGGGCTAGGAAACCAGTCTTAGTTACAAGGGGAGAAAAATGTTCATTTTTTTAAATTTTTTTTGTCTTAATTAGATCATTTTAAATTTATATTTCTAAATTTGCATTTCTAAACCTATAAGAGCTTCCAGAAAACAGTTTTGTGTATGTGTGCAACATTATGTATTTGGAGTGCCCCCATTCCTGAAGGTAAGTTTTCAAAATTATTGGGAGGCAGATCATTGAGAATAATACTGAGCATGCCTGTAGTTCTGCTGCCTGAACGCACCTGCTGCTAACACATTAATAATCTGGTGTGTTTCTTTCCAACAACGTGGATGGAGCCAGAGGGTATTATGCAAAGTAAAGTAAGTCAGTCAGAGAAAGACAGATACTATATGATTTCACTTATGTGTGAAATTTAAGGAACAAAACAAAAGGGGGCGCCTGGGTGGCTCAGTGGGTTAAAGCCTCTGCCTTCAGCTCAGGTCATGATCCCAGGTTCCTGGGATGGAGCCCTGAATCGGGCTCTCTGCTCTGCAGGGAGCCTGCTTCCCTTCCTCTCTCTCTGTGTGTGCCTCTTTGCCTACTTGTGATCTCTGTCTATCAAATAAATAAATAAAATCTTGAAAAAAAAAAGAAACAAGCAAAGGGGGGAAAAAGAGATAAACCAAACAGCAGACTCTTAACTATAGAAAACAAATTGATGGTTATCAGGGGTGAGGCGGTGGAGGGCAATGGGTGGAACAGGTGAGAGAGATTAAGAGTACACTTACTGTGATGAGCACTGAGTAATGTGTAGAATTATTGAATCACTGTATTATACACCTGAAATTAACTTATGTAATAGTGTATGTTAACTATACTGGATTTATTTTTTTCTTTTTTTAAAACTTAGTTATTTGAGAAAGTGTGCACACATGTACACATAGGAGCAGAGGAGGAGCAGAGGGAGAGAGATAATCTCGAGCAGACTCCCTGCTGAACTTGGAGCCCAATGTGAGGCTCACAACCCTTGAGATCATGATCTGAGCCAATTATCAAGAGTGGGACACTTAACTGACTGAGCCACCCAGATACCCCAACTATACTGGATTTAAAATAAATTTTAAAAAATAACTCTGTTGTGTTTCCTTTTGCATTTTTTTTCATATTTATTTCCCCCTTGTTCTGATAGGATGCTACAAATTCAATTTTTTTTTTTTTACAAATTCAATTTGATATCCTTTTTTTTTAGCATGTCATGAAAGTGAGTGAGCGAAATGCCCATTGTTGCCCTTTGCTAATACAAAATGGAAGGGGTAATTTAGATCACCTTTCTCTTTAATGAGGTGACAGTGGGTGACAGCAATGTTTGTCTTTCATTCCATTTTGTTTTCTTCCTTAGGCTTTAGCCAGCATCAGCCATGTGGCTCATGTTACTATTACAACCAAAACAGCTGATGCAAAGTGCGCGTACAGGTATGGCACAGTCTGCTTTTACTCGTATTCATTCTGAAGCGTGCTTTATGCCTGGATCTCAAAGTGACCCTATCTAAACACCAATGTCATCTTTTTTGACCAAGATCTTGGTTAAATTTTCTTCCCTCCCTATGGACTAGTTGATAATCCACAGGGATGATTATTAGGTAATAATCTTACTCATGGATTCTTAACAGATAAGATGTCACATGTAAGTCCTTGCAAGCTCTATTACACAGATGTATTCTAAGTAGGTGGTAGAAGCGGGTATTATTCTGGCCCTGTGCCCTTTAGTAGGATGTTACTTTGTCTGATGACAGGGCTGTGGCTGGGTGCTGGAAGCTCAAGGTTCCTTAGCTGGCTCGTGAACCCCTGGCTCCCTGCCCCACATGCTTATCTGAGCTGGCTTGCCCTTCCATTGGGGGCGGGCAGGGGGCAATGCTGAGCCGGCTTTCTCTTGTGCTGCCACAGTATTCAGAGGCTGACAGACAGCCTTGGAACAGAATAAAAATAGCATTTGAGGAATCAGAGTTATACCTCTGTTGTTTTTGTTTTTTTGTTTTGTTTTTTAAGATTTTATGTATTTATTTGACAGACAGCGAGAGAGGGAACACAAACAGGGGGAGTGGGAGAGGGAGAAGCAGGCTTCCTGCTGAGCAGGGAGCCCAATGCAGGGCTCGATCCCAGGACCTTGGGATCATGACCTGAGCTGAAGGCAGATGCTTAACTACTAAGCCACCCAGGTGCCCCTACACCTCTGTTTTTATAAGCTCTGGCCATTTACTAGTGGAAGACAGGTAGGAGTACCTTATTTAGGAGTACCTTAAAAAAGAATTTTTTTAAATCATGCGGACTGTCCATAAATTAATATGGAAAATAGCTCCAACAGTGGCGGGCTGCCTGTTTATCAGTCCTCAGAAGACACACCTGTAATGTAATGGAACAGGGAGCATTCCAGAATATACAGCGCTGTTGCTGGGTGAGTTTGATGCTATGTGAATTTTACTTGCCGTAGGATCTGGGTGTGCTGTTGGGTCAGAATTCCTTCCCGCAAAACGGGGAGATACTTGTGAATTAATGTCTCCCTAAATGGCCTGGGACACAAATTCTGTTCCTTCATCGCCAAGGTTATATTATGCTCCTGTTCGGTACCTCCAGTGGCTCCCCTTCCATGGTGGTATGAAATCCAGAGCCATTCCTAAACAGACCACCCCCACATGCACTGTGCTCTCCATCCACCTTTCCAGCCTCTTCTCTCCACAAATTCCCAGCTGCCAGGTGTTCCAAAGCTTCTGTGCTTTTCTGTTTTTCTCTGCCTCAATGGTCTTCTGTGTTTTCTCCCTGAAACTCTTCCTCCCTAGAGCCTTGTCATCTTTTCTGTGACGCTTTCACTCCCCTCCCCGGCCCCCAGGTGAATGTTTGCTTCTCTAGATCACTTAGCACAAAGTCTTGCACTTTAGGAAAAAGTGTGTCCCCTAGATTGAGAGCTCTCCAGGGCCTTTCTTTGTTACCAAGGCCTCTGCAGGCCAATTATTTGGTAACCCCCCCCCATAAATGATTACATAATTATAAAAAAATTTTTGTTGTCATGGTAGGCAATAGCAAAACTATTGCTTTTAGCTCAAAACTCAGGAACTAAAAAGCAACATTTGCTAGAACAATAGGGGTTTTTTTTTTTTGGTATCCAATTGGAATGATAATGGAATCGTAGAAAAAGAGGAAAATGGTAATTAAAACAGTAGAGAGCATGGCTGTACCTTATTTGATATAATTATTTTTTATACTGTTTGGATTGATATTCCATGCCTCTTGGATATTAATAGTCTCTTATATTTTCTCTTAAGAGCAAATTACTCAGATGGAAAGCTGAAAGCTCCTCCTAAACCATGTGCAGGCAATCAGGGGACCCAGATCACAGTAAGTATGGCACAAGGAATATGAATTTTTGAAAAAGAGCTTTGTAGAAATTCTGACATAAAGAATAAAATTGTCTCAAAAAAAATTGTCTCTGAGTTTTCAAAGTAATAATAAAATGAATCTTTGCTAGTTAATAGAAACAAAGACATTTCTCTCTAAACAACAGGACTGATTATGGCTTTAATGGCATGGCAGCCTGTGTGCACTCCCTCCATCTTTTTCAAAGGCTGGGAGATTCTTTCACTGGGATGGCAGAAATGAGTGCAAGGTAGTTGGCATTGAAATGACCTTTAAACTTGGCTCCAGAAGACATGAGTTGGAGTCTCAGCCTGGTCACTCAGTGATTATGTGTCCAGAGGCAAGTTGTTTAGTTTCCCTTTATCTCACTTCTCCCATCTCTCAAACGGAATAAAGAATATCTGCCCACTTAGTGTTTGATAATATGGTTGTATCATTAATCAGAAAAAGTCTAGTATGCTGCCTTATTTCTGTGGTGCCATGTTTGGTCTCCTCCCATTGTGTGATCTTACAAAGCATCCCACTGTCATGCATCGCACCCCTCATACCTCCAGCCCCAGCTAGAACACATTTCCCTGAAGGCTGTAAACCCTTGCCTTGATAAGATGGGATAAGACGGGCAGGAGGCAGAAGTGAATGTTAAGTGCATGTTAAGACAGATCCAGTACACAGAGTAACCAGGGTGTGATTTCCAAGAAGCCCAAATGATCTCAGACATTTTTATAAGAACTCTTAGTTTAGAAAATATTCTTAGATGCCATGTGATAATATAATTATTGGTAAATTTACATGTTTGCCCCCTCTGAATCGTGTACTATCCTGGGTAAGACTGTGCTTTATTGGTCTTTGTATTCCCAGCACAAAGCAAAGAGCCTGACCTAAAGATAGCCCTCAGTACCTATTTGAGAAATCAGTTAATGAATATGGGAAGCAGGAAAAATATCCTTTATTTCCTTTGTTAAGGCTAACTTATCTCTTGTCCTCTCCCCCAATCAGTGCTTTAAACTGTACTGTTGGTAAGTATAGTTGGATTCTCTGCTAGCCAGCTTTAGGTAGACAGCTTGGGTCTTTATTTCCATGTATTTCTGTGAATTTACAAGAGAAAATCAATTTCATTTCAGGTGGAGGACCTTTTTTACAACATATCCACGAGGAGGAAAGCTTTAAAAAATGCAAGTGAAGAGTATGGGAAAATTTTGGAAGTTGTTGGCAGGTACAGTCCAAAGTCTGAGAGTGGTTCTTTGCCATCTCTCACTGAAGGAATGTGTGCCAGTGCTTAATCTAAGAACAGTTGGTGAGCTAGGTGGAAAACAGCACATTGTATTCTAGCATATGGATTGTTTCTGGTCAAGCTTTAGTCGCCAGTTCTGGGCTTCCTCTCATCTCCCTGGGAGAGCAGTTGGTCTCTCCATTGGCAAGTGTTCTGTGGTGGAAAGCAAAACAGATGGACTTCCAACTAACTTGAACCCAAAAGAAATTTATTGGAAGGCTAAGAGTGGCAAGAAATGTCAGCACCTGCTCCGTGGAGAGGATGAAAACCAGGCTGGCTTTGGGGATTAGATAGTACCCCTGCTACAGTTGTTTTCATTCTTTCCTGACTCTACTCAAGAGTCTGTTTCCGGGCGCCTGGGTGGCTCAGTGGGTTAAGCCTCTGCTAACAGCTCAGGTCATGATCTCAGGGTCCTGAGATCGAGTCCCGCATCGGGCTCTCTGCTCAGCAGGGAGCCTGCTTCCTCCTCTCTCTCTCTCTCTCTCTGCCTGCCTCTCTGCCTACTTGTGATCTCTCTCTGTCAAATAAATAAATAAAATCTTTAAAAAAAAAAAAAAAAAGAGAGTCTGTTTCCTAAGAGAGTGCATCTGATTGGCATGGCTTGGGTCCCCCCGTCATGTGCCTTTTTTCTATGGGGAAATTCCCTGATTGGCAGTCTCAGGTAAATCAGGTGGAATGGGGAAGAGGTAGTTTCCCAAAGGAAGACTAGGGCCTGTTAAAAGAAGGAGAAAGGGTTCAGGGCCAGTGAAAATAACATTATGTCCACTGTTCAGTGGATCCAGATGGGCTCTCTAAGCCTACACATCCTGGAGTGGTAGCAGAGATCTATTAACTATTTTTCAGTTTCTGAAAACTCCAAAAATGAATAAAACTTTTGCTCCTTATAAAGTGGAACAGACTTCTACATTAAGTTTCTTTGCTTTTCCTTGGAGTTGTATAAAGCAGTATCAGAATATTAATTATCTCTTGAAATAAAGGAGTTCTAGTTGGCTTTTTTGGTACTAGGTATAGTCAAGTGAATTCATAATTGTTAGCTGAATGAATGCATTTTGCTAGACACAGTCCTTCAGTTCATGGGGCCCATGAGGGAGGAATAATAAATAAATAATAGTCAACTGAGAAAAGACTGGGAGATGCTGAAACAGGGCCTGGGGCCAAAAAAGAAGTGGGTAAGGAGCAGGTGTCTTGAGAGGCTCTGAGAGAGAATAGAAGAGTTCAGGAGTTGTACAGCGTAGGTTCTTGAGATGCAAGCTGCACCTAGTGGGTTTGTGAAAGTAAAACAGTAGGCGAGGAAGAGATTGTATTGAAATATCATTGAGTCTAGTCAGAACTAAAAAAGCAAAAACTCTGTTTTTGTTTGATTCTGCCACATTTAGCATTGCTATCTCCATTAAGTCTGTGTTGGCTTATTTTCCTGTGGGTAAAATATGATATATGGAGATATTCCTGACTGTCTGTCTTTGTTTAAATCATGTCACCCCAACAATTTATTTAACCAATAGGGAGTTCTGTGTTATATTGTGCTTTTGGCCACTCTGCTTACTGTTTTGTTGTCTTTTCTTTGACAGGTATTCAATACATAATTCAGGCATTAGTTTCTCAGTTAAAAAAGTAAGTGGTTGGTTTATAAGGGATAGTTTGTATTTAAGAAAAGGGATTTTTTTTTTAATAGTTCACCTGAGGAGATAAGATTAGGATGTTTCATTCACAACTGTGAGTAAATTGCATTTTCTGCTCTGTTTATCAGCAAGGTGAGACCGTGGCTGACGTTAGGACACTGCCCAATGCCACAACGGTGGACAATATTCGCTCCATCTTTGGAAATGCTGTTAGCCGGTATGTTGATAATTCATATTTTGAAAAATCTGTATTCCACGTCTTGGTTTACCATTTAGGAATTTTGGAATCTGTCAAAGTAACAGTGCCTTAAGAGTTTGCTTGAATGAAATAAGCAGGCTATATTTCCATGCTCCAGATTTGTTCATGGATTCATGATTTCAGGGAAACCCACACTTCTTGGGTGCATGTTATCTCCCAGATGCTCTGGCTGTAAATCAGTGTGTTCTCTCTAGCCTCGGTCTTCAAAATAATCACAAGGTTGTAGAATTCTTTCATCTTCCAGTGCTTTGTCTTTTCCTAATACTTCCCATATCATCAGCTTGAGATTTCACTCATTATGGCTCAACATTTATTAATTGCCTCTCACATTCTAGGCTTTGTGCCGGAAGTTAAGGATGTAAAGACAGATAAAATACTCCCTATCCTTAAAGACTTACCCGTCTGGTGGCAAGCAGATTTCTAAGTTACCAAATCTTCATTGTCAGGAAGAGCCTCAGACGGAACCTGTGGTATAGATTGCTCACAGCATTCCTTACGAGGCAAAACCCACCACTTCCATCACAGAGTCCTAGCTAAGTCTCAGGACTCTGCAGAGCCCAAAGTGCCCATGCCGTAATCTGAGGGGAAGAATACTAAGGCCCCTCTACCTGCCAGGCATGGCCTGGATGCAGGGCATATGCAGATGGAGAAGACAGCCCCTGGCTTTCTTTTTTGCAGAAATCCTAGAAGTAGCGGTAGTCCCAGAGCCCAGTTTTCTACTTCAAAGGACAAATTACTCATTTCTTTGAGCAAAACCAAGTTCCTAACTAGGTAACAGTCAATTTGCTTTTAATTACCCTCTTTACTAATTGTTAATGAATTAAGTTTTTTAAACTGTGTTCCCAGAGCAGAGAGAGAACACTATTGTACAAGGAAACTTGTAAGAGCTTCTTTATTATTTAAGGACTCAGAATTAGTCATTATGAATTTCCTAGGGACTATAAGAGATTAGAAATGACACAGAGCAGCTCCCAAAGGGTGTTTCCAGAAAAACAGCCTCTTGAGACATTTTTGGGAAGAAAGGGTTTGCTGGTTTATGTGAGAAACACTGCAAGCTGTATTTTCTGCTCAGAGACTCTGTAAACATTAACTGCTTAACAGTCTTCCACCACATGTTCAACAGATGCTTAATGAATGCTTACTGTTTGCCGGGTACTGTGCTGACAAATACAGTAGGACGTAAAGCAGAAGTGCTCTTGCCCTCAGAGGATGCCTTTTCAGTTGGAAAGACACGTGAAATAATTATGCCACTCATTAGTGGTTGTGCTAGATGTCTCAAAGGAAAAATACAAAGCACAACAGGAGAATCTCTGAGAGTCAGGGGGAGGGATAGTCAGAGAAAGCTCTTCGAAGGAGTAAGCCCAGACCTAGGAGGGATAAGGAGGGATTACCTAGCTGTCAGTAGGAGCTTTCCAGGCATGGGGACCGACGCTTAGGAAGATCCTCACGCAGAGACGAGTGTGGCTTATGTGAGAACCACCTTTCACCCATTAACCTCACCTCCCCGTAAGTACAGCCCTGAGGACACCACACTGGAGCCCTGTTTTGGTGCTGTTCAGACAGTAAGGGATTCAGTAGAAATGAGTCCTTTCGGAATTTCATCTTTGGGGTTGAGTTACTAAGGTACACAAAAGTTTCAGTGAAATAAGGTGTCAGAGCTTGGATTTGTCATTATGTCCCAGCAGTCCGAGCAGTGCTTGGCTTAGAACAGAAGTGCTTGAAAACAGTGATAGGGTGAGTAAGTGGGTAGGTGGAGGAACAGCCAGATGGATGGATGGGTGGGCCCAGAGGACCTCATCAAACCAAGTCTCAGGAGTCCTTATTTGGCAGGATTAGTTTATGAAGGAGCTCTGAGTTTTCCAACTGAATCTTTATACTGATTGAATTTTCCATTATTTTCAAGACCCTCAAAATTTCTCTTTCCCAACCAGAGAACTGATAGAAGTTGCGTGTGAGGATAAAACCCTGGCCTTCAAAATGAATGGTTACATATCCAATGCAAATTACTCGGTGAAGAAGTGCATCTTCTTACTCTTCATCAACCGTAAGTGAGAAAGAACCATGCGGGGAAGTCTGTCCACAGGGAAGTTTATGGGACCGTGGAAAAATTCCCAATCCATAGGCTTGATTCCACACAGGGCACCCTCAGCTGAAGTGTGGCTTGATTAGGGAGCCTTTATAATTTCTAGGCTAAGTCTACTCAGCCCTCTGAAATATGCTCATTGCTGGGGGGGCCACTGGCAGAGGGTGACTGTTGCCTCTGGGAGAGGGTATCACAGACCCTTGTGAGCCTGAACAGCTTCCTTCCCTGCTGGCCTCAGAGCCTTCCAAGCAGGCCCCAGGCAGATGTTTCTTCTCATATTAGAGTCAGCTGTTTGAATTGCCCAGCAGGACACAGGGAGAGGGTCCCTTGGGTATAGGCAGTGTCATTAGTAAAGAAATGGAATGTTAAGCCCCTTGGGATTCTTCTTTTTAAAGAAAGTTATTTATGATATAATGAGCAGTACTAGAAATCAGGGAGGAAATTAGCTAAAGGAATTTGGATTTTTGTCAGATTCCTCTCTGGTCTTTATCTCTCTGCAGGCATATTGTTTACATGATTGCTGCTTGTTGAGTAAATACTATTTTGCCTTCTGTTTCTTTTTACTTAATTGCTTATAGTATGGTTTAGAAAGAGTGTGACAGGGAGCCACAATGGGTCTGATTTCATTTTAATTTTCCAGACAGAAATGCATCATTCATCTTGCCATTTGTCCAGTACTTACATTTTCATCATATAAATTCATTGCCTTTGTTGTTCAAAGCACTTCGTAATTATTTTATAGTTTCTTGGCTTGCTATTGAAAATGGCAGATTCCCCTGTTGCATTTATAATGATAGCCAGCCAGAAGTGTCCCAGATTATCCTTGTTTTACAGCTGTTTCCAGGCCATATAGAAACAGGGAAAGGGGAGTTAATATTTTATAGACACATCCTGTTAAACTGATGTATATTACATTAGTAGGGTTTTTTAACTACCTCATTAAGAGGGACTTAAGCCTGATCTCTAATAAAGCTGGCTTTAATCAAGGCTCAGAGATGTTTTTCCCTTGTTTTTCTAACCTTGAAGAATACCACTTTGTGACACATGTGTTGGCGATAGAATAAGTGAGCAGAAATCAGTGTAAGCGGAGCCCATGTGTGTGCTGCTGGCGAGCTCCTTACCCCACGGGTTCAGCGTCAGCGTTCTCGAGTCTGCTCACCGCACCAAGTTCCCAGCAGCACGGAGGCCAGACTCTGGAGTGTGTCATCTGGTTCTCTCCATGGCGTGCGCTCTAACTCAGGTGGTGGGAAAAGGAACACTCCTTCGGCGTGTCTCCAGCCCAGAAATCACAGTAGAGGGGCTCTGACTATCCCCTTGTCAGGTGCCCACACCTGCTCCAGGCCTGTGTGCTCCAGGCATGTGTCACCAAGCACAGCACCCTTGTTGTAGGGGGGCCCTCGGAGGAGCTAAAACCATGGGGCATATACCCTTGGCTACACCAGCCAAGCCAGGAGAACGGACCACCGGCAGGTCATCTGTCCAGGGAGAAGGGAGGGCTCAATTTTCTGAAAATAGATTTTCCTCTGATTTTTGTCTTACCTCCCCCAGCTTTGAGTGTTTTCCCACCCCCTTCAGCCCTGTCCCATTCCTAAATTACCTTAAATATGAAGTGTCTGAAAAACTCTTTCCTTTTTTCTTTTCTTTTTGAAGGTTTTATTTATTTATTTGACAGAGAGAGAGTGTGTACAAATATGGGGAGCAGCAGACAGAGGGAGAGGGAGAAGCAGGCTTCCCACCAAGCAGGGAGCCCAATGCAGGACTCGATCCCGGGACCCTAGGATCATGACCTGAGCTGAAGGCCGACGCCCAGCTGAGCCACCCAGGAGCCTCTGGAAAACTCTTTCTTACTCTCATTGCTCAGCTGGGATACCCCACTGTTGAACCCACCCCCACCCTGGGCAGAGTTAGTTGCTCCATCAGCACACATCCATTCAGCACACACATCTCTGGGGTGCTTACCAGAGCTGGAACTGGAGTGCATGTAGTCACCAGCGTATTGTCCCCCAGCCCATGGCATATGTGATGGGCAGCCAGGGAGTATGTGCTGCATGAAAAGTCTAAGCCGCCGGCACACTGCCCACCGTGCCCTGCAAGGGCAAAGGGAGTCCTCCCAGGCTGACTGAGGGAAGGGAAGCGGGGAGGCAGAACGTAGTGTGCTCCCGTGTTCCTGTGACCGGGCTGAGAGGAGAGAGCCCGAAGCCCAGAGCCAGATGCTCATGGATAGCGACACATTAAGAGAGACCTCTCTTTCCTAGGGTCTGCTGTGGATGTTGCTCCAGAAGTGTTTCTGCTGAGTGATTTCTGTCATGGTATGAATGTGTGCCTGTTACCTCTCCCTTCAGGACAGTTTTGAGCTGGTTACTTTCCTTTTATTTTCTAGATCGTCTGGTAGAGTCAACTTCTTTAAGAAAAGCCATTGAAACAGTGTATGCCGCATATTTGCCCAAAAACACACACCCATTCCTGTACCTCAGGTAAGGCTGCAGGGCTCCTCAGCCGAGACTCAGAGACTCACAAGGAACGGATTCTATCCAGCTGTCCTCTTTGAAAGAGGTGGACTTGCTCATGGCTCCAGCAGAGCGAATCCCATCACCGCTGGCAGGATGGCGAAGGATGTTCTGTCCTTTCTCGCAGATGAGGGGCACAGTTTCCCTTCACTTACTCACTCATGCAGCAGTCTCCCTGAGGGCCTCCTATGTACCCGTCACCTTGCTGGTGAAACAATGGTGAATAACAGCTGTTGCCCCTGAACCAGCCAGAAGCTGCCTCCTCCCTGGCAGAGAAGCCCCTTGCCCCTCCACGGTCCCTCCAGCATCCCCTCCTGCCACAGATTCACCGTGTGGTCATGGAGCAGGCAGTGAAGGGTGAATGTGGAGCTGAGGCAGTCAGGTGATGGCTGGCACGGCCTCCAAGCTGACTTGTACATTACATTTTGATGATAGAACCTTTTCTCACGTGTATTCTTATTTTGATCCTCATAACACTGAAAGTAGCTAGGGAACAGGTTCATGGTTACAGATGAGAAAACCCATCCAGAGGGGTTAAGTAGCTTACCCCAGGTCACGCACTAAGAAATTCTACTAGTTCTGGAATGATGGTAACAGCTGACGTGGAATAAACTTGCCAGGTACTCACAGCGTGTTTTGCATGAATTTAAGCCCCACCACATGTTTTATCCACCTTATAGAGGTGGAGACTGAAGCAAAGGAAGATGATGTCACTGACCCCAGGTTGCACAGCTTCAGAATCCAGGTCACTCAGACTTGACCCTGAAGTTTTGACCACTGTGTCATTTGAACCCCTACAAGCCTGCTGGTGAGAATTGTTTTCCCACTCCCCACCACTCAACATAGTTGTGTGCTTTTCTTCCTGCCAGTTTAGAGATCAGCCCCCAGAACGTGGATGTCAATGTGCACCCCACAAAGCACGAAGTTCACTTCCTGCATGAGGACAGCATCCTGGAGCGGGTGCAGCAGCACATTGAGAGTAAGCTCCTGGGTTCCAACTCCTCCAGAATGTACTTCACCCAGGTAAGGGTGCTGTCTGTCCAGCTCTGGCTCTGGTGCTTTCACCTTCACCTAAAAATGTGACCTGTCAGATTCAAGAGCCCAGAGTTCTGCTTGTTGCTTTAGGACTGACTTTCCAAGGATTACCTGAAAGTTTTCCTTTAGTACTATCTCCTTTTTTGAAGCTAACCGTGAAATCATCCTGTTGTCCCTGGGCCTGGAGTCAGGAGGCTCACGGTTTCACTCTGCCTGCATCTAGGACCATAGACTGGCTTCTCAGGAAAACAAGCTGTCTGAAACAGAATAGGACACCACTTCCGTGCATCTGTCTTGCCTGGGGATGTTCAGGAGGAGGCCAAGCCCACATTCACGGGGCAGAGGGAGGCAGTGGGACAGCGGGAGGAGCAGGGCCTTTCGTGTCAGACAGGCCTGGGTTACCACCATGTGACCCACCTTCCCCGGTCTCCATGTCTCCCTCAGTGAGGGCTGAAGTGGTCATCCTCACCTCTGAGGGTGGGGACAAGCAGGAGGCAGAAGTGTTTGATGCAGGGCCTGGCACCATCCACCTTATCAGAATTACCCAGGTTCTAAGTGCTTATGATTCTAAGCTACTCCCAGCTCTCCGGGGCCTCACGTTGCCCATCTGTAAAATAAATGGGTGGATAATGCGATCTGCAGTGTCCCATCCCAGTTCTGACATGACGTGATACTGAGCAGCACATGGTGCAGGTGTGCTCAGAAGCACACCAAATCCCAGAACTGTGGAGACGGAAACATCCCCCCTTCCCCACCCTCTTACCCCCTTGAAAACAAGAGCCGGTGGGGACGGGGGTGGTGCGCAGATGGGTACCTGGGTGGCTCAGTTGGTTAAGCATCTGACTCTGAATTTCAGCTTAGGTCATGGTCTCAAGATTGTGGGGTTGAGCCCCGCATCAGGTTCTACACTGGGCCTGAAGCCTGTTTGAGATTCTCTCTCTCTGTCTCCCTCTGCCCCTCCTCCCATTAAAAAAAAAGAAGAAGAAGAAGAAAAGAAATGGAAGCACTGGGTCCTGCAAGCAGAGAGTGGGCTTCTGGGAGCCTACTTTAAAAAGAAAACTTTTCAAGTTCACGAGGCAGTTTATGCTTCCCACAGGAACCTTCACAGAAAGCCCCTTGCTGGGGGTGGCATGGGCACAAAGCAGTGAGAGTGGATGCCCTAGGGGAAGCCCTGCCACCTCTGGAGCCCAGGCAGAGGCTGGGCAGTGAGTGCCCAAGGGTCGCTGCTGAAGCCACTTGTATGTGGCAGGTGGACAGAAGGAAGTGCTCGCTGGGAGCCAGCCCTCAGTCTTCTGCTAGGTTTGCCACAGGAGGCTCGAGTCAGCAGAGGTGATGGGTGCACAGACCTGTGTGGTGCCAGTGGTTGAGATGAGGACACACATGGTGTAGGGCTGGTGGGCCCGGCTCTCAGAGCAGTGTGTGATACCCAGGAAGTGCTCAGTCACTGGGAGTTCGGTTCCTATCTGTTGCTGCTCCTCGTCCTCTGCCTCCCCACAGATGTGCACTGCCCCCACTGTGGGCGAGACCCTGTTGGGTACCTGCCTTCACGGAGGCGCTCCTGGTCTCCTGGGGAATACATCCCATGAGAGAGAGGTAAAGAGGGACCTGGGGGGATCAGGGGAAGGCTCCTATCCTGGACTTCGGCAGTCAGGAAAGAAAGGGAAGGGATGCAGAGGCTGGGACCCCAGGGCTGGGTACGAAATGAGATGGGCAAAGGGAACAAGGCACGAAAAGAGTGTTTCTGGCAGAGGAAGCAGTGAGGAGAAGGCCTGAGGGGTGAGGGGGACAGGAAGACGTGTGCTTGAGGGTGTGAAAGTTCCATGCGGTGGGTCCAGTGTTTACCCTGGCAGCCCTCAGGATCACTGGGGAAACAGAAAGCACCCTTGCCTCCTGGGCCTTCTCCAAACCAAGAAATCAGTCTCGGGGCGGGGGGGTGGTGGGCGGCATCAGTAGTTTTAGAGTTTTCCCAGGTGCTTTAATGTGCAGCTGGGGGGAGGCCTGTGTGTGGGCCCAGTGGGGGGGGCGGGGGGGGAGCTGGCCCTGGAGAGAGGAGACTGCAGGGGTCCCAGCCCTGATGACACTTCTGTCAGCATGTTAAGGAGCTTACACTTTGGTGTGACAGGAATCCACAAGATCCAGTGTGCCCTTTATGAAGAATCCTGTGGTCACATTGGGGCAAGGATGGCTGGAGGCCCCGCGGCTATCTGGGACAACAAGGACAGGTCTGGGCAGAGGAGGTAACTCCACTCACAGACAGTTAAAGATCTGGAACTGCCCGGACCTGGGAAAGGTGTGGCTGGCGGGGAGCGGGGCCGGGGCGGGGTGCGGGGACAGGCTGAAAGTGTGAGGTGAAAACGAGGAGCACATTGTCTGGGCCAGAGTGGTTATCCCTTGCTCTGTCCTAACTGAGATCGAAAGAAAGAGCTTTGCTGGAGGTCCTGGAGTGTGTGCCATACTGGGGAAAGAACTTCTTGCCTTCCTCCTTGTCTTATCTTGCACAAGTCAGATTCATTTAGCTTACATTGTCTTTCCCCATAGAATTCTGCATAGTCCTGACCAGTGTGTCTTCAGAAGGAAAGTGGGTTTCTGGATCAGGCGCCCCCCCCCCCCGCCCCCCGCGCTAGTCGGTGTAGTGGCACAAGCCTTGGAGCATTGCTGTGGGTGGCAGGGTTCAAACTCAGAGCTGTCACCACTCCTCTGGGGGCATCAGAATACCTTCTCTCCCACTCCCCACCTCTGTCTTGCACCACACTGCCCAGGGCCTATGGCATAAGCCCTGGTTTGTGGTGAAGCCATTCAGTATGGAAATCGGGAAGCCCAGGGCCTCCTGGGATTTGTTGCTACTCTGTCCTGTTGGACAAGGTGTTTCACTTTTCTGGACTTTAAAATGATTATCTGCAAAGTAGTTCTGTTAATTTCTGCTCCTGTGGCTATGGCACAGGCGAATGAAGCAAATACAATGTTGACCTTTACATAGTGCAGGGCTTGGGGCACTGACCCTCTGGACAGTCAAAAATCTGAACTCTACAAAACTTTGACTTCTATTAGCCTACTGTTGATGAGAAGCTTTACTGATAACATAAACAGTTGACTAACATGTATTTTGTGAATGTGTTATATTCTGTATTTTTATAATAAAGTATTCTAGGAAAAACTGTTAACTAAGAAAATCATAAGGAAGAGAAAATACATTTACAGCACTGTATTATTAAAATTCTGCATGTAAGTGGACCCACAGCGTTCAAGTCTGCTTTGTTCAAGGGTCAACTATATTCACTTCATTTGCCTGTGTACACTGGAAGGATTTTACGTTTTCCACAAAGGGAGGTTTCTCCTTTTTGAACAGTTTTGCTACTCTGTTTAACTTTTTATTATTTAGTTCATTATTGAATATTTCTAAGTACACATAAAAGTAGATATTACACCAATAATCCATGTACCTGTCACCCAGCTTCAACAACCATTATCATTTTGCCATATTTGTTTTCTCTTTCCCTTTCTCACTTGGTGGTAGGGAAAAGAGTGGTGGTTTTTTTAGTTTGTTTTTGTTTTTTACTTTTTTTTTAAATATTTTATTCATTTATTTGACAGAGAGAGAAAGATCACAAGTAGGCAGAGAGGTAGAGAGAGAGGAGGAAGCAGGCTCCCCACCGAGCAGAGAGCCCGATGCAGGGCTCGATCCCAGGACCTGAGATCATGACCTGAGCTGAAGGCAGAGGCTTTAACCCACTGAGCCACCCAAGCGCCCGTTTTTTACTTTTTTTAAAATTTAAGTTCAATTATCCAACATATGATGCATCATTCATTTCTTGATGTAAAGGTCAGTGATTCATTAGTTGCATAGAACACCCGTTGCTCATCACATCTCGTGCCCTCCTCAGTGCCATCACCAGTTACCCCATCCCCCCTCCCACTTCCCTTTCTGCAATCCTCAGTTTGTTTCCTGGAGTCCAGAGTCTCTCATGGTTTATCTCCCTCTCTGATTTCTTCCCATTCAGTTTTCCTCCCCTTCCCTTGTGGTCCTCTGCACTATTCCTTACAGTCCACATGTGAGTGAAACCATGGGATAATTGCCTTTCTCTGATCGATTCATTTCACTGAGCATAATCTCCAGTTCCATCCATGTTGATGTAAATGGTAGGTATTCATCCTTTCTGACGGCTGAGTAATATTCCATTGTGCATATGAACCACATCTTCGTTATCCATTCATCTGCTGAAGGGCATCTCAGCTCCTTCCACAGTTTAGTTATTGTAGACATTGCTGCTATGAACATTGGGATGCGTGTGTCCCATTTTTTCACTGCATATGGATCTTTGGGGTAGATACCCAGTAGTGTAGCTGCTGGATCTTAGGGAAATTCTCTTTTTAACTTCTTTTTGTTTGTTTGTTTGTTTGTTTAAAGAATTGATACTAAGGTCTTTTTTTTTTTAAGATTTTATTTATTTATTTGACAGATAGAGATCACAAGTAGACAGAGAGGCAGGCAGAGAGAGAGAGGAGGAAGCAGGCTCCCTGTTGAGCAGAGAGCCCAATGTGGGGCTCAATCCCAGGACCTTGGGATCATGACCTGAGCCAAAGGCAGAGGCTTTAACCCACTGAGCCACCCAGGCGCCCCTCTTTTTAACTTCTTGAGGAACATCCATAGTGGTTTTTGGAGTGGCTGTACCAGCTTGCATTCCCACCAACAGTGTAAGAGGGTTCCCCTTTCTCCGCATCCTCGCCAACATTTGTTGTTCCCTGTCTTCATTTTAGCCATTCTAATGGTGTGAAGTGGTATCTCATTGTGGTTTTGATTTGTATTTCCCTGATGGCAAGTGATGTGAAGTATGCTTGCTTATCAAAAGATTTATTTATTTTAGAGAGAGAGAGAGAGCGTGCACAAATGGGAGGAGCAGTGAAAGGGAGAGAGAATCTCAAGCAGACTCTGCACTGAGCACGGAGCCGGATGGGGGCTCGATCCCATGATCCTGAGATCATGACCTGAGCTGAAGCCAAGAGTCAGATGCTTAACTGACTCAGCCACCCAGGCACCTGAAGGGAAGAGAATATTTTAAATTACATTTCAGGCATTTACTTTTTTCCCTAGTATTTTATGCATTTTAAAATATTTTTTCCTTGTATAATTACAATGTCTTTTTGTATACATAACAAAATTAATAATATTATCATTTAATATCTAGTCCATATTCAAATGTCCCAACTGTCCAAAAAAGATCCTTTTATAAAGTAGCTTCATTCAAATATGTATTAGGTTAAGTTCCACTCCCCATATTTAGGTGTTGTCTTTTAAATCTCTTTTAAATCTGTATTCTTTTTTGTTGTTCCTATTGGCTTATTCTGAAGGCTTCCTGTGGAAAAATGCACATTTCTGTTTGGCTGATTGTTTCTTAGTATCATTTAACTTGTTCTAATCTTCCACATTTCCTGTAAACTGGGAATTCCTATGAACTGGCATGATTACGTTCAGATTTGTGAATGAGATTTCTGTGTGAGAATTCTTTTTTTTTTTTTTTAAGGTTTTATTTATTTGTTTGACAGACAGAGATCACAAGTAGGCAGAGAGGCAGGCAGAGAGAGGGGAGGAGGCAGTCTCCCTGCTGAGTGGAGAGCCCGATATGGGGCTCGATCCCAGCAGCCTGGGATCATGACCCGAGCTGAAGGCAGAGGCTTTAATCCACTGAGCCACCCAGGCGCCCCTGAGTGAGAATTCTTGATAGATGATGCCATGTACTTTCTGTCATGCCCCAGCAGGAGGCGCATACTGACTTGTTATGTCATTTTGGTGATAAGGCTCATCTGTGGGTTTAGCTAGTAACAGCCTGTTTCCTTCATTGTCAAGTTCCCCAGGAAAATTTAGCTTAATGGTTTCACCATTCATTGACGACCATTACCTGAATCAGTTATTTCAGTAAGATTGCAAGATTATGATTTTCTGATTCTGTCATTTTTTCTGTTAATTCATTATAATTTTTCTGTATACAATAACTTTCCCTCATTTGTTAGAGCTTTTTGTTTATCCTGAAATACAGTTCACACTAGAAAGTAAGGGTAAATGCTGAGTTCTATCACTTTAATTATCAGTTTGCAAAGGAAAGTGTTCATGTCCTAGCAATCTCCAGTGATGTTTAATGACTTTGTCCTCTCCATCTTTCTCTTTCCCTCCCCATCTTTTTCTTTTTCTCTTAATATTTTATGATAGCTGTTAACAAAGCAATACAATTTAGTTAATTACAGTCATTTTTCTCTTGGATCCTCAAATTATCCCATCTTAGACCAACAAACCCCTTCAAACTAGTGCTCTTGTCCTTTTGACTCAATTCCCTTAGTCTTTGATGGTTTCCTTGTTTCTGGCAAGAAAAGATGTTGTAGGCTTTCCCAGCCCAGGCACTGGAATTGACCATTTCTCCAAGGAACTCTGGTTTATTTTAGTGGGGATGGTATTTAGAGACTAAAATCTGGGATCGGGGGTCCTTATTCCTGCTGAGTGGTCATTGGCTTTAGGCCTTTCCAGTGGACAGAGTTAGGAAATGTGTATATCTAAAAACAGACAAAACAGTGGCTGCCACAAGCTGGTGAGGAGGGGAGAATGGTGAGTTACCGTTTCATAGGTACAAAGTTTCAGTTTGGGACATTGAAAAAGTTCTAGAGATAGTGGTGATGGTCGTCTAATGATGTGATGTACTTAATGCCACAGAGCTGTATGCTTGAAAATGGTTAAGTGATAAATTTTATGTATATTTTACTTCAATAAAAAATGAAATAAATTACTTCAATAAAAAAATGAAATCCTCTTATGCCAGCAAAAAAAAAGCAGACAAAAATATGAGAACTTTGCGCTAATATTCCCTATTTCAAAACAATTTTAAAATTACAGGGATTTTTCTGAATTTTTGTATTTTTACTACTGTATCTTTTAAACTTCAAGTTTTGATCAGAATTGCTTCTATACTAATACTTCGGTGATGATGATTAAACCTGGTTCTAGTTTCTTTCTCCAATGTTGCTCCACTTTGCAATCTGGACTCCCCCCACCCCCCATTTAAAGATTTTATTTTTTTAACTATTCTCTACAATCAATTTGGAGCTTGGACTTAACAACCCCAAGATCGAGAGTCGCTTGCTCTGCACACTGAGCCAGCGAGGCGCCTCTGGGACCTGGACTTACTGGTTTCATATTCTGAATCATCCCACTGCTGCCTTCTTTTTTTCCTTCTTCCCAGATGGATTCTACTTTATTGAAACATATAAGAAGGGTTCAGCAAAAACGTAAAGTAAATCATATATCACGTAAATGCCATTGAGCTTGAAAAATCACAGTGGCTAGGAATCTTAATTAAAAAAATTTTTTTAACCCATTACCTTCTTTTTTGACATAGACTTTACTACCAGGTCTTGCTGGCCCCTCCGGGGAGGTGGTTAAATCCACAACAGGTGTGACCCCCTCATCTGCTTCTGGAAATGGCGACAAGGTCTATGCCCACCAGATGGTCCGCACAGATTCACGGGAACAGAAGCTCGATGCCTTTCTGCAACCCATGAGCAAGGCTCTGTCCAGTCAGGCTCAGGCCATTGTTCCAGAAGACAGGACCGATGCTTCCAGTGGCGGGCCTGGACAGCAAGATGAGGAAATGCTTGAACTCCCAGAGCCTGCTCAAGCGTCTGCCACAAATCAGGGCACAGAGGAAGATGCAACAGAGGGGACTTCAGAAATGTCAGAGAGGAGAGGGCCCCCTTCCAGCCCGGGCAACCCCAGGTATGGACTTGGGGGGGAGTGCAGCCTTCCTCTGCTATTCTTTCCTGAAACCACCACTGGCTTGATTTGGCATGAACCACCTGCTGCTTCTCTCTGCCTGACCTGCCCTGCCTCCAGTGGGACGTTGCTCTGCCTTATGCGCTGTCTGCCTTTGACCATGGCTTGAGAGTCCCCCACTTAGTGGCCTTTGAGATATCTTAAAAGTCCATGGTTCCAAGTGCGAGTTAAACACACATCAGAAAAAAAGATTTATCTTTTATTTTTAGTAGGGGATTCTGATAACGCCTCAATAGCAGAGGTGGCTAGAGAGAACCCTAAAATATCCAGAGGATTCTCCCTCATCCCACTCAAAGCTGCTTCCACTCCTCTCAGGAATAACACATTTTCTTGGTTCGACTTATGAAGGCCCTGAGGCCCAGGGGCTGGCCATGAGAATGGGAGAAGGTGGATGGCAGCAGTGCCTGTCCTTTCCCTGCCTTCCCCCAGACACTCTCCACAGTGTGTCAGGGTCCCAGTGCCGAGCCAGGGAGCCCAGGCCGATGCTCCTTCCCCAGCAGGCTTGGGGTGAAGGCATTCGCCCAGGACTTTGCTTCTGCACGGCAACTGGCCTCCAAGCCCCAGGACTGAGTGGCCGTCGGGGTTTGGACGGGTACCTTGACTCCAGTTTGGTCATTGCCAAGTCAGTCTAGCAAGACGACGTGCAGGGTTTTCTCCAGGGAATCCTCAAGGGTGCTGCAACCTGTGAGGGAGCCCAGTCTGTGCCAGAAGCTTCACGTACATGATCTCATTTCATGCAGGGCAGGGTTACATGTCTCTGTCACCAGGGGAGGTAACACCACTAGCTCTTCACCATACAGCAGTCAAAAGAAATCTCTGACACCAGAAATGAGATTGTATCACTCCTCAGCTGAAAACCAGTGTTTCCCCTGCACTTGGGTGCACCTGCCGTGTCCCTCCTTCAGCCCCCCACTTTCCCTGTCCTGTAGGGTGCTCATCCACACTGCTTTGTGGCTGGCCTGAACTGCCTGAGCTCCCCACTTTGTTCTCCCTGTGCTCAGGGCCTCGGAAGACTGCCTCACGCATCCCCTCTTGCCAGAGGCCCTCTCACTGCCCTGTCAAGCTGATAACTTGTTTACTTTTCTTCTTAGCATTTTCTGCTGCTTCAAATGATCCTTCTTCTGTGGCTTTCTGACTCCCCAGCTGGAAAGTAAGCATGGTGGCGGCCGGCACCTTGTCTGTCTGGTGCGTGGTCACATGCAGCTGGCACTGTAACTGATGGAGGACTGAACGAGCAGGACATGGTGGGCATATACGTGCAGGGCCCTGCAGCTGCACAGGGCAGGTGACTCCAGAGTCCTGCTGTGCACAGGGGCTGGCTGCTGGGGGCTCAGGGTCATCCAATCTGTGGGGTGCCAGAGAACAGACTGATCTCGCTAGTCTGCTGCCCGCACAAGGACCCCACCCAGATGTGCAGAGCCAGCACGAGACGCTGCTCCCCTTTCCAAAATGCAATACACAAAATTTGGCTGACTTAAAACCAGTTTTCAAGGATAGTCATGATCTGCAGCTCCTTCATTGCAGAAAGAGGCCCCGGGAAAGCTCTGATGTAGAAATGGCAGAAGATGATTCCCGAAAGGAAATGACAGCAGCGTGTACCCCTCGGCGGAGGATCATCAACCTCACCAGTGTGCTGAGCCTCCAGGAAGAAATTAACGCACGGGGACATGAGAGTACGTAAGTGCCAGCGTCTGTTGGGGCCTATGGGCCAGAACTGCTAAGGTCAAGTTTTAGCAAATGCAGAGTGTTGATGGTAGGGTGGCCCCTCCAGCATGCCAAGCATACCTCTCTTCCCTCACCCGCAGCAGCAGCTGCTGAAAGACGATTTTCAACTGGGAGGGAAGGGGAAAAAGTATTCTCTGGTTTTAATTATAATTGATCGGTATTCTCACTGAACCCTAACAGCCAGAGTAAAAGAGTCATCTACATAATCTTGAGTTTGTTTCTTAGCTGAAAGTGCTATGATACAAGATTCTAATCTGTGGCCTGAGTGGGGCATACTCTCCCTAAAGCACACAGGCTTTGCAGGGCCCCGAGTGGATATCCTGGCACTACCCTTCCACTGTGTGACCTTGGATTTGTGACTTAATGCTGGCTGTGCCTCAATTCTTCCTCATCTCTAAAATGGGATTAATTTTACCCTTGAAAATGATTGTGCTGATTAGAGATAAAACATAAAACACTTGTTTACAGAGTAAGGAGGCAATAGATATTTTTATATGCGGAAGACAAAGCCATAAATCAATATCACTTTCCTCAGAAACAGCTTTTCAGAATACTTGCGTATAGAGCTCCGCGTTGGTCCCTGTCACTTCAAAACCAGCTAACATGGTTTTAGGAATTAAAGGGAGTTAGTCATGGCCCCAGCTGAGCAGGGATTGAGGAGTAAGTAGAACAATGGCTTGGCCCAAAGAACCATCCGCACCAGAGGAGTCAGACAGTCGTGCTCCAAGTGTACACGGCACAGCTCCAGGCTCCAGATGGCAGCTCTGCACTTGAGTCTACACGGTTTAGTCACGGCCTTTCCACGTTTCAGCTCTAACACATTTCCTGATTAAAATAGTTATGTTCCAGCACCATGTCTTGAAATACAACAACCTAGATTAGCCTATAAAGTCCTGAGCAGCCACGGAGCAGGTTAGCACTTTTCACACTAATCCTCCACCCTTTTTTTTTTTTTTTTTTAAGATTTTATTGAGGGAGAGAGAGTGTGTGTGCGCAAGCTGGGAGAGGGGCAATGGGGGAGGGAGAAGAAGACTCCTCACTGAGCAAGGAGCCCAGTGCGGGGCTCCATGCGGGGCTCCATGTGGGGATCTGTCCCAGGACCCAGAGACTGTGACCTGAGCCAAAGGCAGGTGCTTAACCAACTGTGAGCCTCCCAGGTGCCCCGATCTGTTACGACTCAGTGGCTGGCCCCTTACAGTTTTCTCTGTCCCAGTCACCCCTTGTTTGAACGAATTCAGGAAGGCCTCAGTTTGCCTTTCCTTGTTCCTTCTCTCTTTTCTCGACACTCTGGGCCTTTGTCTGCACGTGGGCAAAGCCGTAGGTGTCTCTACGCGTGGGAGGAGTAAAAGCTTTCTGTAACTGAGGTCTTGCCAGTCGTGGAAGTAGCTGCCAGTTGGCCTCTGATTTTGGTTTCCACAAAGATCTGGTCCAGTTGGTCTTTACTTCCGTTTATTGGCTTTCAAGCTGGGAGCTTTTAAAAGCATTTGAAACAATGTAAATGAGGTAGGCTGTTCCTTGATTTATTTAGCAGGCTTGCTCACAGTAGTTTCAGTTGACGGCCTCCCTCAGATTTGGAATTTACTGAGTCTTCCTTTAGGGTTTGTATCCCTTATGTAAAACAGGCTACTTAAACTTAGAGTTTGGAGAAATTTCTCTCTAGTTGTGCACTATTTCCAGTGCAGTGTCAAGCACACCTGTGTCAGGTTGGATCAGCGTCCATTGCTGAGGCCCAGGTGATGACTCTAAATGTTCCCAAACTGTGTGTTTGTACATGTTGTCCCATTTAATTCTAGAATCGCCTTATGAGGGAGGCAGGGCAGCTCTGTTAGCTGTTTTCAAGTTGAGGACACGGAGTGGAAGATGGAGAGGACGGGAGAGGACAGATGAGTTGGAACATCCCAGCAATCAGAAGCAGGCCCAGGACACACGTCGCCAAGGGTGGGTGGTAACTGGCACGGCTTGCACACGAGGTGGCTGGCCCAGGACTCAGGCTAAACAAACTGGCTGCCTGCGTGGGCAGGTGCCCCTTGGGATAGGATCCCCGCCCCAAGGCTGGTGTTTTAGGCGTGTCGGGTCTCACAGAAGGCGTAGTGTCTGTGACACGGGAACAGAGTGAGCCAGATGGGCTGTGCGGCGCTCCTGCCAGCTACCCCATTCCCTCCCTAGCAGGACTTTGTTCACTGTTTTGGGGCCTGGCCTGTGGCACAATAGCACTGCCGAAGGCTTCACTGGGCCCTCATGATGAGCATCTGAGAGCGCGTGTGTGCTTTGGAAGCCCAGGCCTCCATGTCCATGGGCTGGGGCTCCTGCCTGCTGCCATGTACCTCATGTCCGTGGCCCCAGGTGGGGGAGGCTGCTTTTCTTTAGAGTGAAGGCTATGCAGGGAGTGCCCTGAAGCCCCGATTTGGTGAGGTGGGCCACTTGCCTTAACAGACCAACTGCCCAGCTGCTCCGCACAGGGGCTCACTGTGCCCCCAGCCCAGGAGAGAAGTAAGGGAAGCTTTTCTGGTACCAAAGTTCCTTGTCGTGTTCGTTTCGATCAGTGTATTGTCCGTGCAGGGATCGTTTCTGGCACTGCGTCGCCCTCGCTGTCCGCAGAGGGTCTGGCAGGTGGACTCAGCAGGTATTTGCTGAGGCAGTGTGTACGTGACTAAGAGGAGCCGCCTGGGAGGTGACTCCTTTTTTTTTTATTTTATATTTTTATATTTTTTAATTAACATATATGTATTATTAGCCCCAGGGGTACAGGTCTGTGAATTGCCACATTTACATACTTCACAGCACTCGCCGTAGCACATACCTTCCCCAGTGTCCATAACCCCACCACCCTCTCCCTACCCCCTTCCCCCTGGCAACCCTCAGTTTGTTTTTGGAGATTAAGAGTCTCTTAGGGTTTGTCTCCCTCCCAATCCCATCTTGTTTCATTTATTCCTTTTTCCTACCCCCCAGACCCCTCTTGTTGCCTCTCAACTTCCTCATATCAGGGAGATCATATAATTGTCTTTCTCTGATTGACTTTTTTCACTAAGCATAATACCCTCTAGTTCCATCCATGTCATGGCAAATGGCAAGATTTCATTTCTTTTGATGGCTGCATAGTATTCCATTGTATATATATATATATACCATTTCTTTTTTATCCATTCATCTGTTGATGGACATCTGGGTTCTTTCCATAGTTTGGTTATTCTGGACATTGCTGCTATAAACATTCGGGTGCGTGTGCCCCTTTGGATCACTACATTTGTATCTTTAGGGTAAACACCCAGTAGTGTGATTGCTGGGTCATAGGGTAGCTCTGTTTTCAACTTTTTGAGGAACCTCCATGCCGTTCTCCAGAGTGGTTGCACCAGCTTGCATTCCCACCAACAGTGTAGGAGGGTTCCCCTTTCTCCGCATCCTCGCCAGCATCTCATTTCCTGACTTGTTAATTTTAGCCATTCTGACTGGTGTGAGGTGGTATCTCATTGTGGTTTTGATTTGTATTTCCCTGATGCCGAGTGATGTGGAGCACTTTTTCATGTGTGTGTTGGCCATCTGGATGCCTTCTTTGCAGAAATGTCTGTTCATGTCCTCTGCCCATTTCTTGATTGGATTATTTGTTCTTTGGGTGTTGAGTTTGGTAAGTTCTTTATAGATTTTGGACACTAGCCCTTTATCTGTTACGTGATTTGCAAATATCTTCTCCCATTCTGTCAGTTGTCTTTTGGTTTTGTTAACTGTTTCCTTTGCTGTGCAAAAGCTTTTGTTGATGAAGTCCCAGTAGTTCATTTTTGCCCTTGCTTCCCTCGCCTTTGGTGATCTTCCTAGGAAGAAGTTGCTGCGGCTGAGGTCGAAGAGGTTGTTGCCTATGTTCTCCTCGAAGATTTTGATGGATTCCTTTCTCACATTGAGGTCCTTCATCCATTTTGGGTCTATTTTTGTGTGTGGTGTAAGGAAATGGTCCAGTTTCCTTTTTCTGCATGTGGCTGTCCAATTTTCTCAACACCACTTGTTGAAGAGACTGTCTTTCTTCCATTGGACACTTTTTCCTGCTTTGTCGAAGATTAGTTGACTGTAGAGTTGAGGGTCTATTTCTGGGCTCTCTATTTTGTTCCATTGATTTATGTGTCTGTTTTTGTGCCAGTACCATACTGTCTTGATAATGACAGCTTTGTAATAGAGCTTGAAGTCTGGAATTGTGATGCCACCAACTTTGGCTTTCTTTTTCAATATTCCTCTGGCTATTCAAGGTCTTTTCTGGTTCCATATAAATTTTAGGATTATTTGTTCCATTTCTTTGAAAAAAATGGATGGGATTTTAATAGGGATTGCATTAAATGTGCAGATTGTTTTAGGTAGCATAGACATTTTCACAATATTTGTTCTTCCAATCCGTGAGCAAGGAACATTTTTCCATTTCTTTGTGTCTTCCTCAATTTCTTTCATGAGTACTTTATAGTTTTCTGAGTATAGATTCTTTGCCTCTTTGGTTAGGTTTATTCCTAGGTATCTTATTGTTTTGGGTGCAATTGTAAATGGGATTGACTCCTTAATTTCTCTTTCTTATGTCTTGTTGTTGGTGTAAAGAAATGCAACTGATTTCTGTGCATTGATTTCATATCCTGACACTTTACTGAATTCCTGTACAAGTTCTAGCAGATTTGGAGTGGAGTCTTTTGGGTTTTCCAGATATAGTATCATATCATCTGCAAAGAGTGATAGTTTGACTTCTTCTTTGCTGGTTTGGATGCCTTTAATTTTTTTTGTTGTCTGATTGCTGAGGCTAGGACGTCTAGTTGTATGCTGAATAGCAGTGGTGATAGTGGATAGCCCTGCCATGTTCCTGACCTTAGCGGAAAGGCTCTCAGTTTTTCGCCATTGAGAATGATATTTGCGGTGGGTTTTTCATAGATGGCTTTGATGATATTGAGGTATGTACCCTCTATCCCTACACTTTGAAGAGTTTTGATCAGGAAAGGATGCTGTACTTTGTCAGGTGCTTTTTCAGCATCTATTGAGAGTATCACATGGTTCTTGTTCTTTCTTTTATTAATGTATCAGACTGATTGATTTGCAGATGTTGAACCAACCTTGCAGCCCTGGAATAAACCCCACTTGGTCATAGTGAATAATCCTTTTAATGTACTGTTGGATCCCATTGACTAGTGTTTCGGTGAGAATTTTCGCATCTATTTTCATCAAGGATATTGGTCTGTAATTCTCTTTTTTTTTTTCTTTTTTAAAGATTTTATCTATTTGATAGAAAGAGATCACAAGTAGTCAGAGAGGCAGGCAGAGAGAGAGAGAGGGAAGCAGGTTCCGTGCTGAGCAGACAGCCCGATGCGGGACTCATCTCAGGACCCTGGGATCATGATCTGAGCCGAAGGCAGTGGCTTAACCCACTGAGCCACCCAGGCGCCCTGTAATTCTCTTTTTTGATGGGATCCTTGTCTGGTTTGGGGATCAAAGTAATGCTGGCCTCATAAAATGCGTTTGGAAGTTTTCCTTCCATTTCTATTTTTTGGAACAATTTCAGGAGAATAGGAATTAATTCTTCTTTAAATGTTTGGTCGAATTCCCCTGGGAAGCCGTCTGGCCCTGGGCTCTTGTTTGTTGGGAGATTTTTGATGATTGCTTCAATATCCTTACTGGTTATGGGTCTGTTCAGGTTTTCTGTTTCTTCCTGGTTCATTTGTGGTAGTTTATATGTCTCTAGGAATGCACCCATTTCTTCCAGGTTGTCATATTTGCTGGTGTATTGTTGCTCATAATATGTTCTTATAATTGTTTGTATTTCTTTGGTGTTGGTTGTGATCTCTCCTCTTTCATTGATGATTTTATTTATTTAGGTCCTTTCTCTTTTCTTTTTGATAAGTCTGGCTAGGGGTTATCAGTCTTATTAATTCTTTCAAAGAACCTGTTCCTAGTTTCGTCGATTTGTTCTGTTTTTTGGGGGTTTCTATTTCATTGATTTCTGCTCTGATCTTTATGATTTCTCTTCTCCTGCTGGGTTTAGGCTTTCTTTGTTGTTCTTTCTCCAGCTCCTTTAGGTGTAGGGTTAGGTTGTGTATTTGAGACCTTTCTTGTTTCTTGAGAAAGTCTTGTATCACTATATATTTTCCTCTCAGGACTTCCTTTGCTATGTCCCACAGATTTTGAACCATTGTGTTTTCATTATCATTTGTTTCCATGAATTTTTTCAGTTCTTCTTTAATTTCCTGGTTGACCCATTCATTCTTTAGAAGGATGCTCTTTAGTCTCCATGTATTTGGGTTCTTTCTAAATTTCCTCTTGTGATTAAGTTCTAGCTTCAGAGCATTGTGGTCTGAAAATATGCAGGGAATGATGCCAATCTTTTGATACCGGTTGAGACCTGATTTAAGACCCAGGATGTCATCTATTCTGGAGAATGTTCCGTGTGCACTAGAGAAGAATGTGTATTCTGTTTCTTTGGGATGAAATGTTCTGAATATATCTGTGATGTCCATCTGGTCCAATGTGTCATTTAAGGCCTTTATTTCCTTGTTGATCTTTTGCTTGGATGATCTGTCCATTTCAGTGAGGGGAGTGTTAAAGTCCCCTACTATTATTGTATTATTGTTGATGTATTTCTTTGATTTTTGTTATTAATTGGTCTGTATAATTGGCTGCTCCCATGTTAGGGGCATAGATATTTAAAATTGTTAGATCTCCTTGTTGGACAGACCCTTTGAGTATGACATAGTGTCCTTCCTCATCTCTTATTATAGTCTTTGGCTTAAAATCTAATTGATCTGATATAAGGATTGCCATCCCAGCTTTCTTTTGATGTCCATTAGCATGGTAAATTGTTTTCCACCCCCTCACTTTAAATCTGGAGGTGTCTTTGGGTCTAAAATGAGTTTCTTGTAGACAGCATATTGATGGGTTATGGTGTTTTGTTTGTTTGTTTTTTAAAGACTTTATTTACTTGACAGAGAGAGACAGTGAGAGAGGGAACACAAGCAGGGGGAGTGAGAGAGGAAGAAGTAGGCTTCCCCTCAGAGCAGGGAGCCCGATATGGGGCTCGATCCCAGGACCCTGGGATTATGACCTGAGCCGAAGGCAGACACCTAACAACTGAGCCACCCAGGTACCCCAGGTTTTGTTTTTTGATCCATTCTGATACTCTTTGTCTTTTGATTGGGGCATTTAACCCATTTACATTCAGAGTAACTATTGAGAGGTATGAATTTAGTGCCATTGTACTACCTGTAAGGTGACTATTACTGTATATTGTCTCTCTTTCTTTCTGATCTACTACTTTTAGCTTCTCTCTTTACTTAGAGGACCCCTTTCAATATTTTCTGTAGAGCTGGTTTGGTGTTTACAAATTCTTTTAGTTATTTTTTTGTCCTGGAAGCTTTTTATCTCTCCTTCTATTTCAGTGATAGCCTAGCTGGATATAGTATTCTTGGCTCATGTTTTTCTCATTCAGTGCTCTGAATATATCATGCCAGTTCTTTATGGCCTGCCAGGTCTCTGTGGATAAGTCTGCTGCCAATCTAATGTTTTTACCGTGGTATGTTACAGACTTCTTGTCCCGGGCTGCTTTCAGGATTTTCTCTTTGTTGCTAAGACTTGTAAATTTTACTATTAGATGACCGGGTGTGGACCTATTCTTATTGATTTTGAGGGGGGGTTCTCTGTGCCCCCTGGATTTTGATGCTTGTTCCCTTTGCCATATTAGGGAAATTCTCTACAATAATTCTCTCCAATATACCTTCTGCTCCCCTCTCTTTTCTTCTTCTGGAATCCCAATTATTCTAATGTTGTTTCATCTTATGGTATCACTTATCTCTCGAATTCTCCCTTTGTGGTCCAATAGTTGTTTGCCTCTCTTTTGCTCAGCTGCTTTATTCTCCATCATTTGGTCTTCTATATCACTAATTCTCTCTTCTGCCTCATTTATCCTAGCAGTAAGAGCCTCCATTTTTTATTGTACCTCATTAATAGCTTTTTTTCTTTTACGTTGGTTATATTTTAGTTTATTTCTCCAGAAAGGGCTTTTCTTTCTCCAGACAGGGTTTCTCTAATATCTTCCATGCCTTTTTCAAGCCCAGCTAGCACCTTGAGAATCATCATCATTCTGAACTCCAGAGCTGACCTATTACCAATGTTCGTATTGATTAGGTCCCTAGCCTTCGGTACTGCCTCTTGTTCTTTTTTTTTGGTGAGTTTTTCCGCCTTGTCATTTTATCCAGACAAGAATATATGAAGGAGCGAGTGAAATACTAAAAGGGTGGCAAAGACCCCAGGAAAATGTGCTTTGACCAAATCAGAAGAGACCCCAAATCATGGGGGGAAGAAAGGACGTAAAAAGAAGTTCAGAAAAAAAAAATTTTTTTAAATAAAAAAAATATATATAAAAATGAAAATATATATATGAGACTGGTGAATAGAACAGGGTCACCCACTTAATTTTGGAAGTATTTTGGTCTCTTAGAAGAAACTAGGGAGGTGACTACTTCTTCTAAAGGATGTCAAAGTCGAACACTCGGTCAGGCAACTCTCTTGAGTCAGCAGCTCTGGTGGGTGCACGTTTGGTCAACAAATGAGGGTTATTTTTGTCCAGTATCCACTCAGTTGTTCCACAGAATTAGGCTCATCTCAGATTAGTAATGACAGAATTTACTCACAGAATTTACTCACGAGCAATGACTTGTGACTCCCATCATTTTGATCTATTAATTAATGAGGACTAGGAATGTTATAAATTTTTTTGCTATCATTTGAATGTGAATGTGTGTAACATTTTACACACTATTTTATTTTATTTTATCTTATTTTATTTGGGGAATAGTCCTGGGTATCAGTGTTCATATTTTTATATGGCTTGTCCCCAGGTCATTGTTTGTTCTGGTGCATGAGATCAGCTTGGCAGACATTTGTCGATATGTTCTCTGCACAAAATGCCTGGTGCCAGGCCCTGAGGCAGAGGTGGGAGGTGAATGAGCCTGGACACCTGCTGTACAGGATACCATGGTGGTGTGGGGAGTGTCTAGTAAGTAACTGGTGATAACATCAGGTAAAATGAAAGATATTCTGTAACAGAGGTAGAAGGCCACATCAGCCGAGCACAGGGTGAGACCTGCCAGGGACGGCTTCTGGATCATCTCCGACAACAGCCAGAGGCCGTGCACATGTGGGTTTCTGTAAAGCAGTCCAGCTTGGCACCGAGCTCCTACTCCGCTTGAGGCCATGAAGAACTAGAGGACCTGTCACGCTTCCTTCGGGTTTAGCTTTACTTGCTCCTGAGTGAGACCCAGGGCCTCCATCGAGAACTCTGCTGCGTGGTGTGGCTTTGAAGCACAGAAGGATCTTGTCCCATTCTGTTGTTAGCAAAATGGCAGGGACGTGCCCACAGACTTCTGATGCTGTGGAGATAGAGGACGGGTGCAAGAGAGGTCCTGATGAGAAGTCGTGAAGAGGTCCAAGTAGCCTCCTGAAGCCCAGGGAAGAAGAGGCCCGCCTGGATGAAGGAACGACTGTGGCAGCCCCACTCTGAGCCAGCAGCCACCTCCTCCCTCCCCTGCCCAAGCTGGCAGGGCTGCACCTCAGTAGCTAGGCTGCGGCAGAGGGTTCCATGAAAAATCTGTGTGGAAAAATCTCTGGCCCTTTTTTTAGTGGATTACGCTGCTTTCTCTTTCCTCCAGTGCCTCATTATTCAAGATTATTCAATGTTCTCCAGCTTTTAAAATAATCATTTTCCGCCTACACAGTACATCCTGTAGAGACATTGAGTTTCCAGTGGGAACAGAGGGGAACACTTCATTCTAAAAATGAAGAAAATAAGCCTCTTTTTATTGGGGGTTGGGGGACAGAGAGTGTTACAGACCTTACATAACAATATGAGAATTCACTTGTGGTGCCTAAGCTAAAAAAGGATAATGAAACTGTGGTATATAGGCTTATTGCTGTCCCCAGACCCTTCCCTGTGGTCTCCAGACCCTCTTCCTCCACCCTCCTTTATGGTGGTAGTATTTTTATTTAAACACACACACACACACACACACACACAGATACATTGGTAAATAAAAAAATCATAAGAAATACATGCGTAGGATCTACACAAGAAAACACGTGAACACCTGCTCAAGAGATAGAGCATTGTGGGGTTTGTCACTTTTAAAGCTCTTAGGTGCTTCTTCCCTAAACTATCCATTTCCCTTCTCCCTTAGAGGCAACCACTATCTTACATTTTATGATTGTTTTTTTTTAATTTTTATTTATTTATTTGACAGACAGAGATCACAAGTAGGCAGAGAGACAGGCAGAGAGAGAGAGGGAAGCAGGCTCCCCGCCGAGCAAAGAGCCCGATGTGAGGCTCAATCCCAGAACTCTGGGATCATGACCTGAGCCGAAGGCAGAGGCTTTAACCCACTGAGCCACCCAGGCGCCCCTGATTGTTATTTCTTTTTAATATAGCTTTACCACCCATATTTGTAGCCCTAAAAAAATTGTTCAGTTTGCAAGTTTTAAATTTTACATAAATGGAATCATACTGTAAGGGTTTTTTTGGGGGGGGTGGTGTATGTGTGTATGTATGCATGTAGATATATATGTAAATGTATTATATATATCACATACACACACATTGTGTTCCTAGGATTCATCCGTCTTACTACATATAGCTCTGGTTTCCTCTCCCTGTGTAGTAGATTCCACTTGGTAACCATTACTGCACATTTGTTCATTCATTCTGCCATTGAAGGACATTTGGACTAATAGGGCCTCATCCGTGCTCTCTTCATACGCCATCTGAGGATGCTCTTGGCCCTTAGAGATTCAAGAGCTTGAAACACTGGTTGGGAAGCTTGGCTGTGGATATATACTCAGCAGAGCTGCTTCTGGGTCATAAGATGATGAATTGTTTTTCAAAGGGGTTGGATAAATGTAGCCATTGTTGGTCCCTCCAACAGTGTATAGAAGTCGCATTTGTTCGCTTCCTCTCCAACATTTGAACCTGTGGGACTTTATACCAGTTTGGTGTTTGTGAAATGGTAGCTAATGGTGGTTTTATTTGCATCTCCCTGATTACCCTAAATTTATTTCCTCTTCCATTAAGTGCCTCTTCTAGTTTTTTGCCCATTTTTCTCTTGGGTTCTTGGTCTTTTTGAACTGATTTGAGGAGTTGTTCATATATTCCAGATAATAATCAGCTACATGAAAACATCTTCCACCAGTTTAGGACTTACCCATTTTCTTCTTCTTCTTCTTCTTTTTAAACAAATACTTGTTTCATGAACAGAAATTCTTAGATTTAACATAGGCAGATTTTATGAATTGTTCTTTACAGATTGGCTTTTAAAATAACTCTGGGATAATTGAAGACATAGTCTTATATTGTCTCCTAAAATGTTCATACATAAATCCCTAGTCCTCTTGAAATTCATCTTTGGTGCATGGTATTAGATTCATGGTCTTCATGTAGGTATCAGATTGTGCCACAATTCATTGTTATTGTCAGCACATTTGGATTTAACAAGTATTATTTGCTCATAGTTCTTTCCCTTGGATCATTCGTGGTCTGCCTGAAGAACAACCTTTACTAAGATCTTGAGTGGCCAGCTGCGTTTTATTTTGTTTAATTCATCCTTATATTGAAAAGTGGTTTTTGCTGGGTTTAAAATTCCAGATTGACAGTTACTTTTTCTTAATGCATCAAAGATGTTGTTCTATCATTTTTGCCTTCAGTGTTACTGCTGAAAACCCAGCTATCAATCTTATATTTTATTACTTGGTGGGGAATCTCTCTTTTGTTTCTGCATGCTTTTAAGATCTTTCTTTAATGTCCTGCCATATCTCTGTGTGCCAAGTGTGGGTTTTGTTGGGCTTCCTAGAACTGAGGTTTGGTGTCTTCCATCACTTCTCGAATAGTCTCAGTTATTTTTGTCTTTGAAGTCTGTAAATATCATCTCCCCCTGCCCTCTCTCCCTTCTGGAACTTGAGTTACATATTTATTATCCTCCATGTTGCATAAGTCACTTCTGTAGTTTTCTTCTCTTTGTCTCTGCACTGCATTCTGGATAATTTCTTCAGATCTACCTACCAGTTATTATCTTGGCAACTTGGTCTCATCTGTCATGAAGTCGGTCTTGATTTTTAATTTCAATTATTACATTTTTCATTTTTAGAAATTTGGTTTCTTTTGGACATCTTGATCATTTCTGATAGTCTCTTGCTGCTTATTCATTGTTTAATCCCTCTTAAGCATACTGAACATACTTACTTTCCAGTCTCTGAACCTTTGCAGAGGTCGTGTGGTTTCTTCTGGATTCTAATTCTTGGCGCATTCTTTGTGTGTTTTGTAATTTTTTGACTGCTGGCTCCTGGTATTTTATCTGTGGGGGATAATTTGAAGACTGGACTGAAACTGAACTTCTCCACAGAGAATTTGCATTTGATTCTATCAGGGACCTGGAGGAACAGTCAGCCCTGGAATCAGGGTTAAACTAAAATCTCCATACAAGGTTTTAGGCAGCACTTAGCCGGAATCCTGGCTGCAAAAGCATGTGAGGACCGGCTCATGGTTGCAGGTTCTCAGGGCTGTGGGTTTTTTTTTTTCCTTACCCCCAACACCCAGGCTGGAGGTGGGTAGGCAGTTCGGCTCCCTTCCCTGGGGTTTCCTCTCTTTTTGCCTGCGGGTACAGCCCCTGGCGTCTCAGCTACACGTCCTGGGGAAGTGGTCTCCTATTAGACTCCCCATTTCAAACCGTTACTACATTTTTGTTTTTCATTCCCCATACCTCAGGGGCTGCAAAAACTAGCGTTCGTGATCACTGAGGTTCCTCTGGGCCTTTGCGTGACACTGGCTTCAGGGCTCGCCGTACTTCTCCAGCTTCCTGCTTTGCCTCAGGGTGTGATCTTTGGGCAAAGTTTTCCTTTACCTTTGGGCAATGTTTTTGTGGCATTTTGAAAGATCAGTTGCATTTAGTCGTTATTTGTGTTTTCAGCAAGAGGTACACTACAGGCATCGTGGCTCATCTGTTGTCTCTAGCTCTGGGGTTCGGTGCTTCGGGCTGTGAAGGGGTGTTGGTGGGGTGCTGTTCCTGACCGGCTCTTTCTCTTCCAGCACTCCGAGAAATGCTGCAGAACCACTCCTTTGTGGGCTGCGTGAATCCGCAGTGGGCCTTGGCACAGCATCAGACCAAGTTATACCTTCTCAACACCACCAAACTGAGGTAAACTAGTGAGCGCCTGACACGGCAGTGCTGCCCCAACAATGGTCTGGAGGCGCAGGCGTGAAAAGCCAGGGATAGGGACCTGAGTTGTTTGGAAAGACAGAGATGGTTTCCAATCCAGGCTCAACCACTTACCATTTGTGTACCGTGGGCAAGGTACTTTCCTGAACTGTGTCTCAGATTTCTCATCTGCAAATTTGGAAATCACTGGTTAACTTGCAGGGTTTTGTGAGGTGAAGAAATGACACGAAAAGCCTGATGTTTGGCAAGTTCTTGGTCCTCAGTATGTGTTGACCACTGTGGTGGAACCACTGGTCGAGGGCTTAGTGCCGGTAGAGAATTCTAGCACCTTCTGTGTGCAGCGGGGTACTGTGAGAAAGAAGACCCATAGGGAATGTCGCCAAGGCTTACTCTCACCACCACACAAGCCAGCGGGATTGACAAGCCATGCCATTTGCCCAGTATGTAGCCAGTGAGCTATTGACTTTTTCCAGAGACCTTGGTGGATGAGCTCCTAAGGAGTCTAGAAGCTGTATCAGATGTGTTCTCAGTTAGGTACAGATGGGAGGGCGCTGCTGCCCTGTACCTACTAGACATTGCCTGGCCACTGCGGGGCCCTTTCCCACAAGCCCGTGAGCAAGGCAGCTGCCATATGTTACTTGGAGGTACACACAAGATAAGAACTAATTTCCTCCCTTACAAAAAAACTGCCCAGCCCAGAGCTGACTGTGGCACGCACACCCCTATGGATATTCAGAACTCACGCCTTTGGGGCTGTTTTTGGTGCAGCTCTGTTCAAGATCCTTTGTCTTCGCTTTGAGAATCCTTTGACTTATGCATGGGGCTCTTATTAATGTGTTGGGAATTCTGCTGCCCTTGTTCCTTCTTTTCCATCATGTGTAAGTACATTTCCAAGGTTCCAAACACATTGTGTTCAGATTCTTTCATTTTACAAACAGAAAGCCAGGTTAGTCCAAGAATTGCAGCTATTAATAAATGTGAATAGTTTCCCAGTGAGAAGTTAAAAGAAACAGATTGAAAACCAGGTTCAGAGTAAAGAACCTGGATTCAACATCTTCCTTTTCCACCTTATTAACTCTGACCCGGGACAAGTCAGGTACTCACTGGGTGCCTCACTTCCCACCCTCATAACGCAGGTGTAGCAGAAGCCTTGTCTGCTTTGACTGATAACGAGAAGTCTTTAAACAGACCTATATGGTTCCGACTGCTTAAGAACTCTAAAGGACCATTTATTTGAGGTCCGTGTTGGGTAAGGAGGTCAGTGTGCTGGATACCTCCCAGCTGGCTCTGCAGTGCTGCCAGCCAGTGCATCACCTTACACCAAACGCCCAGGTGGTCTGATTCGGCCTTGTCTCCGCTTGGGATTATTTAGCAAGTCTCCTGCCGTCCCTATGCACTCCATACCATTTTTAAAGGTGAGTTGTTAAAAAAAAAAAAAAAAAGTGATTTATAGGATTCTTTGTAAGTGGGGAAGAAGTAAGCAAAATTTCTTAGCGCTCTCAGCCGCGTGTGGAGGCCCGCGAGCCAGAGCCCTGACTGGAGCACACAGCGGGTCCGGCTCCTTAGAGTAGAGGGACATCTTGTAGATGGTCAGGAAGGCTCCACAGCGCCTCCCATCTGTGTTGCAGGGGTTCTTTCTCCCGTTTGTCCTGACTGCTTAGCTGTCAAGCATGGATTCAGCATTTCTTTAAAGTTACTTCATTTTTATTTTCAGTGAAGAACTGTTCTACCAGATACTCATTTATGATTTTGCCAATTTTGGTGTTCTCAGGCTCTCGGTAAGTTTACTTCCTGCTTCTCCCTTCTGAAACTTCCAACACCTGGTCATATCTGAAAATAATAGCTCTACCCCAATATCTGATTTGTAGTATATTGGGTTTTTCTAAATATGCCAAAGATAGTGTCTGTATTGTATGATTTGTATATGGAAGGATCTTTAGTTATAACAGTTTTATACGAAGCTGAACAGTTATTTGGTAGACCGCTTAAACAAAGGTTTATTATTATGTTGGTTAATACACACCTACTTAAGAAAACTTGTAAAGAGATAAAAAGAGAAATAAACATTTCCTAAAGCCTATGACCCAAATACAACCAACCCCAGCTGACAGAATTAGGTCATTTCTTCCGAGACCTTTTCATTGCTTAATTTTAATTTAGAATTAAAATCAGACTATTTATGTAGTTTCATATCATCGTTGTACAGCTGATGTAACTCTACAAAAAAACCAACTGGTATTTTCATTGGGATTGTCTTGAATCTATAGAACAATTGGAGAGGAAATCTTTTGTTAGATTTATCCCTTAACATCCCACATTTTTTATGCTATTATATAAATGGCATTTTAAATAATGTCCAGTTTTTTGTTGCTAGTATATAGAAACGAAGTGTTTATGTACATTGATCTTGTACCTTGCAACCTTGCCAAACTCATTTAGTAGTGCTGGTAGTTTTCTTACAGATTTCCGTCAGTTTCTACATGGATGATCACACCCTCTCTGTATAAAGGCAGGTTTATTTTTCCTGTCCAATCTGGATGGCTTTTCTTTTTCTTGCCTAATTGCACTGGCTAGACCCTTAGTACAATGTTGAATAGAAGTGGTGAGAATGGAAATCCTTCTCTTATTGCTGATCTTATGGGGAAACACATTTAGTCTTTCCAAAGTAAGTATGTTTTTTGCTATAGGTGAGATGAGATGTCCTTTATGACGTTGAGGAAGTTTCCTTCTGTTCCTTATTTGCTTACAGTTACTTTTATTCAGGAATGGATACTGAGTTTTTTCAAATGCCTTTTCTGCATCTGTCAAGAGATAATTGCGTGATAGTCTTTTTTTAATTTCTTAATATAATGAATTACATTGATTTTCATTTTAAAATCCAATCTTGCATTCCTGGAATGAACCCTACTTGTACATGATGTATTACTTTTTTTTTTTTTACATATTATTGAAATTGATTTCTCAGAATTTCGTTTATAGTTGCTTCATATATGTTCATGAATGATACTGATTTTTATTTTTCCTATAGTCTTTGATTTTGGTATCAGCATTAATGCTGGCTTCATAGAATGAGTTGGGAGCTATCTATCCTCTCCTTTTCCATCATCTGAAAGAGTTTGTATAGAATTTATAGAATTTATTCTTTAAATGTCTGGTAGAATTCATCAGTGAGTGAAGCCATCTGGGCCTGGAGATTTCCTCATGGGAAGGTTTTTAACTTCAAATTCAGTTTCTTTCATAGATAACTATTCAGGTTATCTTTTTTCTTCTTGACAGAGCTTTGCTTTTGGTTTCTTTCAAGGAATTTGTCCATTGAAGTTTTTTAATTTATTGGCAGGAAGTTGTTCATAGTATTTCTCATAATTCTTTTAATGTCTAGATCCTCTCTCATTCATAATATTGGTGATGTGTGCCCTCTTTTTAACCTGATCAGTTTGGTTAGAAGCTTACCAATTTTTATTGCTCTCAAAGAACTTCTTGTATCATTGATTTTTCTCTTGATTTTCTGTTTTCTAGTCCATTGATATTTACTTCCTTTCTACTTATTTTGGGTTTAATTTGCTTTCCTGTTTCAAATTTCTTAAGGTAGAAACTGAGGTTACTGATTTGCTGTCATTCTTTTCTAATATAGGTGTTAAGTGCTAATAAACTGTCAGGTCCTTTCATTGACTTCTCTATTATTATGAGAAAATAGGAACAGTGTTCTGTGGGTTTATAACATGTATGTTATAATGTAACATACATGTTATATGTATAACATTATATGTTAAAATGTATGACCATAGTAACATCAGATGGGGAGATATGGAAGAAAATTTAGACATCTTATTTTTAACCATATATTTCAGTCTTCTTCCTAAACAGATGACTTACCTGAGATGTCACTGAACTGGTTCTCCCCTTCCCTTGCGTTTATCATCAGTGCATGGGAGGGCAGTGCCTCCACATTGCCTCCCCCTTCCCACCTGTTTGGCAGGCTGGCATATCCTCTCTGGCTGAAACAGCCACTAGTGAGGAGAAGGAAGAGGTTTCCTTGTGGATTTTCAGGGTTTTCTTTGTGGGAGATGGGGAGCGATGTTAGATTTGGGGTTTCTCAGCTGCTTTCATGATCATGGCTTTGTGGTTTTCACACAGGCACATCTCATTTTATTCTGTGCTTCATTGCACGTCACAGACCTTGCATTTCTACAAATTCAAGGTCTGTGGCAACACTACAGTGAGCAAGTCTTTTGGCACCATCTTTCTGACAGCATTTGCTCACTTCATGTTTCTGTGTTACATTTTGGTAATTCTGGCAATATTTCAAACTTTTTTTTATTATTATTGTATTTGTGTATAATTACAAACTGTGATCAGTGATAATAATTCACTGGAAGCTCAGATGGTTAGCATTTTTTAGCAGTAATTTTTTTTCCAGACGCACACATTTTCTTTTTTTTCTTCACTTTTTGTATTTAAATTCAATTATTTAACATTAATGTATTATTTGTTTCAGGGGCACAGGTCTGTGGATTATCAGTCTTATTTAACACCCAGTGCTCATTACAACACATACCCTCCCCAGTGTCCATCATCCAGTTACCCCATCTCTCCACCCCCCTCCCTCCAGCAACCCTCTGTTTCATGTTTCCTACATTTGTCTCCCTCTCTGATTTCATCCTGTTCCATTTTTCCCTCTCTTCCCCGTATGATCCTCTGCCTTGATTCTTAAATTCTGTGTATCAGTAAGATCATATAATTGTCTTTCTCTGATTAACTTATTTAATTTAGCATAGTCTAGTTCCATCCACGTTGTTGCAAATGGCAAGATTTCAGGTTTTTTTGATGGCTGGGTAATATTCCATTGTATATATATACCACGTCTTCTTTAGCCATTCATCTGTCAGTGGACATCTGGGCTTTTTCCATAGTTTGGCTATTGTGGACCTTGCTGCTATCAACATTGGGGTGCAGGTGCCCCTTTGGACCATTTCATTTGTATCTTTGGGCTAAATACTGAGCAGTGAAATTGCTGGGTCATAGGGTAGCTCTGTTTTCAACTTTCTGAGGAACCTTCATACTGTTTTCCAGAGTGGCTGCACCAGCTTGCATTCCCACCGGCAGTGTAGGAGGGTTCCCCTTTCTCCGCATCCTCGCCAGCATCTGTCATTTCCTGACTTGTTAATTTTAGCCATTCTGACTGGTGTGAGGCGGTATCTCATTGTGGTTTTGATTTGTATTTCCCTGATGGAGAGTGATGTGGAGCACTTTTTCATGTGTGTGTTGGCCATCTGGATGTCTTCTTTGCAGAAATGTCTGTTCATGTCTTCTGCCCATTTCTTGATTGGATTATTTGTTCTTTGGGTGTTGAGTTTGGTAAATTCTTTGTAGATTTTGGATACTAGCCTTTTGTCTGATACGTCACTTGCAAATTATCTTCTCCCGATTCTGCCAGTTGGCTTTTGGTTTTGTCGATGGTTTCCTTTGCTGTGCAAAAGCTTTTTATCTTAATGAAGTTCCAATAGTTCATTTTTGCCTTTATTTCCATTGCCTTTGGAGATGGGTCTAGCAAGTAGTTGCTGTGGCAGAGGTTGAAAAGGTTGCTTGTGTTCTCTTTGAGGATTTTGATGGATTCCTGTCTCACATTTAGGTCTTTCATCCATTTGGGTCTATTTTTGTGTGTGGTGTAAGAAAATGGTCCAATTTCATTCTTCTGCATGTGGCTGCCCAATTTTCCCAGCACCATTTATTGAAGAGACTTTTTTTTCCATTGGACATTCTTTCCTGCTTTGTAGAAGATTAGTTCACCATAGAGTTGAGTGTCCATTTCTGGGCTCTCTGTTCTGTTCCATTGGTCTATGTGTCTGTTTTTGTGCCAGTATCATGCTGTCTTGATGATTGCAGCTGAAAAGTTTTAGTTAAGGTATGTGCATTGTTTTTTTAGATATAATCTATTTCGTATTTCATAAATAGGATATATGTGTGTAAACGTAACTTTTATGTGCACTGGGAAACCAGAAAATTCATTTGACTAACTATACAGTGATACTCCTTTACTGTAGCAGTCTGGAACCAAACCAGTACCTCCAAGGTATGCCTGTGGTAGTTTTGTGGGAAGGAATTCAGGCTTCACTAGGAGGCACTGTTAACGTGGTCTCTGTTCTAGGAGCCCGCACCGCTGTTTGACCTGGCCATGCTAGCCTTGGATAGTCCTGAGAGTGGCTGGACGGAGGAAGATGGTCCCAAAGAAGGACTTGCCGAGTACATTGTTGAGTTTCTGAAGAAGAAGGCTGAGATGCTCACAGACTATTTCTCTTTGGAAATCGATGAGGTGTGTAACAGCCATTTGTATTCCTCTGTTGTATTCCTCAGGTAAGAGCCAAGTTCTGTAGTTGGTCCTCAGTCAGGGTGAGAAGGCGACCCACCCTTGTGAGAAGCAGCACGAGACATCCATTCACATCCTCACCCCCTATTTTCATGTCTGGGTTACACCACCTTTTTCTCATCCAGTCATGCCCATTCCTGTTCCCGGGGTGAAGGACCCGGACAAGAGAGAGCTGAATCCCACAGCCCCTACGGGCCACAGTGAATGAGATGATGCCAGGCCACTTGCTTTGTTTCTTCCTCTTATGCTTAATCTTTGGGGCTTTCCATATCTCTGTATTCTTTAGTTGGTGAGCATATTGAAAAAAGAAGTTGTTCTGCTTCATGTCAGTACAAAAAGCTTTTTAAGTGCTTTGCTCTCCCACCCCTGGTGCCCAGCCAAGTCAAGCACCTGGTCGCCCAAAGTGTGGGCATGCGGATAAGACCTGGAGGGAGCACTGGGGATATGGAACTTGATTAAACTGTAATGGTTTATTTCTTGTTTCCTTGTCGTGACCTTTTCTTCACAACCAGGAAGGGAACCTGACTGGATTACCCCTGCTGATCGACAACTATGTGCCTCCTTTGGAGGGTCTGCCTATCTTCATTCTTCGACTAGCCACGGAGGCAAGTGGTCAAGCTGTTTTTAACATGGGGGTACCTGTGTGTGGGCTTGGGGGAGAGGGCATGGGGCCACACCTTCATATGGAATGGTGGAAAGGGTAAAACAGCTTGACAGCCCCCCCCTTACCCCACCTACCCCAGCAGTATTCAGCAGTTCCAGTTTACAGATTTAATGCCTAAAATGTTACACGTAAAAAGCTTTAAGTAGTCTGTGACCTTGTCTTGGAAATGAAATGTGTTTACTAAAGCAAGTACCTACGCTGAGGTGTTCTTTCTTTGGACCAGGTGAACTGGGATGAAGAGAAGGAATGTTTTGAAAGCCTCAGTAAAGAATGTGCTATGTTTTACTCCATTCGGAAGCAGTACGTATCTGAGGAGTCGACCCTCTCGGGCCAGCAGGTACTGTAGTGACGCACAGTAGCACCCGGGACGGGGCTGGGCTCTCATACAACGTTTAGGAAATGAAACTTGCTGCCTCTGAATTCCTAGGATTTCTCTGCACATAAGGTTTAAACATAATGGTCAGCTTTTATTCATGAATTCTGCTTCCTTCTGCTGGTTTGGAAGGTCCCTCTAGAATGATCCCAGTACCTGTCAAACGTGAAAGCACAAGCTGTCACAGTGAGAGCTGGGAGGCCGAGCTGGATGACCCAGGGCTAGTGAGCCCTTGTCTCCTGTCGTTAGCCCTCCAGCATACAGCCCCAGTCTCCCCACGCTTGTTTAGCTTTAGCTCATTTAATCTGACCACTGCTCTGCCAGAACAGGGCAGTACTAAGGTCGGATCCCTAGCTTTTCTTACAGACCTTTCTGTACACAGAAAGGGCTTGGGTGACTGCACTTCCTACTGAACATCCTAGTCTATCATAGTCCAGATCAGATGTTACGTTAGATCCTGCTACAATCCACAGTTCCTCCCGAATGGAAACAAAGTTCCATGGGAGAAAGTCTCTGCCTTCTCTTCCTGTTGTCACCTCTCACGTTTGGGGCTGTAGGATCCCTGAGAGATTGAGCAGAGAGATGTTTCACCAGCATTAGGAAAACAGCAGATTGTAATGAGTAAGACTTCCAGGTCCAGTACAGGTCAGCCGGGAAACCACAAATGCTGGGATGTGAGTGAGCCAAATAGGGAGGCTTGTGACCTCTAACACGTCTTTTCCAGGGGGAAGTGTCCGGCTCCTCTACAAACCCCTGGAAGCGGACTGTGGAACACGTTGTCTATAAAGCCTTCCGTTCACACCTTCTGCCTCCTAGACATTTCACAGAAGATGGAAATATCCTACAGCTTGCTAACCTGCCCGATCTGTACAAAGTCTTCGAGAGGTGCTAACCACACTCACTTGTGGACTCTGGGCTGTGCGTTTCTTGCATTGTGTCCTGATGAGGGTAGGTCTTATAGTTGACGACTCCCATTTGCCCTCTAACTAGTAGCACTCTTTCACGCTTGGTGGAGTGTCCAGAAATAAATTGTCAAATGTGTCCTAACATGATTGATTTAGTTTCACTATACTTGAAAGGTTTTCTAGATCCATTTTCACCTACAGTAGTATACCTGATTGTGTTGAAGAATCCAAAAGTAGTTTGAAAGCCCTCGGGGCATCTGAAAGGAATTCTAAAAAGGCCTTGGAGATTTTATAGATCTTGCTCTGGTTTGAGTCTTTGGTATTCTAATTTCTAATATCAGCAGGTAAGAATTACATTGGTTCATATGCCTTTGGAAAGAGGTGCCGAACATATAAGAGGCTCTGGTGACACTGAGTTTGGAGAAAGCTGAATTGATAATCTGTTACTACGTACCTAACCAAAGCTCATTAATTTGTAATGGAAAAAAAAACTTGCGAGAAGACAGCAGTCCTTACGGAGTTTGTAACTGGTATGCACCCTAAGTGAGCCCCCTTTGTTAATGGATCTGAATCCTACCAGCTTAAGATAAAGTTCTAGTTATTCTTGTCTGAAGGATGACATAAAATTACAAACTTAAGCTGTAGGTGCCATTACAATAAGCTGCCTTAACACTAGCATGCATTAACAGAAATGTGCATTGAGCATCGGGAGGAAGAACGCCCACAGTACTGAGGTACAATCCAGATTACAAGACTCAGTGAAGAATGTTCCATGAGAAAGAACAGGGAACTCTACCTAATGAAGACATGGAGCCATTCCCTTTGGAAGAGAACAGGACAACAGGAGACAAATTTGTTGTACCACAAAAGGGGCAAGGTCAGGTTCTACCACACAGAACTTCCAAAAAGTCAAAGGGCGGCTCAGTAGTGGGGCTCGGTGAGCCCAGTGGGGCACAGGCTAAGCAGCCCTTCCTGACTCCAGGACCTCACCCTCTCTCCCTCTCCCCTATCTCCCACATGGGTGATTGCTGCTAGGACTGAAGAGAATTTATAGGAAGTCCCCTCCATTCAGGACAGTGGTTTCCATATTTTAAAATTAAAAGGCTCATTGCTCTGAAGAAGGAGGTAATTTGTAGAGATTTTCTTCACATTCAAGTTAGCTGTAGCATCTAGTTTCAAGTCAGCTTTATTTATCTCATGTGCCTTTAATTCACTGACTTCTCCCAGCCTTGGTTCTGAAGATACAGCCACCATCTCCACAAAACCACCTTGATTCTGAGGGCAAAAGCGAATCACAAATCCTGCAGAGTGGCCACACTCGATGATAAAAGCCCCTTGAACTGGGTGCCTTTAAAGATGAAACTGACTAGATTCTTAAAAAACTGTATCCACATTGTTCTCCTTGGGGAGGAGACAAAAGCAGAGGGGCAAGATCAGAGGCGTGGCTGTGGCTGCCCTGAGGTGTTTTAAAAGCTCCTCTAACAAAAATGAATGTGTCAGTAGCCAGCTGTGGTCAGCAAGAGGGTGCGTTTTAATAGAGTCTTCAGGCCGACCTCCCGCCTGCCTGCTCCCCCCACCCCGCCGGGCTTATCTGAGGTTCCATTCCACAAAGCAGCAGCAGATGAGATACTTTACATGAGATACAGCACAGCTGATGTTGAAGACGAAGGGCCCTGCTCTTACTTTAAGAGTGTTAGGCTTTGGACTTGCCCGACCACATGCAATAAAGCAAGTTTTATATACACTCCCCATATCTTTTTCTAACATTTTCTTATATAAATTTAAATATTTTACAAAAAAAGGCTTTTTCCTCGAAACATAGAAATTTGAGTGAAACATATATTCCCCACTTGTGAACTTGGTTCTTCACTAGAATATAAATGCTATCTGAAATCAAGGGTAAGTGTCTTTTGACCGCTGGAGATGACTGAAGTCTGAATTGCACTGTGGAGAAGGCACTTGTGTTTTCCGAGGTCTCCAGCCGAGTTATCTCATTGGGCACTCACAGAGTCGCTGTCCTCCGGAACCCGTGCCAAGGCCTCCGAGTGCCCAGTCACTGAGGCAGTTGGGGAAAAGTGGTGAGTAAACTTGATTCTAAAATTATGGAAATAAAAAATAAAAACAGCATGGACCAGTTCTTAGTCTAGAATCAAACTACGAACGAAATCCAAGGTGTTCATTCATGAAGATTCAAACCTGTTTCATTCTCTCATAAATTATAAAATACAAAGGTGGCTATTTTAATGACAAAACTCAAACAGTACTGAAGGGGGTCTGTGTCAATGGACAAAAAGTCAGTCCCTCTGGGAGGGGCCCCAGGAGCAGCACCCAAGCTGGAGGGTGGCCTCCTACTGCTGGGCCAGAAGTGCTGTCCTGTTGGCCTTCATCTTCTCCAGCCGCTTGGCCAGGTGGCTGTTGGTCATCTCCATCTCCTCAATCTTGTCCAGTGCTGTTCGTAACTGCAGACAGGGAGAGCCGGGTCACTTCACATGGTTACACGTGAACCCCGGTGCCACCCCAGTGCCACCTGAGCACCCTCCACCGTGCCCCCCACAAGAACAGAAGTGCTGCCAGCTCGGCCTTGCATGGCACCCCGTGTCCTCAGCTCTCTTCTGCCAGCTGGCGGTGCCCAGCAGGGACACTGAGCCTCAATCCCAGGAAGGGCAGACAAGCAGGTGGGGAGACAGACCAGCTCTACAACAGAAGGGAGACCTGTCCTTTCTCTTAGTTTCTAATTGACCAAAGCCTAAAAGTAAATGGCAGTCACTGTGCAGGTCAAAAACCAACACCAAAGAGGAAGAGCCTCCATTGCTATTCCCTTAAGACTTGGACCCAGGATTCAGTTCCTCGGGCAGCGAAGGATCTTTTCTTTGAGCATGCAACAGCAGGTACCTCTCGCTGTAGCTTCCTCTTTTCTGCCTTCAGTTCATCCTCCACCTTCTCGGCATTCTCCGCGGCGGTCTTATACCTCAGCACCTGGCCCTCGAGTCGGCTGATCTGTCAACAAGAAAACGCGAGCCTCTGCTAGTGAGCACCGGGAGCCCCTTTCTCGAAGCCACATGGAAACACAGCGTCATTACAAATCCCAAGTCATCCCCTCACGGTGAGTCATAGGGCCTCTCAGAACCCAACGGCTATTTATAGATCAAGAAATGTCCCCGGAGAGGATTACAGCTGGAGAGTCATTACAGAGTCCATTTCCCATGTTAAGTTTATGATGAACATATTATTTAAGTGCCAAATTAACATTGCAGGACAAGATTCACTAAATGTAAAAGCATTTGGACTTTCTGAAATGTGCAATAAGGGATTTTCAAATTACAGTCTTCCTAAATTCTCTTAAAATAATCTGGAAAAGGGGCGCCTGGGTGGCTCAGTGGGTTAAGCCGCTGCCTTCAGCTCAGGTCATGATCTCAGGGTCCTGGGATCAAGTCCCGCATCGGGCTCCCTGCTTAGCGGGGAGCCTGCTTCCCTCTCTCTCTCTGACTGCCTCCTCTGCCTACTTGTAATCTCTCTCTGTCAAATAAATAAATAAAATCTTTTAAAAAAATAATAATAATAATCTGGAAAAAAAAATTATATCTCAGTCTTGTGCATTCTTACAACTAACAAAAGGCTGAAGTGTCGTGCCAGGTTTTCTCTGCTGGCTTTTCTACTTTAAGAGAGAGCTTTTATAGAGACCCCACTACAGAGACAGCCAAGGAAAGCTGGGTACCCCTGGAATTGGCCACTCAGATGCAGGAAGTTGCAGAGGGAGTGTGAATCACTTCGTAGCGTGCTGAACAAGTACTTACACTCTGCTCCAATGTGGTTATATCCTGTTCTGCCTTTGAAAGCTTAAATTTATATTCACTTATTTGTCTATTGGCATCTCCTAGAAGAGAAGAGAACAGTGCATCACCTGTCAGCAGCTGTGACCTCAGGCAGTGACAACCTCTGCAGCCCAGGAGGGGACAGTACAGTGGAAGGAGACAAAGCGCAAACGCCCACGGGGCGGCCACAGCACCTTTGCAGCCTGGGCTCCAGAACGGCTCTCCTGCCAGAAGCTCTAACACCTGATCCCAGCATCCCTTGGACCAAGGAGTTGGAAGAAAATGTGACTCTCTATGCTATAGTGGGGGGAGGCTGACCACTGACCCTGTCAGTCAGTGCATCGGTGGCCCCCTCCAACCTTACGTGCTGCCCTTCCCCCAGGAGCCTCCAGTTTCCCTCACCTTCCTGACTCATGTCCTCAGCATGCCTCTACTTAGTCTCCTGTAACTTTACCTTCCCTGTCATGTTTTTGTTTTGTTTTGTTTTGTTTTCCCGTGTCATGTTTTTAATGGTTTTTCTAACATGATCGTGCCTTCTAAACACTGTGTACATGAGGAGAGGGGCCCTGGCTCTGCCATCCTCAAGTCTACCTCTGTATCTCGCCAAGGGCTTTGGGCATGTACTTAATAAACATTTGCTCAAAGAAATGCTTTTCAGTAACATTGTGATAATGTGATGGGTAGACTTCTAAATCATTAGTTGTACTTCTGACCTAAGAAGTCATTTAAAATAAGAAGTTTGAAAATTCACTCCAGCAAACCAAATTTCACAAAAATCACCTGAAATGATTATAGGGTAGGAATCATAAGGCCTATAGGAGATAAACCAAATCTAAGCAATCTAACTTAAGAACTTTTCTGCTTTTCCACATCACTGAGGTTATAACTACTTATATAATCTTCAGGCAGAGGTTCTTCTCACAGGTAGTTACTGTCTCCCGGGAAATAATGGGGCTATAAAACTGTCTCCCCGAAGGCCCCTCTGGCAGTGACAGACAAGAGTTCCTACTGCTGGGCTCTAAAACAGAAGCTTCAGGATCTGGTTTTAATCCTTCATCCCAGCCACTTAACTATCACAATGTGCTGCTTCCTTCTCATGGCAAACCTCCCTTTCCTTCCTGTTTTCAAGAGTGTAAGTCCTTCATCTTTGTCATTTTGTGCTTGCCATGAAATTCCATTCGACCACACCATGCTTACATCCCTGGGCTTCCTTTGCCGGCCAGACCCAGTCTATCAGGTCCCACTGAGCCCACCTCGTTCTACAGTTCACTCTGGGTCCTTCCCAGACACCAGCTCCATAATGCCCACCCGCCCTAGGAGCATTCACACGTAAGGCATGCCCGTTTCTCCTCAGTGTGACTCCTTTTGAATTTGCTGCTTTAGGCCAATGTCTTTCAAATCTACTCCCTAACCTTCTTTAAGACTGTTGGCAGCCACTGTACTGGTCCAGCTGATCCTCACAGCCTCCCAGCTAGTCAGCCTGCCTTTCCTCATGCCCATCTTCATCTATCCTCCATGCCAAAATATTTCTAGAATATTCAATAAGAAGTGTCACAAGGGTCCCAGCTGAGCTCTAATTAAGGACTTGATACTAACCTCAAAAGGCAGTATTAACAGTATTAATAAGCTTTAATCCAAGAAGCCTTTTCTATTTAGCCTAATGCAAAAAATATTTAGATGAAAAGGCCATGGAATAACCGATATTTTAAAATAAGTTATCAGAAAAGCCACAATTCAAATTGAAAAAGTCTCCCCTCTCCACAAATGCTACATTATCGAACTATATAGGAATGGCTGCTGACCTCCCCCCACCATGGAGATTACATTACTGTGGACATAGGAGGCATTTTAAAACAGCATGGGGTCAAAAGTAGAAAGGAGAAAAACTGCATGAGGTAAACTGAACAGGCTTACTCTGGCCTTGTTTTAAATTCTATCTATAAGGATTCATTTGGTTAATAAAACTTCCAGCAAAGTTCTAAAACTGTTCAGCATTAGTATGAGTTAGTTCCAAATATATCCTCCCACTATCCAAGAGAGATTCCACAAGAAAAATATCATTGGGAAAGGTGCCGTATGGGAGCGGACAGTTGACCCAGGTGTGGAAGAGGACAGCGCCAGGAGGACACTATTTCCAAAATGTCTCTAGAAATCACTGCACAGAGCGATAAGTACTCTTATCCAGTCCTCTCTTACTCCATTCCCTGAAGTGCAGAGGCTGCTAGAAGGCTCTCCCCGGCCAGACCACTGAGATCAGGACTACACTCTGGACTTGCCAAGGATTAAGCCATCTTTGTAACATGGCTCTCCCAGAGATGCACGTGGGAGACAGGCAGCCTCCCCACGGAGTGGCGCTGGCCCGGCCATGGTACCTACTCTGCATCTCGATGAACTGCAGGTCAGAACCATTGTGTAGCCCCGCCACGTCTGCTGCCGAGCCCTCACTCCGAGAGCACTTCTGCCGCTCCTCCTCCAGCTGCAGCTTCAGCCTTCGGATCTGAAGCAGAAAGAGAGGGCCGTCACAAGATCCACAGGACACAGTGGGTCCTCGGCCACACAAGTCATCCACCCAGAACCTGAGTGCCCACCACGGGGCCACGGGGCCAGATGCGCTAGCGACAAACTGGGAACATCAGAAGGAGTGAGCTCCAGGACCAGGTGTCTCAATCAAAACAGCCCTATTTGATGTTGTGTGTAGGCTGGTGGAACAGCAGATCTTTTCAGCGTTTCTCACTACTTTTATTCAATTCCGTTTTTAATAAAATTCCGCAGGCAGTTAGGTGTTTGTGTTTTGTCTTAAAACTGGGGTAAATATCCTAGGCTAAATATTTAGGAAACTTAAATGTTAAACATTGAATTCAATTAAATACTAAAATTAAATTTAATTAAAATATTAAGTATTAAATATGAACACTTAAATATTAGGTTAAATATTTAGAAAACCTTCTGTATACAGAAACAGTTGGAAATGTATTTTTTAGTTTGGTTCACAGTTGATCTACCTTATTTTACCCAAAATAAAGGATATTTATAGTAGCTTATTCATAATAGCTCCAAACTGGAAATGCTCCAAATGTCTATCAACAGGAGGCTAAGCAAACTATGGCACATCTACCCAGCAAGAAAGGGGAAAGCACTACCGATAGATGCAACACAGCTGAGTCTCAAGAGGACATACTATGTAATTCCAATTATATAAACCTCACAAAATGGAAGCTAATCCACAGTGACAGAAAGCAGAACAGTGGTTGCCTGGACAGGGGGAGAGAGGAAGGCTGAGGAAAGAAGGCTTACCAAGGGACACTGAAACTTTGGAGGGGTTATGAATATTTTCACCATTTTGATTGTGGTCATGGTTTCATGAGTATTGTTATGGGTTGACTCATATGTTGAGGTTCTAACTCCCAGTACCGCAGGATGTAAACTCATTTGTAAATGGAGTCAGTGAAGATGCATTTAGTTGAGCTGAGATGAAACCATGCTAGAATAGGGTGGGCCCCTGATCCAGTATGACTGGTGCTATACAGAGAGACAGGCACGTACAGAGGGACGATGATGTGAAGACACAGAACGCTATCCACAAGCCAAGGAATGCCACAAACTGCCAGCAAAGTGCCAGGAGCCAGAGAGAAGTGTGGGACAGACGGCCCTTCACAGGCCTCAGAAGGCACCACCACTGCTGTCACCCGACCATGGGCACTTGTTCAGTCTCCAAAACTATGCAGACAGGACACCTCCATTCCTCTAAGCCACCCAGTCTGTGGTACTTTGTAGGGGCTGCCCTCAGAAACAAATACGGTAGGACATTTGTACACCTTAGGTATGAGCAGCTTATTCTATACCTTACTTCAGGGGGTACATACCAACCACTCCTCGTCACTGCCATCGCCCTACTCCTTCAGTTATACCTTAATAAAGCTACAGGGGTTTTTAATTTATAAACTGAAGAAACTGAAAATGAATCAAATGTGAAGGGATTCAGGTTTGGGAACAGACAAGGCCCACTGGAGACAGGAGCCTGCACACACGGAAAACAAGATCAGATGAACAGACACGTACTGATGCTAAGGCCCCTGGTCCGGCCTCAATCCCCAGGATCCTGCCAGCAACACTGCTCCATGGACGCAGAGTCCTGGGGGATGTCTCCCTGTAGAACTGTCTGCCTAGTCTAAGGTAAAGACCAACAGACCCACATCAAAATTTCCCAAAAAAAGATGCAGCCACATCAGCCTTACATATGCTCAAAGCTGCCCATCAGGGTTTTAATCCCCACCGGCTCTGAAACTTAGGGCCAAATAGCATTAGTTAGGAAATAAACTATGCAGATGGAAGTAAACAACAGAGAACAGTGACGAACTGTCAATATCCTCTGAGGTAAGTAAAAATATCTACATCTGGAAATGACTGCAGAAACAGAAAGCCAATGGAAGTTTTCAAAGGTGAAGTTGAGAAAATCTTTTTAAAGCAGAGCAAAAGAGATCAAAAGGGATGGACAAACAGGAGAGAAACAAAAAAAAGTGCTGATCCCAGAGGTCTACTGCCCCTTCCTTCAGATATCAGAGCCATTTTCCCCCCGAATGCCTACAACTCTCACCAGCAGAGTTTGGGGAGCACTACAGCTCAGAACTACAAGGGGGACTGCCTCTGTGACCAAGACCGAGCCTCCCTAGGCCACCTTTGCCCTTCATCATCAAGGGTCAAGGGTGAGTGTGATGCTCAGAGTTAAGGGGGCTTCCCTAGCTGGTACCCCATCAACAGTGGTCAAAGGAAAGCCTGGGCACTAGGGCTAAGTGGGCCACATCCCCAGTGGGGAAAGAGTGAGCTCTGCACTGGGAGGAAACCCATGCTTCCCAGACACCTCCACCCTTTCAACATCTCCCTTGAGTGAACCAGGACTAGTTTTTCATTATCCCCAATATCATTATGTCCATCTCAAAAATAGTCATCCTCCTACACTCTTCCCTGAAGGGCTCTGTACAACTGTCACCCCCATCTGCACCTTCTAACCCTTCCCAATGCCTAAAAATCTGGATTACCATTTCCCCTCATCCTGAGTCTCTTCTCTGAGTGGTCCCTTTATCTAGTGCGTTGGCAGAAATCCACTCTCCCCTGAGAAGCCTGTTCACTCTGCAGCCCTCTGACCTGGTGATTTCTCCCAGAGCCTTCCTACCACTGGGCCTGAGAACAGAACACATGACCTGCTTTTTGTGCTGTTGCCCAACTATTCTCCATCGGTGCTCCCTAAAATCCCTACTTCCTGACCTCCTCCCCTCTGATTCCACATACCAACCACTCCTCATCACTACCATTGCCCTACTCCTTCGCCATTTAGCTCCTGATTTATGCTCCCTCAAGGATAGCCTGAGCAATTTAAAGATCCACCTACATAGAGAATTTCTCCTATGACCGATGGCAGTTTCTGGAACACTTCCTCTCAGAGGATCTTGCCATCACTACTCTCCCATAGTCATATACTGGATTCTCCCACTTGATTAAGTGCAGTCCCTGCATGAGTCAGTCCCATTCTCTTTTCTCCAACCTCTACTCCTGGTCTTTCCTGCTCCCTCTCTCAGGAACCCAAATCCCAGTCCTTCAATCCCACTGATATTTCCCATCTTTCCACTGGGCCTTGACATCTTCCTGGATTACCCATTAGCCTCATTACCCACTTCATCTCTAGGGTCATCATTATCAATACTCTCCTCCACATGCCCTCACCTCCTCTGCTCAATTTACACTCCTGGGTAAAATCCAACTCCGCCTACCCACACCTGCATCTATGGCCACTAAATGTGGCTAGAGAAACATACAGTAAGTGCGGTCAAACAAACTTCGAGCATACCATATAACTTACATATTCATTCCGTCTATTGTTTATTGTCTGGTTTCCTCCTACTAGAATGTAAGATCTGTCCCCTCGTGCAGGGATTATTTAACTGAGTAGTTCATGGAAATATGCCAAATGCCTGGAATGGAGCCTGTTAAAGAGTGGCATCTCATTCAACATTCGAATGACTGAACAGGAGTTTCAAAAAGAGATAACAGATTATGGGAAGGGAGAAAAACAGTCAAAAAATTTTCCCAGGATTGAAGGATAGAAATTCTGAGAATTGACAGGGGCCCAAAACATGCAGACAACTCCAAACCACATCACTGTGAAACCTCCTAACAGGAAGGAGAAAGTATGATATAAGCCACTAAAGAATGGAAGAAGTCACATATAAAAGATGAAAAATCAGAATGCCCTTGAAGTCTTCAACATGTTGGCTTCCATACTGGAAGCCAGAAGACAATGAAGCAATTTCTTTAAAAAAAAAAAAAAAGAAGAAGAAGAAGAAGAAGGAAAAATTCCAAGAATTCTCTAACCAAACTGTAATCAAGTAATAGGGTAAAATGAAGACATCTTGAGGCCTCCAACGTTATGAAAAATTTACAGCCTACATATCCTTTTCTCAGGAAGTTACTGGGGGAGGTATCAAAAACAGAATGAATGAAAAAGGAGGAAGGCGTACAGCATTGCTAAAAGGGACTCCAACCTCAACCACAGGCAGAGGAAACCCTAGGCGGGGACAAAGGGCAACCCGCCTGGGCGTAGAGGGAACGGGCCATGAAGTTCCCAGGGGCCAGGTGGGAGGCTCCAAGAACCAGCAAGCGGAATGGAGAGAACACTTGGCGCACCGCAAACTCTAAGAGCAGATTCAACTACTGCTGCCGGCGCAGCAGCGACGCAAGTCATAAATACACAGGAAACCGAGCAGAGGAAAAGAAAAGCCGCAGTGTCAACTCTGGGGGAGCTGGAGCTGTGATGAAGAGGGAAGGCAGCTCTGGAACGTTGCGGGGCTCCATGACAACTGCTTATGAGTCCCAGTGATACGTGCCGACGGGATGCACGCTGTGCCTTTGCTGGGACAGGGGATGGGAAGGGTGTGAGTGCTGCTGGGGACAGAAGGCTAGATGGTCCTCTTGCACAGAGGGATGTCAACAGACAGTGCCCAAAACAGAACCATCAAGAAGCAACATGAGCGTGCGGGAGAGAAATACACAAGAACAGTACACATGGAAAGAATCTGCTGAACCAATCAGCATGGTCAGGGTAAAGGTGAGGAGGCAGAGCAGGAAACTTCTGTCTTCACAAGAAGCTTCACAGAGCTATTTAACTCCTTAAACTCCACGTCTGATAATTTTTTTTAAAAGAACAGGAAACAACAAAAAGGCAAAACATGAATTTATCTTTTTGTCCTTCAAATCTTGAGTACTGATGTTTGAAATAAGCGCATCTCTTTCTTGTATACATTTTAATCTGCTAATGCTTTGCCATGTGATTGATTTAGTCCGTTAAATTAACATTATCTTCCAGTGAGAAGAATGCCTTTACCTGTGATAGTAGCTCCTCCTTTTCTCCAGCAAGTTTTCGTAGCCTGACATCTAAAACAAATGGAAAAGGTTGTAAACTAAATTTGTGAGGATATAGTACAGAAACAATTAAAAATCATTCTTGAAATTCAGAAACAGCAAACATTATCTGATAACTTATAGCTCTCAATATCAAAAGAAATGAAGGCTTAAGTTCAGTGCTAAGGAAAAATACTTAATTATTCAACACATATTTCCATATAAAAAACAGCTATCAAGGCACTAAATACAACATTTGCTCCCAAGGGCAGCGACTTTCCACTGAAAGACAAACCAAAGTACAAAGATCACTTCCTTGTTTCAAAAATGTGCAAGCTTTCACCAGCAGACAGACAACTTGAATGCTGGGTGCTCCCAGGTTTAAGCCTCACAGAAGCAAAGAAAATCTGGGAGAGAAGACAGAAGGGATACAAGAGGGCCTGGGTGGGGAGGCTGGTACAGGGAAAATGGGAGGACAATGCTGAGGAAGCAGAGGCCCTCAGAGACTAGTGAGGGGAAATGAGGAAACTCCGAGTTGCAGGCAGTCAAGGGCTAATCTGAGGTGTGGCGGCAGGATTGCTAGGGCTCACTCCTGGCCTGGGGGTTGGGCTGCTGCTTCCCAAGCATGCCCTTAAAACAAGGCCCTCGGACTGAGAGGGGCCAGAGATGAGTAAAAGCAGCAGTCGGCGCTGAGCCAGAGCCTCCCCCAATCAACTAGGGTCCCAGCCGAATGTTAAGTGCTGGCTTCCCAGTACCTTCCCAACAAGCAGAGGAAGTCCTGGGCTGCCCCCAGCCACACACTCTGCATTCTCTACAGCGGCTCCCATTGCCCCGCCCACAGCCTCTGCCATATCAAAGTGATCTGTCTCTGCAATTCTGTGCATCAGATAAAGTGTTTACTAACTCTGAAAAGGTCCCAGTCCTCTAGAAAACCTACACATTATGGAAACAAAAGGGAAAAAAACGTGGGCTGGTGTTAAGTGTATCTGTGCCACTTTCCTTCCTCTCGAGCTGAATTCTTAGTAGAGCCAATGGATGGGCATCTGCGCGGTTTCCCGGGAGAGGTGTTCTTAAAGTCTCAAAGGCTTAAATTTAAGACGCTTAGATGTTAAGAGGCTCAGAAGCCTTGCTCTAGAAAAAACACTCTAAGATCTGACTTCTTGGTCACCTGTTTCTTGCCTTAAGAAATGCGGTGGCAAAGAGCCGCCACACCCTGGGATAAGTAACAAAGCATAAAACCAGATTCTCCAGGAAAAAGAAACTTAAAACACACTTAGGAAGTCCCCTACCAGCCCACTGGTTCCTTGAGATGCATATGCTGGATTATCTCTTCCCGGAAGGTTTGTATTTAAGTAAAAAAGCAATGTGTTTACACCAACAGTGTTTCCATCCAGAGGCCCTACAATCACCCAAATGCTGGTTTCCCAAGTTCAAGGATGCCTAAAGACTCTGTGTCCAGATTTCTTCCTGTTAAGAATTTAGATAAACCTCAGATAGCCCTTGTGTTGTTTTTGTTTTCCAAGATGGGATATGAGTAAGCCGGAAGTCTAAGAGGACAGTAAATCCAAGCCAACAGAGCAGCAGCCAGTGTCTTACCTAATGGACCCTCTCCTGCAGACTCCAAGACCTGAGCAGCCTCCTGAGACACCACGGTGATGGCTCCCACCACTGGTTCATGATTGACATCCCCATTGGGAGTGCCATCAGGGATTATAACTAAACCACGTCTCTGTGGAAAAGGAAAAAAGTCACGGTCACAAAACATGGCCCACACGGAAGCAGTAGTATGCTCTGTGAGGGGACCCTGAGTCAATATGTCTGCCACAGGTAACACTGGGTTAGAACTAGTTACATGGAATATAGGTCCGTAGAAGAAATGACTGAAACCTACCAAATCTGCACTGAAGAGTGAACGCTGGGTTGTCTTTGGGCTGGGAAAGATAACAGGATGAAAGGAAGGAAGAATAAAGCAGTGAGGGACTTGAACTCCCGGCTAAAGCTAACGTACCTCTCCTGTCTTCACTGTCTCCTTCAGGTCAGCCAGCTCCTCTCTGAGCGTATCGCGCTCATTCCTAAGGCAGGCAATGTATTCTTTCTGTTTCTCTAGGGCCTGGTTTTAGACAGGGCAGCAAGGGAAAGAATGGCACAGAAAAAGAGCAAGTGAAAGAGGCAGCAGAGAGTACCTAATTCAAATAAACAAAGATAAGGCCATAAAAGACAAGGGAGCGGTAAAGCTTGGAAACCAGCAGTTAGATATGGGCGGAAATACAAAGTCATATGGACACACATCTGCACAGGAGGGTTTCAACAAAAACTGGTTAGTCGTGCGTCAATTCGCCAAAACATGCTTATCACATCAGGCAGGAGAACTGATCTTTCTTTTCCAGTCGATGGAAAAAAAAAAAAAAAAAAAAAAAAAAAAAACAGGAAAAGGAAGCGAAGACAGCAGTCATATTAAAATAAAATTTTCCTTACTGACCTTACTACATTTTCATATGGTGACCAAAACAAATGACTACATTTTATGTTTAACTAACACTGTTCATCAGGATACAGTGAAATTTTTTTAATTAAGAAAATTAAAATTTTTTAGTTAAAAAAGTTTTAATGGCCCTAGAAGAAAAAATAACCAATATATACAAGGTATTTTAATTAAATATTGGCTGTAGTGATTGTTCTACAAACAGTGTGGCAAAATATTCCTCAAATACAACTTAATTCAAAATAGCTAATCTCCAAAGGGATTCCCAAGGACCTTTTTTTTGTTAATTTAGTTAAATACAATTAAGAATCTGGTTTCTGGGGGCGCCTGGGTGGCTCAGTAGGTTAAAGCCTCTGCCTTCGGTTCGGGTCGTGGTCCCAGGGTCCTGGGATCGAGCCCCACGTCGGGATCTCTGCTCAGCAGGGAGCCTGCTTCCTCCTCTCTCTCTGTGCCTGCCTCTCTGCCTACTGTGATCTTTGCCTGTCAAATAAATAAATAAAATCTTTAAAAAAAAAAAAAAAGAATCTGGTTTCTGATACACCTTTCTAAATGGGAAAAAGAAAACACTGACAAAATAAATACAGCCCACCTATGGAGTGCAGCAGAATATGGGTTTGGGGGTCAGGCTTTTGAGTACCAGCACGTACTAACTTACCTAGGCCTCAGATTTCTCATCTGAAAACAGAAGGGACAACACATACACAGCATAAGCACTGCTGCCATGCGCAACTCCCAGGAAGGCTGAGGAAAAGCCCAGCACTTTCTTTCCACTTGGATCACCCCCACCACTGCCTGAATCACAACTGTCAGAGCTGAGACCAACAGGGCAGAAGCAGGCACACACCCGGGTCATCAGTGACAGAACAAATCTTTTCTATGTAAGGCAATAACCCAGAATTCAAAACATACCCCAGGCAAGCAGCCCATGCAGATACCTGACAGCTGGACTATTCTGAAAAAACCTTTCACTACATCAGTGTTCCTGTATTTAATATTTTCTGCCAATAGCCCCAACAGGCCAAGAAGTTAAACTACAGCAGGTACCTTTCCTCTCAGTTTATGGGGTTAGAAATGAGCCAATGGCTTCATTACTAACTGCTGAGTGGGTGGACAGTGTTCTAAATCATTCTAATCTTACGACAAGAGACACTGGGCAGCCACCAACCGTGCGGCTCCAACTGTACAACAGGCATTGCTACAGAGACATGTAATTTTGCCCTAATATATTGACGTACATATTATTTCTCCCTTCTATATCCCGCACTTGTCTTATCCCCATTGCACAGATCAGAAAATTGACGCTCAGAGATTTTATATATATACTTTTTTTTTTTTTTGGCCCAAAGTCGCAGTAAGTGCCAAAGCCATAAAGTAAATCTGGTTCTTTTTGGTCTCAAAGCCTTTGCTACTTTTTCTCTATCACAGTCCCAAGAAGGCCACAATTACGTTTCCTTACTGTCATCCCAGATGCTGCTGGAAAAGAAGCCTCTAAGTAGCCCAACCCATACTTACCCAAACTGCAACAATATCTAATTTCCTTTCAGCAATTTACATTCACACCATATGGCATGTCTTGAGTCTGCCTTCATGTTAATCATTTAGGCATTTATCCTAACACTTCAAGCTACTATTACCACTCCATTGCATTAATAATAAATGTTAACCTCAGGACAAAAAAGCACAAGCAATACTTTTCCACCTGCTGGCAGACACTCGATCTCCAGGGCTTAGATATTTGTGGGTTATTGGTATCTGCGTGCATAGTTACGCCATGCATCACCGCATACAACCAGGTCAGTGATCATTGCCACAACATGCTCTACATAACCACCACTGCTAGATGCTCTTAGGAACAGACCAATCTTAAACTAGAAATTCTAGCAAATGCTAGTACATGCCATTGGTTCCTCTTCCTACGTGTTACAGCAATGGACTTTATCTTTACTTTGGGACTTAACTTTATTTTCCCATAATTATGGATGGGAAAATAAAATACATCCTTTAAGTTCTCCCATTTCACCACAAAGTTTGAAGGCTACTGAAATACCTTCTAATTGGAGCAAATGTATTCTCACTGATCTGAAATCCTCTGTAGCACCTGAGCGTAAAACTGCTACCCTGTGTTTGCATTCAGTAATAGCTCTCACAGAAGACTTTTTTCCCCCGCTTAGGATAAAAACTACATGCCTGTGGAGATATAAATAATTCTTTACCCCTGACCTAACCTCAAATTCTAGGGTCAAGAAGCCTGAAAGATATGTAAAACAGGATGAACTCTGGGGACAACAGGTTATTTCTCCATATAATTGCATGGGGCCAGAAATATCTTAGAATGGGACAGAGCCTCACACAGGGCTATCCAGATACACCAGTCCCGTGTCTGTGCTTATTCCACACATAGCCAACTGGCACTCGGAACCGCCTTAGGGCTACAAGCATGACCACAAGGATCGATGGAGGAAAACCAAAGAAAACCAAACTCTAACATGAGAATAACGGCCATCTTCCTTTATTAAGTCACTAACTTTAAATCTTGAAAATGAAGCTAGAAACAAGTGATACATGAGGTAGTCACTGACTATATTGAAAATGTATCTTGTGCAGGTCGTGGGAGGACCACATTAGGATGGTTATCAGAAAAACTGGAAACAAGTGTTGGTAATAGAACCCTTGTGCAGTGCTGATGAGAATGGAAAATGGTACGGTTGCTGTGGAAGACAGTCTCACTACTCCTTAAAAAACTTAAACATACCATTACCATATTACACAGCAATTCTACTCCCGGCTATCAACCCAAAGTAAAGAAAGCAGGGCCACAAAGAGGTATCTGCAAACTCGTGCACAGCAGCATTATCCACAAGAGCCAAAAGGTGGAAGCAAACTGAGTGTCCATCCATCATCCAATGAATGGATAAACAAAATGTGGTACATACATACAATGAACTATCATTCGGCCTTAAAAAGGAAGGCCGTTCTGACACACGCCCCACCACAGATTAAAAAAAATTCTTTTTTAGTTTTTTAAAAAAGCCAAAAGAACACATTATTATATACCATACAGAAAGAAGATAGCCACTTACTCATTCAGTAATGTCATGAATATTTAAAAGTCAAATAATCTGTCTTAACTATGAGCACATCTTTTTGGTAGAAAATAAATTTTTGTTTTATTTTGAATAGCTATTTTATTGGACTAAGTGGTTTGGAGTTTTCCTATAGCTGATCCAAAATAATCAGTTTAAATACTAAGATAATTATACAAAATAGAAATCATGGACCTACAGATCTGTGCTATAGAAAATTACATGAAGGTCCTAAAAGAAGACCATTCTAGAGACCAGACTAACTAACCTTTATAAATTACCTACTTTGTGCCACACATTTTTTCACATCTCATTTTAAATTCCCCAAGTAAAAATGTAAGTTTAGTAGCTCACAATCAGAATTTCAAAACTCTTAACAGTTATATTCCAGAAGGCTCTTCTAGCTTTTAGAATTTTAGAAACTCAGTACTTAAATATTAAAAACTCTTAAGAAATAATTTTGTTTCCCATGTGTTTATTAATAAGAGGATGGGGGGGTGGGCGCCTGGGTGGCTCAGTCAGTTAAACAACTGTCTTCCATTCAGGTCATCATCTGGGGTTCCTGGGATGCAGTGAGTAGGGCTCCCTACTCAGCAGAAACTCTGTTTCTCCCTCTCCCTACCCCCACCCAAGCTCGCGCACTCTTGCTCTCTCAAATAAAGAAAGAAAATCTTTAATTTAAAAAAAAGGGGTGGGGGAGGCTATGTCCTTGGATGTATGAAAAGAAGTAGATATAAGAACTCCCCCATCAACAGTGAAGATTATGACCCAGAGGGCTGCTCATCCAGGCATGTCTATCATAGGTGTTCTTGGGGATCTTTGCCAACTTTTCCCTACGCCACCTGATCTCAAGCAGAACAAAACTTTCTGTGTTCTCAAGACAAGGGCTTTCTTCCTTCTCTCTGCTTCCTCCACCATAGCCCTTCCCTGACAAGGTAAGCGTCTGGCAGCTGTGGCTGTGTGGCACCCCCAGTGCAGAATAGAGCTCACAGCATGAGGTGGGGCACATGTCAAGGGTGACACGGGATGAACTGGTGGGAATTTTTCCAGCCTCCATACGCTTGGAATCTATCTAAAGGGCTTATTAGCAAAAAACCACTGAAGACTTTCCTTCTCTGGGCAACCCCCCTCCCTGCTTTGGGGAGTCATGGGTTATAATTAGAGATGACGTCATGGTTTGGCAACTGTGGCAAATCTTACATTCCTATCCACTTCCGTAACTAAATTGATGTTAATCTCTTCCTATTTTATTCACCAAGGATTTATGGGATGCTAATTACTTTCCCTCCACCCCCCACTCACTATTCTCTTGTCTCTCATCCAAAATTCTTGCAATGTAAGGATATCTGGTTACCCACAGAGTTTGAATTAAATGCCTGTGGCTGCTTCTGGATGAGAATCCTGGGGAAATAAACTTCCCTAGAAAGTTTCTACTTTGTAGGTTTCACAAGCCCAGAGTCCTGCTAGCAAGAAGAGTTCTTTCCAGATATACTATCACGTTTTTCCCTGGAAGTTTTTTTCTGTCTTCTGCTTATTCCCATTTCAGTGTATAAATGCTCAAAAATAACCAAAAAGACAGATTTTTAGGAATCTCTAAGTTAAATTATATTGGTCTATTCCTCATCAATGAGCTTCAGACCAAAGCCCAATTTCATTTCATACCCTAATATTTTTATCTTTCCAAAGGAGTGTCTCCTGGAGGTCAAACACCTCTTTTGTCACGGTGTCTATTTTCTGCTGCATTCGTTGATTCTCCTGCAGAGGAAGTGGGGAGAGAAGTAATAAAAGAACAGAAAGAAAAAACGGAGGGGGTCAGAGGGAGGAAAACAGAACAAAAAGTAAAGCTGATAAAGAAACTTAATAAAGGGAGAAAGCAAGCTGTGCTGAACAGGAAAAGAGCTGCTTGCAAAGGAGAAGATGACATCCAGTGTCTTGGCGACAGGATTTCTGCTGGCTAGCCACAAGGAAAGTGGGAAGAACTACTGGGAGCACAGCCCTGCGGCAGCAAGCCAGTTAGGGCTTCTGTGTACAAGCAACTCCACATATGTGCTCTTCCTCTGATAACTGCCTTTTTTCCAAACATGGAGCAACTTACAATTTCTAGAGAGGGAAATTTTGCTTATGAGAGAGCAAGCTATAGTTTTAAACTTTATTTTCTTAAGTAGAACTAAAAAATACAAAACATCTCAACTTAATCATTTCAAATTTGTTAGTAGAACCTACCACAGCAAGAATAATATGAATTTGAAGGAACAGTCGTATTTTTAGTTTAGTTCAGTTTTTTAGAAAAACTAGAATTCAGCATGTAGCCATTCTTAAGCAACGATTCTCCTTAGGCAACGAGATTCAATTTATACACTTGAATATTAACAGATTTTCTTTTAAGAATTATTGGTAAATTACCATCTCCTACCTTTCCTACATACACATTTCTTATCTACTTTAACCATGGAAAGACCAAAAAGCATTATTTTCTCATATTCATTGTTTTTCAGTTATACATACACAGGGGTATTAACATCTAAGACATGTTACTTCTAAACATAAAAACTCCTAAAACTAACGTCTTTAAAGTTCATACATACAGCACCCTCGGCTTTCTTTAAAGAAATCACAGTGACAAGTTATGGGAATCAAGCATTACAATCTCTCTTAAGCACTATCATCAAATTAAAAGCTAAAACACTTAACCAATTCTAACTTAAGTTACTGAATTTGAGAAGCAGCTGGCAAAACAGCTTTATTATTCTTCTGAAATCAAAAGTGGGGAAAAGTATATATCTTAATTAGAAAAAGAAATCACAAGCGGTTGGAATATAGACACAAAAAAGACAAAAGGACAAAAAAGGAAAGGAATTCACATTATTTTTAAATACCAGGAGGACACAAAACTTAGATAATATGCTTCATGCCAAAAATGGAAAAATGAGGACAACTAACTTCACATGTAATCTGGTATTTTCAAAGGGTTATCTGTGTCCGCATTTAGCATTCACAAACTCAATCTACCAGACTACATTCAATTCAATCATTCTCAAGAATGAAGAAAAGTTAACACAAATCCACAAATAGAAAAGTAGTCGTTTCTTTTATTATTAAATGGTTTTTTTAAAGTTATTTACAGGGTGAGAGATTTAAGTGGGGCAGGTCCATGGGGAAAGAGAGGAGGAGGGAGGGGAACCAAGTGGGGATGAGTGGGGGCAGGGAGGGTCCTGAGCAACAGGAATGTGGATGAGTGTGGTGCGGGAGACAACTCCCAGGGATCCCAGGGATCCCTAAGAGCTGGCCTTCCTAAAAGCACTCCCCTGTCATCAACATTAAGGTAACATAAGAAACCTTTGAGGGGCACCTGGGTGGCTCAGTGGGTTAAAGCCTCTGCCTTTGGCTCAGGTCATGATCCCAGCCTGCTTCCTCCTCTCTCTCTGCCTGCCTCTCCGTTTACTTGTGATCTTTGTCTGTCAAATAAATAAATAAAATCTCTAAAAAAAAAAGAAACCTTTGATAATCACACCATGCCAGTGGACAGGATCCCTTCCCAGAATACTTAAAAAACACGAGGAAAAACCTCAAAAGGAAAAGCCACATTAAAGTGAGTTACCTTGTTACTCACAAGATAACAGGAACAAAAGTACAATAAATGCTTTCAAAGATTTCTTGGTGGACCCCACTGCTTCACATTCCTCAGGATGCTGCCAACACTGAAGCTCTCAGGGGTTCCTCCACCAGCACAACCTGCCCACCTCCAGTTTTTCATATAGAAGCTGTCTGTCTTGACTAGTGCTTTTCCTTTAGCCGCCTCAGAAACAGATCTACCTCAGAGAAGATCAAACGTCTTACTCCCTAAGAATCCTGCCCCAGCAGACAGCATTCACTATATTCCAAAAACTAATGGTACTCATAATTTTTTCCTTTTGCCCATTTCCTAAGATATCTTTAGCAAAGAATGTGCTTAGGAATAAAAGATAATTACGAAAGCTTTTGCTATTACAAGGGGAAATGTTTATAAAGTTGGTAGCATTAATTTTTTAAGCCTGACTTTATGTTTCATGTGTATGAAATTTTATGGTACAGCTAAGATGAAGAGACAAGGAAACTCTGTGGCATTGTAACTCCCTTCCCTCCCAACACACACCCCACAGTCCCATTCAATGCATTTTGTTCAAAATTAAGTATTTCCACAGTTCACGCACATACCTCAATGAGCTCATCTCTCTGTCGAAGGCCTTCTTTAAGTTCATCCATCTTATGCTGCAGCACACTACACATATGTTTCTGCCTTTCTAACTCCTGTTAATAAACAAATGATACAGCTTATACAGCTAAAAGCACACAACAAACTGGCACGTCTACAATACACTAATACCGAGGCTAAGACTGACCTCCAGAAACACACATGGACTTCCCATGCATAGTAACTTAGAAAAATTCTGTTTCTATGGAAAGGTTCAGAAAATTAACATTTTTCATCTCCTAGGAGTATATATCTAGAAAACCCAGACTAATTAATGGCAAAATTACTGAGAACAATGAGAAGACTTAATAAAGTAACATGTTATAAAATTAATATATAAAATCCAATAATCTTCATAAATATAAATAAAATATAGAGAGAAAATATAATAAACACAATATCAAAATTAAAAATTTAAAAAATACATGTGTAAACTTATAAGAAATACCCAAAATCAATATGAGGAAAGTCATATAAAATATTCCTGAGAGACAGACAAGTAGGACTAAATAGAAAGGCATATTATCTTGGATAAGAAGACTTAATATCATAAAAATGTCGGTTCTCCCCCAAATTAATCTATACATTTAATGCTGTCCAAATAAAAATACCACTAGGCTTTTTTTTCTCATCAAAACTTGAAAAATTGATTATAAAGTTTATTTGGAAGAAAAAACAGCCAGAAAAAAAAAAAAATACCAGTAAAGAAGAAAGCTAGCCTTACTAGACATAAGGCCTATATAATTAAAAACAATGTTTGTAAGGGCTTATGAATACAGATGAAAGGAGCAGAAGAGAAAATCCAGAAATACACCCAGTTACACATGCAAATATTTTAAGCAAAAACAAAGCAAAATGATCATCTCCAATCAATCAGAAAAAATAAGAGTTTTGTGTTAGTGAGGCTGGAATAACTGGATATCCAAATGGAAAAAGGAAACTGGAAGCACACCTCACAGTATACACCAGGACAAATTTCAAATGGATTGGCAGTATATGGAAAGAAGGGAAAAAAAAAGAAAAGGAAAGAAGGGTACAGTTACTAGAGAAAAAAATGATAACAAAGAGTAGGAAAAAATGTTACTAAAAATGACCTAAAAATCTACCAGCAAGGAAGGGAAAGGGGTAATAAGTTAGACTATATAGAAACTTTTGAATGGCAAAAGGCACTCTAAGCAAAATAAAAACACAAATGATAAGCTACGAGAAAATAAATTGCAACTTGTATCAGAAAAAGGTTGTCTCTCTATATAGAGCCTCTAAAATCAAAAAGAAAAAAATAATACTATATAGAAAAATAGTCTAAAGAAATGGACAGTTCACAGAAAAAGAAACAGAAATCACTCTAAATATAAAAAGATGATCATAGGGGCACCTGGGTGGGCTCAGGGCGTTAAGCCTCTGCCTTCAGCTTGGGTCATGATCTCAGGGTCCTGGGATTGAGCCCCACATCAGCTCTCTGCTCAGCAGGGAGCCTGCTTCCTCCTCTCTCTCTGTCCCTGCCTCTCTGCCTACCTGTGATCTCTCTGTCAGATAAATAAATAAAATCTTAAAAAAAAAAAAAAAGATGATCATATTAAAAGAACAATAAAGTAAAACTGTATGTCTCACTTAAACACTAGTTGAAGTCCAAAAACTTGACAATGTATTCAGGAAAATATTATCGGGAAGGAAATAGGCATTCTTGTACATTTTAGTAGGAATCCAAAATGGTATAACTACTACAAAAGGGAATCACAGTATCCAGCAGAGTGACCATGCCTTTTGACCAATGAACCCACTTTGATGACTCCCCTAGCTCTCCCGGCAAAAATGCAAAAAGACTTATGAAATACATCATTTTTGCAGGACTATTTTTAACAGCAAAAGACCGTAAATAGGGGCGCCTGGGTGGCTCCGTGGGTTAAGCCTCTGCTTTCGGGTCAGGTCATGATCTCAGAGTCCTGGGATCCAGCCCCGCATTGAACTCTCTGCTCAGCAGGGAGCCTGCTTCCCTCTCTCTGCCTGCCTCTCTGTCTACTTGTGATCTCTGTCTGTCAAATAAATAAATAAAATCTTTAAAAAAAAAAAAAGACTGTAAATAATTCTGATGCCTATTAATCAGGAGCTGGTGGAACAAACTACAGCACATGCACACCACCAGATCCTGATGTAGTAATGCCAAAGAACGAAGAAGACCCACAGTCACAAGGCGATAAAGAGCAAGGTGTAGAATAGTATTTATTGTGTGCTACTATCTTCTAAGAAAGGGGGGATAAAAAGATGTATTTGTATATGTATTTTTTCAAATAGCAAAATATATCTATTTAAGTTAAAAAATGGAAGGCTAAAGCATTTAATTAAAAAATCCCTTCAAGAAACAGGGATGAACAGAGATGGAAGATTGACTTCTTTGATATATTTTCTTTGTTCATTTGACTTCAGATATATGTAAGTATCTTATGTAATTATAAAACACAATTAAATTCAAAAAGCAATTCCTGAAGGAAGCAACCAAGTGTCCACAGACAGATGATCAGATATACAAAATGTGATATATACATACACCGGAATAATATTCAGGAAGGAAATTCTGACGCACACTACAACACAACATGGATACACCTTGAAAGCATTATATGAAGTGTAATAAGACAGTCACAAAAAGTAAAAAACTATATGATTTCACTTCTATGAGATCCCCAGAGTAGCCAAACTCAGAGAGAGAGAAAGTAGAATGGTGTTTGCCAAGAGTTGGGTCAGAGGGCAGGAATTGTTATTTAATGAGTACAGAGTTCTACAAGATGAGAAAGTTCCCACTGCACAACAATGTGAATATACTTGATACCACTGAACTGTCTGAGCTGTAACACCTTAAAACGGGTTAGATGGTAAATTCTGTTATACTTTTTATCATAATTAAAAGCAAAAATAATCTAAAGATAAACATTTTTAAAGCAGGGCGCCTGGGTGGCTCAGTTGGTTAAAGCAACTGCCTTCAGCTCAGGTCATGATCCCAGAGTCCTGGGTTTAAGCCGTGCATTGGGCCCCCTGCTTAGTGGGGAGCCTGCTTGTCCCTCTCCCTCTGCTGCTCTACCGGCTTTTGTCTCTCACTTTTTCTGTCAAATAAATAAATAAGATCTTTTTTAAAATAAATAAACAAAAAAAAAATTAAAGCAATTCCTAAGTATCGAAAATAAAATGCACTGAGTCTAATTATATATCCAGTTAGCAGCATAAGCACACAGAAACTATTTTGAGTAACTTTTAAAAACAATGGTTGGACTATACATAGTATAGCAGCAAAATAACAACCAACCAGAACAAAACAAAAAACTTTTAACTATTTTCAGTAATTATATCACTTGTGGCGACATTGGTATTGCTATTCTGAGCACTGTGGGATAGAGCAAAGAGAACAGAATATAACATAATTACTATCATCCCCAGTGACTTTGAGAACTAGCAGTGGGAAAACGGAGATATACATATGTAGAACAGCATAAGGAAAAATGCCAGAGTCCTGAACTTGAACTAGAACTACCAGAATAAACTCATAATATATTTTGACTTTAAAAACAAAAAAGTACCCCACATAAATATTTCCCTGATACACCCAGTAAGAAGGCCTTTATAAACAGTGATGATCTCGGTGGCAAGAGCTCTCCAGCACCCATACCGCCCCACTACAAGAACCAAGGCTCCTTGGACAAACAGCTCCAGGTTTGGAGCAGGAAATGTACCAGATGAGCCTGGAACACTTTCTTGGGCTAGACAGAATTTATCCAAAAACAAACAAACAAACAAACAAACAAACAAAAAATCATGTCAAAATTACTTGGAAATCAACCTGAACACGTTCATATTACTTAAAGGTTGAACAATCTGAAAATCAAAAGAATAAAAGCTAGGGGCACCTGGATGGCTCAGTCATTAAGCGTCTGCCTTCAGCTCAGGTCATGATCTCAGGGTCCTGGGATAGAGCTCCACATGGGGCTCCTTGCTCAGTAGGTAGCCTGCTTCTCCTTCTCCCACTCTCCCTGCTTGTGTTCCCTCTCTCACTATATTTCTCTCTATCAAATAAATAAATAAAATCTTTTAAAAAATAAAATAAAATAAAAATTTAAAAAAATAAAAGCTAACATGAATTCAAATCATCAAATGCTGGTATTCTTGACTTCATAATGATATATTTTTTTAAATTTTTAAGTTGTATCTGATAAGGGACTTGTATCTAGAATATATAAATTCTTGCAACCAATAATAATTTTAAAAATCTAATTTTAAAATAGGCAAAAAAGAGAGCCAACTGGATGGTTCAGTCAGTTAACTGTCTGCCTTCAGCTCAGAACATGATCTCAGGGTCCTGGGATGGAGTTCCATATCAGGCTCCCTGCTCAGTAGGGAGTCTGCTTCTCCCTCTGTTCCACCCCCTGCTAGTGCTCTCTCTCTCACTCTCTTTCTCTCAAAAAAATAATAAAATAAAATAAAATCTTTAAAAAATAGTAATAAAAAATAAAATGGGCAAAAGATCTGAAAAGCTATTTCTCCAAGGGAGATATATGAAGCATATGAAAATATACCCATAATTATTAGTATTCAGGAAAATGCAAATCAAAACCACAGCTGCTAGGAAGGTTGTAAAAAGAAAAAAAGTCAGACAATAGTAAGTGTTGGTGAGGGTGTGGTGAAATCAGAATTCACATACACTGCTGGTGGGAACGTGAAATGGTGCAGCCACTGTGGAAAATGGCCTGGCATTCCTCAAATGGTTCAATATAGAGCTGCCATATGATCCAGCAACTAACTCCCTTCCCAGGTACACACTTAACAAAAAGGACAACATACGTCCACACAAAGATTTATACACCAATGTTTACAGAAGCATTATTCATCACAGCATGTGCATCAGCACACAAATGAAAAACAAAATGTGGTATACCCACCGAATGGGAGAGTATTGGGCCATAAAAAGTAATGAGGTAGTGACCCACACTACAATACAGATAAACATCCAAAATAGTTAAGCTAAATAAAAGAAGCCAGTCTAAAAAGCCAACCTCATATTCGGTGACTCCACCGACTGTAAATTTAGAATGGGGAAATTACTACAGAATCAGAAAGCAGACGAGTTACTGAGGGCTGAGGGGGCAGGAGACAGAGCAATGACAGCTAAAGGATACAGGGCCTCTTTCTGACACGACCACAGTACTCTAGAACTAACTGGGATGGCTGCACATAATGTGAATATATAAAAGCCCCTGAATTGTACTTTTAAATGGATGAAGTAGATGGTACGTAAATTTTATCTCCAATCCATTTTAAAGTAATACAAGAAATATAAAACAGTAATGATAAAATTAGTATATCCCATTTTCCAACCCCTGATCAGCTAACAGATCGAATCATTTAGCAACAGCACTGTAAAAAGAAAGAGCCACACATCAAGGCCTCCTGCAGGATGATAACCCATAACCCGAGAAGTAGACTTGACAAAAATGCTGCACCTTTGTTTGGTTAAGCCTCTAAACCTCATTACCTGTTTACAGAAAAGACAGAGGAAAAGGGAACACAATAAAGACACCACAGGGATGAAACAGCAAATCTCTAAGGCTGTCGGAAACTGTTAAGACAAGCAATCCAGTGTCTTTGACACACAAATTGCAAGGGAGGAAAAAAAAAAAGAGAGATGAAGGGAAAGCTATAAACACAAAGAAACTTAAAAGACATGACAACTAATTTCAACTTATGAAACAAATCTGGATCCTCAGGCGGTTTTTTCTGGGTTTTTTGTCTTGGTTTGGTTTGGTTTGGTTTGGTTTTTTGTTATTGTTGTTGTTTTTGCTTTTAAGTGTAAAAAAGAAAACCACTTAGGACATTTGAAACAACTGAAATTTTAACAATGGTTGGATATGTAGTACGAAGGAATTATTCTTAATTTTTTAGATTCCTTCTATCGTTTAGAGAGTCTTAACCTAAACTCTTTTTAAATATGAGGTACTGAGGGGTGCCTGGGTGGCTCAGTCGGTTAAGCATCTGCCTTTGGCTCAGGTCATGATCCTGGCGTCCCAGGATCGAGCCCTACACCGGGCTCCCTGCTCAATAGGGGTCTGCTTCTCCCTCTCCCTCTGCTCCATCCTGGCTCGTGCTCACTCACTCTCACTCTCTCAAATAAATAAATAAATAAATAAAAATCTTCTTTAAAAAATATGAGTTACTGAGGTCTTACCTCAAAGAACAGGAGTGGGGGAAGTAGATGGACAAAATTGGCCATGGGTTGATGGCTGGGGGTAGATGATGGCTTTAGGAGGATTCAGAATAGTCTGCCATTTTCTGTATTTTTAAAAACTCTAGGGGCGCCTGGGTGGCTCAGTGGGTTAAGCCCACTACCTTCGGCTCAGGTCATGATCTAGGGGGTCCTGGGATCAAGCCCCGCATCGGGCTCCCTGCTTAGCGGGGAGCCTGCTTACCCCTCTCTCTCTGCCTGCCTCTCTACCTACTTGTGATCTCTGTCAAATAAATAAATAAAATCTTTAAAATAAATAAATAAATAATAAAATAAAAACTCTAATAAAACATTCTTTGAAATCTCAGATAAGCTTTAAAAAAAGGAAAAGAAAAAGAATCCACTACTAAAATAAATAGCTATTAAGAAAATACTATACTTGGGGCACCTGGGTGGCTCAGTTGTTAAGCGTCTGCCTTTGGCTCAGGTCATGATCCCAGAGTCCAGGGATCAAGCCCTGTATCGGGCTCCCTGCTCAGCATGAAGCCTGCTTCTCCCTCTCCAACTCCCCGTTTGTGTTCCCTTTCTCGCTGTGTCTCTCTCTGTCAACTAAATAAATAAAATCTTTAAAAAAAAAAAAAAAAGAAAGAAAGAAAGAAAGAAAATACTATACTTGAAACATCCCTAATCAGGCATTCATTCGTCCCCAGAGTTAAGTATAGAGACAATATTTAAAATGTGGTATTATAATCCCAGCAGGAAGCACTGAAGACATTTTGAAAAATTCTATTAATACCATGATTGTTATAATTGAATGGTCCTTCTCTACCCTTTCCTTCTGAGCTATAATAAAACCTACCTGAGTGCCTGACCTCTCTGTAGGTCTCTGAAAGTGAATATTCTACTGCATGAGGCAGTATCTATAGGGGCACCTGGGTGGCTCAGCCAGTTGAGCAGCCAAGTCTTGGCTGACTTGTCACAAGTGCTGAGCACATACTGATATGCCATTATTACCTCAAGTCCACAGTTTACATTAAGGCTCACTCTTGGGATTATATATTCTATGGGTTTTGACAAAAATAATGTATCCACTCATATAGCATCATTCAGAATACTATCACTGCCCTAAAACCCTCTAGTCTGTCTATTCATCCTTTCTTCCCCGAAGCCCTTGACAAACACTTCCAAACACTTTTGAAATCTGACCAAAACAGACTGGAATGAGCATCTGCAGTCCTCAAGGGAAAAAACCCCCATTAGGGTCTACAGTATTAATACCAGTCCCTTAAAGGTTGTATGAACAGCTTCTCTCCCTTCAGATTACTGATGTTTCTAACAACTCACCAATGCATACTCCCTAAATTGTTTCCTGGGTTTTTTATTTTTGCAACGTAATCACAATTCATTTTTTTGGCAGTACTATCCTTTTGTCCTCTGCTTGGACTGACATCAACACTTTAAAAAGTCCAAATCCAATAAGAGAACCCAATTTGTTTTCTGCAGTTGTCAAAGGGCAAATCTGAACCTTGCACAGTGCCTTTTATTTTCCGTCTGCACATTTTAACAATGTAACTTACAAACCTCTAAAGAAAACATCTGTTGACTTCTGACCTATGTCTCCATCCTGCTGTTTTTAAATAACTGGTTAAAAACTTCTCTCCCCATCATTTAGAAAACAGATTATCTTGAAAAATGATAGAAAAGAAAAAAGTAAACCATCTCACTGAAAGTCTTCAGAGCTTTGTGGCATTCCAGCCAGTTAAAACAGGAAGAAATAAATAATTCACTGTAATTATCCCAATTAAGAGATAGCAAATAAAGATAAAACTTGAGTTGTATTCGATCTTCAGAAAATGAAGGAGGCCATAAGTTTTTCCTTAAGAGAATTAAGTAGATTTTATAAAAAATTTAAAAAGGAAAATATTTTAAGACCTGAGAGCTCATGTTTGTCTACTTCCATGGATCAATCCATTTCAACTGAAGCTTCAGTTCTAGGTATGATGCACTCTTCCATCAAGCCAGCATCCCCGAAATGGCAAGTTCTAATTTTCTGGCCCAGAGAAAAGGATGATATAAGATGCACAATTACCTTTGATTTTTCTTCATTTTCTCTATAAAATTCTGCCATCTGTTCCTCCTGTTCTTCAATAACATCTTTGAGGGTGTCTACCTGGTAGATCAAATTGTTCTTCTCATTGTCTAACTGTGCGTTGGAAACCATGGCTTTCTTGTATTTTTCTTCCACTTCGGACAAAGACTCCTAAATGAAAGTCACAGCCATCAGCCTGATATCTAAAATATGTTCATCGTTTATATGCAGTATAACAAGAAATATAGCACTGGCACGAACACATGAAGATGCATTTTTGCAAAATGCAAGCGGCTGGGGGAACACCTGGTTTAGTAACATGCACATGAAACAGAGGATGGTAATAAGCCAATTATGCCAGGATAAAAACTTTATATGCTCTCTGCTATCCAAGAAAACAAAATCAAGCAGCAGTGCAGCCTCTGAAAGAAGAAAAGGTATGCATACCACATATATTTGTGAAGAGTCATTAAATGAAAAAGCATCAGTGTTTTCAGAAATGTTACTCTTGTTTTTAACAAGCTGTTTGGTATTCAGAATGCAATGATAGAACAAAATACAACCTCTCTTTACACAAGTAAACTTTATTCTCGTTTGAATTTTGCTACTTTCCAGACATCTGTTTTCAGTACTTTCTTGTTCTGTATAATAATGTTAATGTAAAGGCATAAGCATTTTTTCTAACAATTATTGAAATTCTGGTCATTCTTACATAAGTAAGCAATAAAAAAAAAGATTAAAAAAAGAGCAAAAACAACAAAAAGAGCAATAACAAAATGCCTGAACTGTTATCTAATTCAAACTTTTCTGCTTAAAACAGCTTACAAGTCTATTTTTTTTTAACAAGTCTATTTTTTAATAACTATCAAATTTGATTTGATTACTACTACTCTAATTTGGTAGATTATTACTACATACTAAGTTTTTAAGGCTAAAAAGAAAAAACATTTTGGAGCACCTGGGCGGCTCAGTTGGTGAACATCTGCTTCAGCTCAGGTCGTGATCCCAGGGCCTTGGGATCGAGCCCCACATCGGGGTCCCTGCTCAGTGGAGAGCCTGCTTCTCCCTCTCCTTCTGCCCCTACCTCCTGCTTGTGCTCTCTCTCACTCTTGCTCTCTCTCACTCTAACTCAAATAAATAAAAATCTTAAAAGAAAAGCATTTCACATAAAAAAAACTCATTACTTTTAGAAATAAATTTTAAAAATACTAATGTTTGTATCAACATGGATGGGACTGGGGGAGATTATGCTGAGTGAAGTAAGTCAAGCAGATAGAGTCAATTATCATATGGTTTTGCTTATTTGTGGAGCATAAGGAATAACACGGAGGACATGGGGAGATAGAGAGGAGAAATGAGTTAGGTGAAATCAGAGGGGGAGATGAACTCTGAGAAACAAACTGAGGGTTTTGGAGGGGGGGTTGGGGGGATGGGTGAGCCTGGTGGTGGGTATTATGGAGGGAGTGTATTGCAGAGAACACTGTGTGTGGTAGATAAACAATGAATCTTAGAACACGGAAAAAATAAAATTAAATTTAAAAAATACTAATGTAAATGTTCAACAAACCAAGATCAAAGATATAGAACTGACAGTCCAAAACCCTTACATTTGTGATCAACTGACTCTTGACAAGGGTACCCAAACAACTCAATGGGAAAAGAACAGTTTTTCTACAAATGGTGCTGGAACAGCAGGATATCCACATGCAAAAGAATAAAGTTGATTCCTACATCACACTGTACACAAAAATAACCTCAAAATGGATCAGATGCCTAAATGCAGGAGCTAAAATTCTAAAATTCTTCAAAGAAAACATGGCGCTAAATCTTCATGAGCCTGGAGAAGACAGGAGTAGGTTTCCTAGATACAGTACCAAAACTACTATCAATGGAAGACTTCATCAAAATTAAAAACTTTTGTGGCACAAACAGTACCATCAAGAAAGCATTAAAAAAAAAAAAAAAAGACGGGGCGCCTGGGTGGCTCAGTGGGTTGAAGCCTCTGCCTTCGGCTCATGTCATGATCCCAGGGTCCTGGGATCGAGCCCCACATCGGGCTCTCTGCTCGGCGGAGAGCCTGCTTCCACCTCTCTCTCTCTGCCTGCCTCTCTGCCTACTTGTGATCTCTGTCTGTCAAATAAATAAATAAAATCTTTAAAAAAAAAAAAAGACAACCCACACAATGGTAGAGAATATTTGTAAATCTTATATCTGAGTAGGGACTTGTACCCAAAATATATAAAGAACTCATAACAACACAATAAAAAGACAAGAATTCAATTTAAAAATGGGTGAGGATCTGAATAGAAATTTCTCCAAACAGGATATGCAAATGACCAACACGTGCATGAAGATGGGCACTACATTGTTAATAATTAAGAAATGCACATCAGAACCACAATGAGAGGGGTGCCTGGGTGGCTCAGTGGGTTGGGCCTCTGCCTTCAGCTCGGGTTGTGATCTCACGGTCCTAGGATCAAGTCCCACATCAGGCTCTCTGCTCAGAGGGCAGCCTGCTTCCCTCTCTCTCTGCCTGCCTCTCTGCCTACTTGTGATCTCTCTCTGTCAAATAAATAAATAAAATCTTAAAAAAAAATAAAAACCACAATGAGATGCCATGTCAGACTTACTATGATGGCAAGGATTAAAAAAAAAAAACCAGAAACAATATTAACAAGTGTTGGTGAGGATGTGGAAAAACTAGAAGCCTCATACATTGTTGGGGAGAATGCAAAATACTGCAGCTGCTTTGGAAAATAGTTTGACAATTCCTCAAAATGTTAAATATATTGTTACCCTATGACCCAGTGATTGTCTTCCTAGGTATCTATCTAGGAGAAATGAAAAGGTATGTCCATACAAAAATGTGTACACAAATGTTCATAGCAACATTCTTCATAACAGCCAAAAACTGGAAACAGCCTAAATGTCCATCAACTGACACATAAGCAAAATGCAGTAAATACATATATTGCAATAGTAACCAGCTGTGACAGATAGAGAGACAGAAAGGAAGGAAGGAAGGAGGAAGGAAGGAAGGAAGGAAGGAAGGAAGGTTGTTACAACGTGGATGAATCTTGAAAACATTATACCAACTGAAGTGAATCACAAAAGACTACATATTATATGATTCCATTTATATGAAATGTCCAGAATAGGCAAATCCACAGAGACAGAAGGTAGACTAGAGGTTACCCAGGGCTGGGTGTGGAAGAGAAAGGGGAAGGGTGAGGAATGACTGCTAATTAGTACAGGGTTTCTTTCTAGGGTAATGAAAGCATTCTAAAACAGGGTTGCAGTGATGATTGTGCAACACTGTGACTATGCGAAAAACCACTTGAATGGTGTACACTTTAAATGGGTAAATTTTACAATATGTTAAGTATATCTCCATAAGGATACACACACCGTAAGAATGCTTCACAAACGGGGCACCTGGGTGGCTCAGTGGGTTAAAGCCTCTGCCTTTGGCTCAGGTTATGATCCCAGGGTCCTGGGATCGAGCCCCGCATCGGGCTCTTTGCTCCGCAGGGGGCCTGCTTTCTCCTCTCTATCTGCCTGCCTCTCTGCCTACTTATGATCTCTGTCTGTCAAATAAATAAATAAAATCTTAAAAAAAAAAAAAAAAAAGAATGCTTCACAAACCGGGGCTGTATTAATAGGCAACATTTATATCACGACTGGGAACAAATATAACCCAAATAAAAAATAGAAGCAAAGTCATTGTATAATGGTTTAAATACAGTGGGATCCTAATATAATACAGAATTTAGAATGATTCTGATCCTGAGAGGGGCTAGTAGCATTAAAAAAAAAAAAGTCTTCCTCACAGCTCAGTCCCACAGAAGATGAGACATAACTGCATGAACATCAGAATCTTAGTTTCACAATAGATACCAATAAATTTGATGTAGCAGTTATGGCATGTACCTTCTTTGAACAACAGACCATGGAAGATGGTTTTAAATTTATGTCAAGATAGTTTTAATTATTTCAATCTAGCTTACATAGTGGTATCTATTAGGAATTAGTTTTACGTAAATGTGTCTAAGGCAGTGATTTTGCAACGTAGACTCTATAGACTAGCAGCAACAACATTAGGGTAAACGTGCAAATTTTCAGCCATATCCCAGACGCACTGAATGAGAAAATCCTGAAGTAGGGTCTGGCCCCCTGTGAATTAACAAAACCCCGGTGGTTCCGCATGAAGGCTAAAATGAGGAAAAGCACCCCAAAGACTGCCTCACTTAATCAAGAACAAAGTCATAAGCCATGACCCATTATTCTTTTTTAATAGGATACATTTACACCATTGCGCTTGATCACTGATCAGACCATTTTTTAAGCAATTTTTCTTCCACTTAAAAAAGTCATTTCAAGGATAAATATAACCTGAAATCAAGCTCAATTATATGGTGACCAGGAATTATGAAAAGATGGGGGGTTGGGGAAAAAAACGGAGGTGTGGGTAGGATGGATGAAACAGACAAGGAGATTAAGAGTACACGTATCATGATGAGCACTGGATAATGTAGAGAATTCTTCTATCATGTTGTGTACCTAAAACTGATACAGCACCATATGTTATATTTCAATAAAATAAACAAACATAAAAATAAATAAAATGCATCTCTTCTAAATGAAAAAAATAAAGCAGGATACACCACTGTATATCACAATGTAATTTTTCCTTTACTCTGGATATGCTTAAAACTTTCACTGAACACGGATATATTTAATGTATTTCTTAAAGTTTTTCTTAGCATGGTATCATTTATGTGAGGAACATTAGGTCTTGCCTTTTTTCTCTTAAAAAAAAGGGGATCTTGTATCTGTTTGGTCTCAAATAAATTTAATCTGTTCTTCTGTATCTTTCAAAGAATGTAATAAATGGTAGATCTAAAATATAAGGAAAAATGTTTTAAATAAAATAAAAAGCAAGTAAGAATGCCTCTGAATCACTTGCCTGCTTTCCTGATACATATTTTCAGTATGAGTGTATTTACTTAATATATAGGATTTGTTCCCTTGATCCAAGATATTTCCAAAAGTCTTGAAGTTTAGAGACATTAAAACTGAGCACATCTGCATACTACCTCTGTAATTCTCCTATGCTTACTGATAGCCTTACACTGCTGTATCAGCAGCGTCCACACTACCTTCACAGACACTCTCCATAGGACTTCCTACCCTTTTTGGTCCTGAGTCTTAACCGTAAGTTCCTTACAGGCAATAATCATCCACATGAAGCTTCTGACTGGTAACTGGGCTACTTCACATCATGCCAGGGAAGCTGATGAAAGTCTTGCCCATTAGGCCTATGCTTTGTCCTTTGGGCATATCCTGAATCACCTTCCTGAATGCCTTACTTACGTGATTTTAGAGGCCTGATGTGTATTTTTCTATTTCAAACAGGGACATGAACGTGTTCAGGAAAACTTTTAGTTTCTTCATATTAGGTTTGAACTTCATAATAAAACATGGGGAAGAGCATGGATAACCCAGGACAACCAAACTGTTTGCCTCACTTGGACACTTAAATACTGAAAACTGGGCAGCCTTCCTTGCTTGGAGAAGATTTAGGCCCATTTAAATTTACCTCCAAATTCTTTAAAGCACTAAATCTGTTTAATCCTTTTTGACCTATAGTTTAAAAAGGGAAAAGAAGAAGAAACAAAACAAAAACACAGGCCTCCTACCTCAGGGTCCTTCCTCCAAAAGGAGTATTTATAATAATACATTTGTAGATGTTTTCTTCCTCCTGTTTTTAATACTGACTGAATTTGGTGACAGAAATAGGCAATACTCTCTCATTTAGCATGGAAGAATTTTAAGGTCTAATTTTCAATTTTTAAAAAATGTGTGGGTATACACAACATACACACACACACACACACACACATTCAGAATAATTTTTAAGAGTTTGCCCAATTGGATTTTGTATGGCTAAGATATAAGGGACATGCAAGAATTTTACAAAGTTTAAAAACTCGAAGATATAATTAATATCTTTTACTGAATATTCCAAAAACCATACTAAACATTTAGACATAAGCAGAGACTGAAAGTTCACCTTTCCTATGCATTGCAGGTTAAGCACATGCTTGAAAGACAAACACTGTTAGTAAAGCTCTGTGCACTGAGGTTAACAGGACTTGTGAAACCAACATTACCCAACACTTCTACGTACAGATATAGCATGCTTGGGCTGCAGAATGGGCCCTAATACCTTTAGTTCTTTAAGCCCTTGCATGTATCTCCCTTCTACATCCTGTATCTGGTCCTTAAGGTCATAGATATCCTGCAGGACATAGGAATGAACCATTGCATAAAACCATGCACAAACATATCTCAAGTCTCAAAGATCCAGATGAAAATGTGATACTTTTGCATATTCCAGACTAAAAGTAGAGAAATCAAAGTATACAAGCATAACTGTCACTCCAAACCATGGAAGAGGGCAAACAGGTCAGGGTATGTGGGGCTGGAGAAGGTCGGGAGTAATCAGCTAAAGTGTTCAATATTTTCTTGGCATTAACATGTGTTGAAACAGCTTTAGCAAAAGGGGGTGTATATGGAAAAAAGATGTATAGATTATAATATTTATAATATGTAATATTAAAAATTTTACAAGTCATTCAAATCATTTTTAATATAATGCTTCACCTAGAACTAGTAAAATGCAGTAAATTAATTATAAGCAGAAAATTTTAATGACTCATGCAAAAGTTTTTAAAACTGTAATAAATGGATATGACCAAAGTTGCCTTTTAATGACATGCTTACCAACCACAATTAATTTGGGAGAAAGTAAAGGGAAGGAAGTTCAACACCAACATTTTAAACATTATGTCAAATGAGAGAGTCTATGCTGAGGATGCCATTTAAATGATGAGAAAAGAGCACCTGCTCCAAATGTTACCATAATCCTTAAAAGTAAAACAGGTCAAATTTTAAATGGAAAATACAGTTTTCCTTATACCTGACCCTGCTACATACAATCTACTCAGATACTTGATTTAAGGAGAAAATAACTGCTGTGGTTATTTTCCCTAAGTACCATTCTGCAATAGAGATAGCACCAACTCTCCAAGGACAGTGACATATACTTCCCCTGGCCCTCTTCATTCCCTCCTTAGTAGGTTTGTCTGTCTTCTGCTCATTGATTCATTCAACAGACACACATTGAAGGGCTACAAGGAGCTGAGTGTGAGGATACCAAAACTCTCACTTTCTTTAAGGAAGTCAAGTCATTATCTTAAAGAAGCAATAAAAGGAAACAGCAAGCACAAGCTAAGCTGTGAGGCTGGAGAGCCTTGTCCTCCTGTGTTCTGTCCCACTGAAGGCAAGAGTTTATCTTACTCAACTCTGCACCCCCAGCACCTACGCCTGGTACTTAGTAAGAGCTTGGTAAATACTGATACTTGCAAAGTCATGCCATGTCGGCCAGGCGCAGCTCTCCTTCCTCCTGACTGCCACTGCTACAAACCTCGCCACCCTCTAACCACTGGCCTGCTTTTATAGGCTACCCGCCTCATAAGCCGGACTCCGGCTCCAACCCACCGACAGTCTCACTCAGTACCCCAGTCCCCACCTCCTCCTCACTGCGTCAGCACCACGGAACCTCCTCCACATTCGGCCTTCCTCCATCTGCACCCTAGGCATTCCTCTCGCCCACTCAGGCACTCTGCTCCTCGGTCACCCTCTCCTTCCTTTGCCTTCCTGTCCTCTCTCTACTGGCTCAAGTCAAGCAATGAAAATAATATTTAAGCCCACCTTTGAAAGAAAACACAACCTCTTAGTCTCCTATCTCTTTCTGCTATTGACCAATCAATTCCAGTATTCTCTTCAGAGCGAGTTTCCTGCATCTTCTTCCATCACAGTTTTGACTTCACTATTCAGCCACAGGGTACTGCTCCCCTCACCTCCAGTGTTTCCTCCAATCTGGGGTTACTCTTTACGAATGTAAATCAGATACTCTCAACTCCCCTTTTTAATATCCCACAGTTGCCAGGAGAAAACCAAATGCATCCTAGGCTCCCATACATGAGGCTTTGTGGACTGGGCCACGACTACTTCCTGGTCTGCCCCCTCGCCCACCTCTCCTCCTCACTTCTCATCCTACCCTCAGGCAACTGTAGTATACCAGAAGGTTCTTTGAAGTTCTGAGAAAGGCTTTGCCCTTCAACTATGCCTGGTTCATTTGTATTCTTCCTTCATACCTTAGCTCAGAGTGTGTCTCCTCTGAAAAGCCTTTTGTTATCTCTTCTCCTAGTCCAACATAGCTGACCCATCTCTGAATGGACTTAATAGCCCTATTCTGGCTATGACCTAGTATCACACAACTTGGTTTTCCTGGTTTCTATCAGTTTGTCTTCCCTATGAAACAGTGAACTCCTGAAGTTCACAGTGTGTTTCACAGCCTGAATCTCTGGGGCCAAGGGCTCAATAAATGTTGAGTGAATGAATGAATGAATGAATGCAATTTTTATTACTACACTTCCCCCATTGCTCGAAAATAGCAGGTTCAGCAAATAGACATTCAAATACATTTTGAAAGTCCTCATTTTTAGCAAGATGGGATTGGGAGGGAGATAAACCATAAGTGACTCTTAATCTCACAAAACAAACTGAGGGTTGCTGGGGGGAGGGGGGTTGGGAGGGGGGATGGGGTTATTATGGACATTGGGGAGGGTATGTGCTATGGTGAGTGCTGTGAAGTGTGTAAACCTGGCGATTCACAGACCTGTACCCCTGGGGGAAAAAATATATCTTTATAAAAAATAAAATTAAAAAAAAAAAAAAGAAAGAAAAAAAAAAAAAGTCCTCATTTTTAAAATAAAAACGTTAATAAGATGGGGACTCAACCCAGGGGACTCAACTCCGGTATTTCTCTTATCCCAAATATCACTACACTGATCATGGAAAATTGAGAGATAACTATATTCAAGCAGCCAAATAATACCATAATGGCTCAAAAGACTAACAATTTCTAGAGTCTGATTCCTTGCATATTCATATATTTTCCATTTAAAATATGGCCAATTATTTCTGAGAGAATCACTTTACATACGTTAACAAGTTTTTTGGCATCTGTAAATTAGCAGAACTCATTCCAATATCATCAAATGTTCAGGAAAGAGAACAGAAAAATGAATTAACTAATCTCCTTCCTTTCAGACCTGAGTCACATTCTTGAACTATCTTTAACGATTTTTTTTAAAGAACTCATAGTCCTTTCCTTTTTACTAAGTCACATTAAATGTTAAATAGTTCCAGTATACTATAACACAAAGAAGCCAAAAAACAGTTTTGAAAAAGCAAACCGAAGACTGCAGTTTACCCGCAATTCACTTAATGAGGTGTCTGGATCTACTAAGCTGCTGGTGTCTCCACTCCCTCGTCTGGATGAGTTTCCACTTAGAGGGGTTGTTGCTGAGGCAGAATTCCGAGATGAAGGCTGGAGAAAGAGGAAGGGGACACATCTAAGTCTTCTTTCTTTCCAAATACGTTTGCCGTAGAAACTAAAATGGGCTTGGGGTGAGATGTGTGTGAGAACGTGCAGACAATGTAGACGCTGTGGGAAGAAGGTATCCAGAGAAGGGCCCAGGCATACTACGCATAACTTTGTTCACTTCAACACTTTACTGGAATCTAGAATTCATAATAACAAAGGAAATAGTTTGTGTGCAAGTTGTTTTCTAAGTTTATCTTTGCTATATCGTAAACAACACTGGGTGGGGTGAGCACATCAGATTAATTTAAAACAGTTCAGGACTTATAACTGGTATGCTGATTAGCAGTCCTACTGAGTTCCTAAAGCTGCTCCTTTAGAATCTTTTCTTTTTCTAATACTTGGATAGAGCTGGAAACAAAATTGGCAGCTCGAGCAAATTGTGTATCACTATGAATTTAGACTGCTAGTCCCACAGTTAGTTTAAATGTGAGATTATGCTACTGGATTAATAAATGACACACACCTACGCTGTCCGATACAGCAGCCATTAGCCATGTGAGGCTACTTAGCATCTGACATATGGCTAGTGCAAATTGAGATTTTATTTTTAATTGTATAATACATAACCAGATCTCAAAGGCTTTGCATGGAAAAAACGAATGTAAAATATCTCATTAATACTTTTTCACATAGATTACATTGACAAATTTGGGTTAAATAAAATATACTATTTAAATAAATTTTACCTACTTCTTTTAACTGTTGTTAATAAGGCTACTAGAAAATTTAAGCTCAACATATATGTGGGGTACATTTGTGGCTTGCCTATATCTCTATCAGACAGAGCTGGTGTATCTTTTTTGGGTATAGCATGAAATTAATCCTGATAATTTCCCAAAGATGACTTTCTAAAAATATACTAGAAGTTAGAGACTTTAACACAAAACAACTCTTAGAAAAGGATTATTTTACCCCAAAAAAAAGATTAAGTATGGGGGGGACCTTCAGAGTTTGTCACCACCATTCCTAAAGACACTTCATTTTCAGTGTTTAATGGCTTCTTCTCAAGATCAAATTCTAGGGAATGAAAATCGAAAGAGCAGCCAAAAGCTTAAGAAGTGACATTCAAGGAAATAAAATGCAGTGTCTTTTCTCTTCCCAGTGCTTCACATGATTCAACCTCAGAGGAATTTGGGGGGTCAAGGACAGGAAATAGATGAAGAAAGGAAGAGTAGCTCCACCAGTTCAAATGTAGTAAAATAATGAAATAGCAATAGAAATTAAGTTTAATTGACCTTGAGAATCTAATTCCCTTAGGAATTTATGTACTCACCCTTGTGTAATTCTCAGCATACTGTTTGTCAGATTTTTCATCCAACTAGAAAAGACCAGAGATAAAAATCAGTAAAGATGCTTAGCATGCTGGGGGTTTTTGAGGGAAAAAAGAAGTGACCTCATTTGAGTTCTCCAAGTTCAACCGATGTTTGGAACCTAAAAGTAAACAAATTGAAACTGAAATAAAAGTTGAGACACATAAGACAAAATGTCAAGAACTTTAGTTCTTATCCTAAGGATGACATGCGGTAAGCAAGCTATCCTTATGCAAAAGTTTAGAATTTGCAGATTTTCTTTTCATGATATTTGAAACATGTTAAAGAAAAACATGTAAACTTGAGCTTTGGCAATGGAAATATTAACACCAAAAAAAACCCTTGTACACATGAAAAGGAAAAGACTGGTAAAATCAAAAGCCAAAAACTTTATTATCTAAACATTATTAGGACACAGGACACAAAGATTAAGATGAGTACACTTGGCCAAAAAAGTTCAAATTTGATTAAAGCAAGTTAAATATATCATCAAAAAAGATTTCCCCCACAGCTCTTAAGGATTCAGTTCTTTGGCTTTTTTTGTTTTTTTACTTTTTTAAGCAATGCATGCCCATGTGTCAAAAAAAAAAAAAAACCCAGCACAAAAGGGTATGTGAAGTATAAACCTCTCTCCCTAATATACCAAACCCAAACCTTCCAATTCTTCATCCAAGGGCAACCAGCCCCCAAGTCTTTAACAAACGCTAAAGTTAGGTCCCAAATATATTCTATATCTTCTTTTTTTCCAAGTTTCAGAGATTAAAGAAACTACCTCATTTTTCTTCTTGGCATTTATTACTCCCTAATCCCATGATATTTATTCACTTATTTATCATTTGATCTCTTTCTCTTTATCGTATGCTCTATGTCTCTATGATCATTTCTGCATTCCTAACATCAAAAATAGCACCTAGCATACAGAAGGATTCACAGTTTGCTGGGCAAATGAGTAAATGAATCATACCCCATCTGTATTTACAGACTTACTTCATTTACTTTAACAACAGCATAGTGTCCTATCGTCTGGGCACGTCTGGGCACACCATAACGGAGTTATCCTATCTTCTGCAGATAGGATTAGTGTTTCTTTCATAAAGAGAGGTACCTTAGAGGTCTAATTCCAAACCCTGACCTTACAGCTGAGGAAAGAGAAATTCAAGAGGTGAAAGATTTTCCTCAAAGTTGCACGACTACTAAACGTCAGGGCTGAGTCCAGATCTCGGGTTTGTGAATCTTTAACCCTGTGTTCATATAATTTACCTGTATATACTGCCCCAATTACTATTAGGGGGAAAAAATCACAGAGAGATTTAACTAAATGAAAATATATCGAGACTCCAACTCCTAGATCAACCCTCCCAGCCCAATCTAGAAAAAAGATTTTAACTTTCCTCAATTAATTATTAAAACACAAAATGTCATTATTTGTCTCTATTCAGATCACTTCATTCTAACTTCCTCATATTTGAAAGTTTTCCTGTTCTTTTTCATTGCCCACATTTATCATGTTCATTTTTTTCCTCTCAGTGTTTATATAAAAGGTGTTTACTTTATTCAGTAATATAAATACTATCTTGGACTTTGATCTTTTTGCTTCTTTTTATTGTAATACTCTTAAAAAAGAATTGATTTTAGTTAACTTTGATTTTTTTAAAAATCACATATAAAATGTTTTTGAAAACAAACCATTACAGTAGTTTTTAATACTGGCAATTACTGTCGCAAAAAGGAATAACCTTCCATCACATTTATACTAGTAAACACAATGCCTGATACTTAAGAGTGTTATTCTTCAGAATCAAAGAAATACTGTAACTGAATAAAACAGCCATATATTCCTCAGAGTATATCCCACCCCTCTTCTACTAATGAGTTAAACAGAAAAGCAACATTCAGAAACACTCTTCTAAGTCTATCTGAAATCCTGGCTCACAAAACGACCCCCCAAATCCACCTATTTTTCTTAACAGTCAACTTGGAATGATCTTACATTTCAGAAGCTGCATCACTGAACTAGTCCATCGCAATGTTGACTATATTGCTTTCACTGTCTTCTGACAGATCCCAAGAGTCGCAACCCAAACTGATCATGCGCCAAACCTCAGGGATTGTTAAGGCAGCAAAAAATGCCAAGAGCAGCCATGCCGCAGTCCAGTCATTTGCGCTGCAGTGACTTGGCCAGAGACTCCAGTTCTCACTTCTCAGATTGTGTTATACTATGTGCTGTCTTCCATTTAGACAAAAAGCTACTTGAAACCTGCTGTTCTAAAAGCCCCAGTGCTCTCTCTAGCAGCCCGGAGTGCTGTACAACAGCTCTGCAATGACACACTAGTTTCCATGATGATGACCCAGAGTCTGCCAGATCCTGAAAAGGCTTTTCAATGGAATAATATTTAATCATGCTTAATATATTAAGGTATAAAATAGGGAAAGGTTGGTTTTCAGCTATAGGATGAGCAAGAGGATCTAATGCAAAACATGGTGACTACAGCTGATAAATAAAAAACTGTATAAGTAACAGTGGAAAATATGAATATGTACTAATATATAAAACATTTCTAAGATTAGTAAGTGAGAAATCAGAAAACAAAGGCTGCATATACGATATGGTCACAATTCTGTAAAACATGCAAATTAAACTGAGATAGAAACAATACTAAAAGTAAATCAAGTTGCTAAAAAAAAAAAAGTAAAAAAAAAAAAAAAACCTCACAGCAGAAAAACACTAAGCAAAGCTTCCCCTCCTCTGTCCCCCGCAAATAAGGCCCTCGGGTCTTAGTCATTAATGTTAACTATAGCTTACTATTCTCAAAAAGCTTCAAGTAAATATCATGTCATTGTATCCTTAAATAATTAAATAGGTAATTTTCCAATCAAGAAAATGGCTTCTTTGATAGCTGGAACTTGGAAGTCAGCTAACAAGCTTGCAGTATTTCATATTAGTATTAATGTGAAAAGAAGAGCAAGGGAATCTGGGTGGCTCAGCTGGTTAAGTGCTGGACTCTTAATTCCGGCTCATGTCATGATCTCAGGGTCCTGAGATAGAGCCCCATAACCAGCTTCCTGCTTAGTAGGAAGTCTGCTGGAGATGCTATCTCATTCTCCCTCCCCCTTCCTCCCTGTCCCCTCTGCTAGCACACACTCCTGTGTGTACACTGTCTCTCTAATAAACAAATCAAAAGAAAAAAAGAGCACATGGCAGCAGACTTTATATTCCAATTTGAATGCTTAAGAGTTCTAAAGTAGTATTTTCCTAAAGGATTTCAAATTATAATACTAGTAAACAAAACCTTAAATATAATCTTTCCCACATTTCAGTGATAAATGCCTTTGCCTTATTTATGCCTGGGACATCTGAAAATGCTTTGCTCTTGACATTAGAGATTACGGATTGTTTCTCTTTAAATCTAAACTCCTTAAATATTTGTTGAAATTAGTACATGTGAGAAATATTTCTTAGAATACAAACTTGTCAAATCCTTGAAACTCCTTGTTTCTTCTTAAAAGAAAGATATTTATTTATTCTCTAGTTAAAAGGCCCTTTGAACTTCATTTCAGCATATGGCTACTTAGTTCGACAGATAACTTTTCGTTACTAAAATGGTAAAATACAATTGAACCTTTTATATTGAAATAGAAAATTCTAGTTGTAAATACATTCTGAATATGTCATTTAAAAGAGTTGTTTAGAGGGGTGCCTCAGTGGCTCAGATGATTAAGCATCTGCCTCTTGATTTTGGCTCAGGTCATGATCTTGGGATCATGAGATCAAGCCCCAGGTCAGGCTCTATACTGGAAGAGTGTGGAGCCTGAGAGTGGAGCTGGCTTAAAATTCTCTTTACCCCTCTCCCTTCCCCTTGTGTGCACCCACTCTCTCTCTCTCAAAAGGAAAACAAGATTTTTTTTAAAGAGTTGTTTAGAAATAAAGACCTGTATCTTGTTCTCATTATACTTTTTTTCTTAAAAGGGTATCAGAGATTTGAGGGCACCTGGGTGGCTCAGTCGGTTAAGCATCTGCCTTCTGCTCAGGTCATCATCCCAGAGTCCTGGGATTGAGTTCCACATCTGGCTTCCTGCTCAGAGGGGAGTCTGCTTCTCCCTCTCCCTCTACTCCTCCTCCCCTCTGTTCGTGGTGTGTGTGTGTGTCTCTCTCTATCTCTCGCTCTCTCAAATAGATAAAATCTTTAAAAAATTAAAAAAGAATATCAGAGACCTGATATAATTGAGCTATGCATATCTGATATATATAACTTTCAGCATGCAGCACCCATTCTGCCAACTGTAACAGTAAATCTAATGTAATATATATGATCAGAAGATAAAGGTATTCATATTAAGGCATTTGAATTAACTTAATGTATTTATAGTTTCATTTAATATAGTTCTTGGAGTCTAATCCTCTAACTTCTAATGTTATATATGGATGTGATAATATGATCAAAAATTCTGTCTGATGGTTAAAAAAGATAAACAACCAGAAAAGTGAAGACTGATTCTCTAACCACAGAAGGGAAGGGAGCAATTAATTTTAATAATCTCCTAAAGCAAAAATGGCTGAGGATTTCATTCAGAAATGGTCTATTAACAATCAGTAAAATGAAAGCACATTTACGTCCTTTTCCCCAGCCTGATGGATGGGACAAAGGAAGAGTGCAGAAGAAAAGACCAGAGGCTAGAGCAATCATAAAAACTATATAATGAGTTTTGGCAAATCTGGGCCTGGCACCCTTTTTCAGCACTCTTAGTTCAGAAGTTATAAATGCAGCAGAATGTATACATATGTCTGATCCACGATGGGGAAGCCTAAAAGTGTCTTTTAAAATTTTGAATTCATTGTCAGCATTTTAAAATCAGGATATTTCACATAAAAATGCAAATTCCCGGGACGCCTCGGTGGCTCAGTTGGTTAAGCGGCTGCCTTCGGCTCAGGTCATGATCCCAGCATCCTGGGATCGAGTCCCACATCAGGCTCCTTGCTCGGCAGGGAGCCTGCTTCTCCCTCTGCTTCTGCCTGCCTCTCTGTCTGCCTGTGCTCACTCACTCTCTCTCCCTCTGTCTCTGACAAATTAAAAAAAAAAAAAAAAAAAAAGCAAATTCCCTAGCTTATCATATCAAAAAGTGGTGTGGGCGTGATCTTACTAAATCAAGTTCACTTTCCATTTATCTACAATGAGTTGCATGGCTATCCTTTAAAAGAAATAATATTAGAAAAAATTCTTGCTCTAGAGAGAGGAACAGCAAATATTTAGGCTTTGCCATACGGCAAAATTAAGGATATCATATAGGTACTTAGATAATCATGAAAAAAATATATATATAAACCATTAGCTCACAGGCTATAAAATAAGAGGGTGCTGGCCAGATTTGCCAACCACTGCTCTAGAGAGTCTTTTAGGTTATAAGGCATACAGTGTGATGCTTTGATATAATGATGCATATATATCAAATCGTCACGTTATATACCTTAAATATGTACACTTTTTATTTAAAGATATGTAAATAAATCAAAATAACTATCTGGGTAAAGAAAAGAGTTATATTAAATTAGCAGAAGTAGGGAGACTTTTTTTTAAACTATCAAGCTTCTCACTGCTGTGTAGTTACTAAAATAAATTGCCAAGAAATACATGTAAGGAGGGCAGAACCACCATCACTAATTAAAGGCTAACAGAATTCAAAGTTTTTAAGAAAAAAGAGATGTATAAAATAAATTAAATTGTTTATATCTACCCAAAAAAAGGCTGCTAAGCAAATCATTAAAATGAGCAATATTTCAGGGGAAAAACTTGGGAGCCAATCTTCCAACTCGGCATACAGATTCCCTGATCTGACAGAGAGCAAGACAGGGCTGCTATACAGCCAGGTTTGAGACCCAACAATCTGGAATACTTAAGGACCACAATTAAAATTATTTTCCAAATTAAAGTCATTCAAAACTAGCTATTTAAATACAACCAGCAATGTGCTAAATATAAATAATATCTCTTCATTCAAAAACTAACTTTTTGGGGTGCCTGGGTGGCTCAGCCGGTTAAAGCCTCTGCCTTCAGCTCAGGTCATGATCCCAGGGTCCTGGGATCAAGCCCCACATCGGGATCTCAGCTTGGCGGGGAGCCTGCTTCCTCCTCTCTCTCTCTGCCAGCCTCTCTGCCTACTTGTGATTTCTGTCTGTCAAATAAATAAAATCTTAAAAAAAAAAAAAAAAACCTAACTTTTTGGCTAGGAAACACTGTCTCTCACCTGCTTCAAAGTGCTTGAAAGTCAGACAGCACTGGTCTATGGGCAAAACAGAACTAATTCCAGCAAAAATAGGAGGTGTGAAAGAGAAAAAGAGGCTATTAGATCAGGCAGAGGGGTATCTGCTGCCTGGAATTCTTTCATTAAGAGAAATGCCTCGAGGCATCTCTACTGGACAATCTTTCCTAAATTTAGTTCCCAATAAACGTGAAAGCAATGGATAGGCATTTCTTCAAGATAATGTCATAGTCCAAATGATTAAAATCTAGTCAGATTCTTCCCAGTTACCGTAAATTAGTGATACTTTACTAAATAGTATTTTCTATTGTTCAACCTTCAAAATCTGTCTAGTACTTTATATACTCACTGAAATAAAAAGGGAAGAAAAAATTTAAGACCGATCAGGAATATCTATATATGGGCTAGGTATTAGGTTTTAAGGAATTATTTTTATTTTTATTTTTATTTTTATTAGGTATGATAATGGTAGAGTGAACATGAAAAAGAAATTCTCAATTGGAGATGCATAATGAACTACTGGGAAATACCATGGATCTGCTTTAAAATAATTCAGAGGAAAAGAAAGACATGAAGCAAAACTGGCAGAACACTGGTAGTTGTTGGAGCTGCTGATGGGTTCTACAGGGGAAAATTTTCACAGAAAAGTTTTTGTGTTTTTTTTAATCAGAGCATATCAGTATATACATTCCAAAACAAAACAAATAACTATATTTTAGGTTACTGTATTCCAATAAAAATTAAAGCAGCAAATTAAGATCCTAACTTTCAAATAGCTAATGTATTAGCCATTAGTCACAGGCTGAGACACCACAACCACTCCCATGCAAGACACTCACGCTGATCAAATCAGGGATATTGACGTCATCCACCTCAGAGACTACACTCCCCCTGCGATTGGAGCGACTAAAATAATCGGCGGTAGAAACCTTTCAATCAGAAAAAGTGACATGCTTTAAAGGTTAAGAAAAAAGAGAGGAAAAGGATAAGAACAATGGCATGCAAGGGAAAAAAATACTGTTTTGGTGCTTGATCTAGTATCACGCAATGAGGAAACCGCTGCAATGAACCTACTCAAAAAAGTAGAAAAGAAATGTAAAAGGGGTCCTAAAGGAAATCACAGCTCCCTAAAATAAGCCTTTGTGCACCTTAACTCAAGCTGTAGCCCACAGAGATCATGTAATGGCTAAGGGCCGGCCAAGGCTCCCATGTTGAGCACTTGCATCATCCTCACTAAGAGAGTACTGACCTAAGGCCTCTACCATATTTCAAAAATGTACAGTGCATTATAGCTCTCAACTCTGTTAAGCATATATATGCTCAACACAGCGTTCTTCGCAGGTTATTTACTGCACCTTTTGCCCAATTTCTACATTTCCCTCTTTTTCATATTCCTCCAGACCAGGATCTCTGGGGCAAAATAATGAAGAACTACACTGGCCCCTTTCTGGTTCCCTACTCAGTCTTTTCCCACCTGAGACTTTGTCATTGGCCTAGAAAGCTCTTCTCCGGCTCTTCAAGCAGCTGGCTCCTCCCATTTCAAGTCCAGCTCAAAGGTCACTTCCCTTGGGGAAGCCTTCTCTGGCCATCCCATCCAAAGGGAGGCACACCTGCACATGCATCCCTCAATGTGCTCCGTCCTATCACCTGTTTTTCTCTTCACAATCCCTGGAGTTACTTCACTTTTCTTCCTTTGTTTACTTGTTTATTTTCTATTTCTTTCACTAGGATATATGCTCCATTAAGTCAGAAATCCAGTATGTCTAGCCTACCATATTATTCACAGAACTTAATACAGTGCCTCACATATAACAGGTACTCCATAAACATTTGTCGAATTAATAAGTAAGGAGTATTTTGGGGCGCCTGGGTGGCTCAGTGGGTTAAGCCGCTGCCTTCAGCTCAGGTCATGATCTCAGGGTCCTGGGATCGAGTCCCGTATCGGGCTCTCTGCTCGGCAGGGAGCCTGCTTCCCTCTCTCTCTCTCTCTGCCTGCCTCTCTGTCTACTTGTGATCTCTCTCTGTCAAATAAATAAATAAAATCTTTAAAAAAAAAAAAATAAGTAAGGAGTATTTTTTACCTCACTCATCAGATTTCCTTACCTCAGCTCTGTCTGATTACCTTATTTAAAAACTTTTCCCTTCCAGGAAGGGAATCTGAAAGTCCATCCGGAGACAAAGGCGGCTTACAAGTGTGAAGTTTTGCTAAGGGCTAGTGCAGTCAAGCAATACTATTTTTATTTATAGTAATTATAATACAACTTAGATTTAGATATACCTACTATTTTAATGGTTCCTACTGTCTCAAGAATTTTGTAGTTATTCTCCATATAGTAATTCATTTAATGCATATATATTAAGCTTACCTACAAGGACAATTATTAAGATCCCCATTACAAATAAATTGCCACTAACGCAACTAATAGGTTGTAGAAGTGGCTCAAACCAGGCATCATTACTTTAAAGTACCTGCCTGCCCTTTCTACTCCATCACTCTCCAAAGGGCTTTCAGGTGTTCTGGCTTGTTTTTTCTCCTTCAGCTCTGAGGATGAGCATTAACTGTCTCACCAACGGACCACAACTGCCTTAATTAGATCACTGCATTTTTGGCAACAAATCTCACAAACACTTGGTGTTCCCCTTTCCTAGGACATCTTCAGGTTTATAGTCGTTCACAAAACATGGCTCTTTTCTAGCTCTAAGCTGACATATCATCCTTATCAATGTAATTTTCAAGTCAATTCTCAAATATAGCAAAAACATCAGCTCTTTGAAAAACTTCCAACATCATCAAAAGAATAATCTGAAATTACATAATTTGTATTTTGACGTAGCTATTTGTTGCTTCTACAATTATTATGATAGTTGCATTTTTAACCAGAATTTTTTACCAGGATTTCTAAATTTTGCCATCAATGACGCTTAAAAAGTTCTCAGGTCTTAAAAGACGTATGAACTATAAATAATACATCTCAAATTCACAGTGAAGAAAGCAACTCATGGCAACATGATCTGTAATCCATAGTTACAAGTTTTATGCAAAGAGGAGCATTCATTTTGCTGGAGAAACGTTTTTGTTTCTGGTGAATTGTGCACATAAATACATGCACATAAAACAGCAACAAAGAATAAAAAGTGAAAAATCCTTCAAATACACAAAGACCAGCACCTAAGAGGTGTAAAGAGGCAAGTTACTGATGAAAGCTTCCATAGCCCACAGAGAATACATATTCACAGGGACACATTTTTTAAGGCAAATTATTCATATAAGCTAAATTTGAGGAAACTGCTCATTTTTGTCAAATGCAAATTTCACTTTCCAGTAGAGTTCATGGGATCACATATAGGGGGGCAATTTAAAAACTTATAAGTGTATGAGTCTGCATACAAACCACGCTCACCACACTGTCCCTTCGCCCACGACTGGCACGACCAGAAGACGCAATGCTTGCAGTGTCATCATCGGGAAACTACAGATATTAAAAGCAGATAATGAAAAACATGTGATGCCACTACAGATCTTACCTGGCTGTAAGCACATTAGGCAAGGTTTGGGGAAGCATGCAATTACTCTCCAAGAGCCTATCGCTGGCACCAGCTATTGTGCACCGTCAGACAGAAAAGTGGCTTCTAAGTGTAATAAACCATCATTGAAAACCAAATGGTATTTCCAAAAAGCACACAGAATAAAATACTACTTTATCTTTTATTTAAGTTACAGAAAAAAGAGGACAGGACTGGAGGGCTAGGGCATAAATAGACCAACAAAAAACAGCTAGGGATTTCATGCTTTTTAACCACTAGGCCCTTTGGGAAGCCCATCAGGGGGTCAACAAGTATACTTAATGCATAAGTTTGGGAGAAAAAAATATAAGAATATCTTCAAGTGAAGTACGTCAAACACGGAATTTCCTACCAGCAAGGACTGAAATGATGATTCTTATTTTCCTTTATTCATTCCTATGCAATGAGTGGAGATATTTCTAACATCACCCTAGAGTTTTCTTCCTATTTCATAAGCAGCAGGAGGCTCATCTTCCATTGTGTATAGGTTACCTCTATTCTGACATCACTGAGGAACCATTCTGGCATCACCAAGATATAACTTTGAACCCAACTTGCAAATGAAACAACATGTAGCCAGCACACAAGGACAAGGTTCTACACTTGACGGAAAATATATTACCATGATTTTATTGGCAAGGGGCCATAACATTGGTACATTAAAAATGCTACCAGGTCCAAGGACTGCCAAGTGGAATTTTATTACAGAGTGAGGTAAAAGTAAACTTCCTACTTATATCAAAAAGCCTTTATCTCCTAAACATTCCTGTGTACATTTTCATTAAGAATAGGAGTGGAATTCTTGAGAAGTGCCTCTTGGAAATGGCAGGAGAACAGAGCCCAATATGTATGTAAAAGAAAACCCATTTTGGCTCACCTATTCCACTCCACAAAGCAATTTGTATTGACCATTAAGAAACTGCTTTAATAATTTCTCCTATTTGACACTGTCAAGAATAACAAAGTAGTTCCTAAAGTCAACATTTGCCATTGGAAATGTAAATTAGTATATTCTTCTTGGCGGGCAATATGGCAATATGCCATCATAATTTAAACATATATACATCATTTATTTATTTTTTGACCCCATCATATATATAAATATATATATAAATATATATATAAACATATATATAAAGTAAATTTCTAATCATTAATTAGAAATTTACTTTATATGAGATCTATTCATAAGTACACAAAAATATATACGAAAGTCCACTATGCAAGTGTTTGCTGTAGCAAAAATCTAGCAACCTAAATATCCATCGACAGGGAGTGGGAAACACAAGCTTCCAGTTATATAATGATCAAGTGACGAGGACAAAAGCTACAGCATAGAGAATCTAGTCGATGGCACTGTAATCACATTGTATGGCGACAGATGGAAGCTACACTTGTGGGGAGCACAGCATAATACAGAGTTGTCAAATCACTAGGTTGTACACCTGAAACTAATGTAACCCCACCTTGAGTGTCAACTATACTTCAATTTAAAAACAAAAAATCAAAATAATACCTACCAAAAAATTAATATATCCAAGAAATCTTGAAAAAGAAATGTGCATCCCATACACTAGTGGGATAATATACTGCCACTAAAAAGAATGTGCTGACACAAAACTATCTCCAAAACGCATTCAGTAGAAAAGGAGACATATGGAAAGGGTCAGGAGACTTTTACTTTGGACTTTCCTTAAGCTAATATTACTTTTATAACTTAAAAAAATGTTTTAATATTCCAGAAAGATTAGGTGATTAGAATTGTCCCAGTTTTGTCTTTTATGTAAACAGTTGGGTTTTTTTTTTTAAAGATTTTATTTATTTATTTGACAGAGATTACAAGTAGGCAGAGAGGCAGGCAGAGAGAGAGGAGGAAGCAGGCTCCCTGCTGAGCAGAGAGATCGATGTGGGGCTCGATCCCAGGACTCGAGATCATGATCTGAGCCGAAGGCAGAGGCTTTAACCCACTGAGCCACCCAGGCGCCCCTGTAAACAGTTTTTAAAAGCTGGCTTGTTTTATTACTTCTCCTTTCACTCCATTGACTGAAGTGCTAGCAAGTGAAATGGCTCAATGCAGGAAGCCGAGACAGAAAGGAGAAACATAGGACAATCAACCTGTATAATGAGTTATCACTGCTGAAAAGATAAGAAGTTCACATTAAAAAAATACACATTTTTTAAAACTTCTAAAGGCACTGAAATTTCATTTCAGAAATTATGTGCTAAGTCAAATTCACAAAGTAAACACCAATTAGGACAAATTAGTATACTTGAGTTTGGGTACTTAAGGAAAATGATTATCCATGCCAAGAGAGTGAACACACATTCTTAATATTCCGAATTGTGAGCACAGATTAAGGAAACAACCCAAAGTATCTAAAAAGCATGCAAAGAGACCAGACAGCTCACCACGGGACTGCTTCGGGCCGAACTTGCTCTTGATGAGTAGTAACTGTATTCAGATGGCTATAAAGTTTCCAAGAAGAAAGGTTTTACAATAATGGTCAGCTCCTTTTCCTGCTGGGGGAATACATTTGTGACCCTGGATCTAAGTGGCCACTGGCTGCCGGGGAGAAGCTGACTGTTAATCCCAGGTCTAGAATTGTACTTCCCTCCCAACCCTCCAGATCTAGCAGCCCTTGGCTGGAGGGTGAGGAGGGGAAGGGGACACCCTGAGGAGCGCTGCTCCCATCCTCTTCCTCAGGGACTAATGAGCCCAAAAAGAAGTTTTTTCCACCTATATTCCCTTCATACTGTGAGCCATCATTTTCAGCAGGCAGTTCCTCACAACTTGGGTGAGAGTCACAACTGGTCAGCTCATGGGTCACAGCTTATAGAGCAATTGCAGGTGAGATTAAATGACTTTTTCTTTGTAAGTAAACTGTGCCCACCTACACAAGCCCCCCCCATCACCTCCCCCTGTTTGGACTTACAGTTCGAGACCCATAAGGGTTATATAATCCACCATCATACAATGACACCTAAAGAACAGAGGAAATACCACTCATCTATTTATTCAGGCATCAAAGTTGTTTTGGAAAATGTCACAATTTCTTCACAGTACTCAGTTCCAAAAAAGCATTGTAGAATGGTGTGTCAGGTGAGAATACTCACTGATTGCATAAAGTCCTACATCAGTCCCAAAACTTCAAACTCATACTTCATTTAAAAAGCACCATTACAGTATTTCTTTTCATCATCATGTTATGAAACTAGGAGAAGGAACTTTTACAAATTTATTCTCTCAAAAGAGCAAAATGAGCAAAAATGGAAAGTGAGGGACACACAGCATTTTGCCCATTGGCACAATAAAATGAAACTACAAAGCCTCACATTGCCAGTCTACTCGAACGGGCCACAGCACAACAAAGCAACAGCCTGAAAGCAACCAGCTCACAACTTGCACATTACACAGAGATAACGGCTTTTGCTTTCTAGTCAGCTTGCTTTATTAGACAGAGCCTAGTCTTAACATGGCCAAACCACAGTTGTCCCAAAGAAAAATACGACATCGGTGCATGGGCAACCATTTCACAAAGTATAAAGTGTAGTGGGGCCCATGCAAGTTTGTCTTCTCTACGGGAAACCAACTGTAAGCAAGGGCCTACCAATGGCCAGCAGTATCTGGAAGATAAGGCTGTTTTTTTCCTTACTACCCGAAAGGTTCTCATCTGAAGCACTGGCAGCACATTCTGCAGTGTAGGCAGCATTAAAGCCATGTGTCCTTGACTATTTTGTAGGAAAGCTGTCAAGCCAGGGTCAGCACCATGACAGTGGCTCCACCAGGAGTACACACATTGGAAGAGAAAAATACAAACCAGACTGGTACTTCTCAGCAGACCAGAATTTGCAGTAGAGGAGGCCTATGAAAAAAGCGCATGATTTAACCCAAAGAAAAGCAACTGGTAGCTCTGACGGCAACATGCTTCTCAGAAAGTACTAACCCTGGTACTCTTTGATGTCGCCAGAGGGTCACTACACAGGGAGGAAGACTGTTAAGAAACAAAAAACAAAACAGAACCAGATAATTCAGCAAAAGGAGACTTGGTCTCTCCATCACGAGAGCAGAAGCTGTTTATTCTGTACTGCATCATAATTCATTAGCATTTCCTGAGTGCTAAACGAGGTTAAGTAACATGTAAGGTGAGAAAAACTTAGCCATTAGAAATCTTTTTGAATACCCATTTTAAGGGATGAGAGAAACACCTAGAAAAGTTTTCTATAAAGGTGTTTTAAGTCCTACTGGGTTTTCAATAATAATGCTAGGAGATAAGGTGGCAAACTCAGAAAACACTCAAGAAAAGAGGGCCATCCACGGGGAGTACGGAGGTCAGTGGCCACACCCGGGTCACCAGTAGTTCCTGAGACACGTTTAAGACCTCACGGCAGGGGTCTGATGAGCTTGGCCTGGTTGCTGAGGAAGCAGGTAAATGACCTCCAAGTTATCACTACAAGTACTTTTTTCCAAATAGATTAGAAACCCTGTATTTCAAAACAGGCCATAGACAAACTGTCTTAGTTTAATCAGAAAAAACGGACTTGTCACAATGAATCCAAGGCACTAACAAGGCATAGCATTTTTAAAAATGGACTTAATTTTTCTACTGTCATTTGAAAATAATTTTCAACTCTTTTTTCCAAGCCCATCAGACAGGGCAAATAAGAGTATCTAGGTTGTGTGGGCAGGTTTTGACAAGGGAATTCTTTTCTGTGTACTATGTGCCACACATATTTCTGTTCAAATGTATGATGTGTCAAACATCTTGAAAAAACAAGGATTCTAACATTAAACAAATAATTATAATCTTCCCATCCCAATTACAGTTTAAATTTTTACATATAAGCTTTTATTAAAAGACCATCCACCATGATGTGCAGTGATGCCTACAACTTATTCTGAAATGCATCCCCCCAAAAAAGATAAATCAATGGATGGACAGATAGAAAGACAATAATAATAAAGGAAATATAATAAAATATTAATTGTACAATCTAAGTAGTAGGCACGTGGGTGGTTAATATATCATTCTTTGAACACTTTTGTATGTTAAATATTTTTCATTTAAAAAAACTGGGGAAACTCGTACTCATTTACAAATGTGGTGGTTCAATAATTCACATCATGTAAAGATATACAGACTCTATGAATTCAGTTACCACAAACTAGTGCACACACAGCCACTCACAGATTAGTTCTAACTAGTCAAAATGCAAAACCAGGGGTTAGAAGTATGTTAAAGTTGGATAAAACACACAAAGCCAAAAAGCTTGAGACAAACCCGAGTGTAGTAGGCAGAGGTGGGTTTGCTATGCCTAAGACTGCTATAGCTTCTCTGGTCAAAGTAGAGGCCGCTCTGCAAAAAGTAAAATTAAACACATTTTTCTTAGGTTAAACATTGGTGACAACACACAAAGGCAAACTCAGATACTACCTACCCTCTTTCCTCCAAAACAATGACTTTAAAGCATTGACTCGCATTAAGTAAAAGTCAAAATAATAATTATCTCAAATCTCAAAAAAAAGACTAATATTAAAGGTTAGCTGTACTCAAACCAAGTCATTACTAATTTTTTTACTTTAAAAACATGAGCATAAACCTCCGTCAAAATGGAATGGAAATAATAAGTGATTTATTCTCATGTCATACTTAGTAACATCCTTGGAAAAGCCAAGACAACTGAGTAATTACCACTTTTATAATCCACTTGGCAATGCCACAGAAAAGAGCGAAGTCTTTTTCTTCAAATTTCTCCTAGTCCCATCATTTGACGAAATAAACTGATTGAATTAAGTTACCAAAGACACAGTACAAGTGTGTCCTAAACAGGTTTAGCCTAAAACATCTATGGCAGGTTCATTTTCAATACACCATAAAAACAAGCCATTATAAAGACTATGGTTACCTGGCAAAGAGAATGTCATCTATAAAACTGCCTTTCTAACCACTTTCTTCACTCAGAGTTAAGGAAATGTAAGCAATCCCTGACTGACAGACTCCTCCTGTACTGCTGACACTGTAATGGGGGTGGGAGGGATCCCTACCACTGACCCCTGCCACTCCCAGCCTGGCCTCCCCACACCACCCCCTCAACAAGGCATCAGGACTAACCTCTCCCCAGAGCTCCCAAGGCTTCACCCTCCAGAGCTTCTCACTAATGTCCTCTCCATTATTTTCCCTCCTACCTGCCGAAGTTTATTGATCCTCTCTCACCCCACCAAAGGTCAGAGCCCCCTCCAGAGGAACCAGTTAACAGGAGGCTTGGAACTGATTCTCCCATCAGTACTGTGGCAGCCTGACAGGAAGAGGTGTTCCTAATACCCGAAATGGGCATTCTGGACACATTTTTCCCCCACAGAAATGTTTAGCAAGGTGGCTAGAATAAAGCGCTATTAGTTCTGCAGTTTAATGGCATTCTAGGTTAAAGAGTTTTCTGCAAGACAACATGGAATTCTGCTAACACATACCTCATTCTTTCTACCAGAAAATTCATTCCACATTCCCAAAATTTGACCTACAAGCAAACTCAGAATGAAACCTGTCTGTGAGTTTGGTACTGCCTATACTACCACAACTAAATCAAATTTCTAAAATAAGGATACAGATCTCACTAAACCTGGGTGCCTGGGTGGCTCAGTCCGTTAACTGTCTGCCTTTAGCTTGGGTTACGAGTCCTGCATCAGACTCCCTGCTCAGTGGAGAGTCTGCTTCTCCCTCTGCCCCTCCCCCTGCTAGTGCTCTCTCCCTCTCTCTTTCTCAAAAAATAAATAAATAAATAAATAAATCTTTAAAAAAAGAATCTCACTAAACTTATTCTTGAAGTATATTCCAAAGTACAGTTCATAACTGAAAATACATGATTATGAACTTCTTGTATTAACTTGCTATTAAATCCTGTAAGTGAAAACAAAATTAATTTTAAATAGATTCTGATAAATCATGTTTCAGTATGTTATTAAATTTCAATAACACCTAAGGCATACATGAAAGCAACCATAATTCTTAAGTACCCTAGAAGTAATCAGTGAATTTTATAGCAGCACAAGACAGTGGGACATGAGACAGAACACAACTAACCAGTGGGTCTTTATGAGAACCAGAAGACCTCTTCTTCATTCCATAAGAGTGACTGTAAGAATGATTCTGGAAGTAAACATCTGAAGTTAACTTTCACAATCACAGAGTGAAGTTTAAAAAATAACTTAATAAACTTCATCTTAAAATTATACACAGAAAGATGCATAAGAGATACAGAGTAATCCCCATGGAATCTATTTCCCAGCTGTTAGTAAATGAATCACGGCACTTGGCTGACTACCGAAGATACATAGCACTTCTACACATCCGCAGTCCCCCTGACTCTGCCCCCATGCCACCAAGCTCCATGTACAGACAGCTAAAAAGATGTGATTAGAACTCAGAGCCAGGCAGGGCGTTTGTGAGGATGTTCACCCCACATCTTACTTGAGTCCTTTCTACCTTCTACCTTCCTTATAAAGATATGCAGGACAATAGGTTCCACCTCCTTCTAGGCCTTTCTTAGCAAAAGGCCAAAAGGCAATCCTTTGGGATCAACCAAAACAAGACTAAGAGAAGAATATGGCATTGTTTTGCCCAAGAAAAGCACATGCTGCTCAGGAGGAAAACAGCCCAGATGGTATGGATTACTCCTTGTAGCAACAGCATTATCAGACAGAGGACCTTACACACAGGTCCTCTGAAGACAGCACTGTCTCAGTACATAACTTCACCCAGCACCACAAAGCCAGGTATAGATGAGGGAATAAAGGACAGAAATACAACTATACAGGTCTTTAGGTAGACAAGAAACACAATCTAGCTATGTGCTGCTCACCTGAAATGAGGAGGTGTAGCTAGAAATGTCCTACTTATCAGCAGTGTGCTCTAAGCAAATCAGTTGACAAATGTGCAGCTAGATCCTAAATCCATCCACTCACTGTTCTTTTTTAAATATGCATATCCTTCCTTTTATAAATTACCCTGAACATTTTAAGAGATGACTATATTGTCTAGAAACTCAGGCAATCTACCAACATAATATTAACCCAAGGAAAACATGCCATAACTAAACTTCCTTGGCTAAAATGACATACATAAAAAACCAACTAAATCAAGCAAAAATGAGCAGACATAACTGATGTTTCAGGTAACACCTGTCACTACTGGCTGTTTCCTGTTTAGCAACTTCACACCTGCTTCACACACATAACAAGGAACACAGCAGGGCCTATAGTTCACTGGGTATCAAACACTGCCAGAAACATGTCTTCCAGGCAATGCACATGTGTCATTTAAGGAGCTCATCACTTTAAGAAAAGATATTACTACCAATCTTAATCCTGAATAAGGAAGCAAATCATTTTTATCTGATCCTGAAATTCTAAAGGAAAAAATTATTCAAATGTTCGATTATGCCACAATTGCAAAACAACAGTTTTTGCATTATTGGCCATATGCTTTCCCCAAAACATAATAACGAACCTGTGAAAGCTAGTTATAATCTATGATTAGCATGATTAGGTATTTATAAAGTAAAACTCTACATTTAACACAAAGTCATGCACTACATACTAATGATGAAAGTCTTGACGATCTATCCTTGAGAGCATCATACTGGATTTCAGAAAAAGTTGAGAGTTGATTGTATTCCCAAAATCAGAAATATAAAGAGAAAAAAAGTTACTAAAACTCCAAACTAACCAGAATTTAAGTAAAAACAATTTTTTAAAAATCCAGCACTACTTTAAAGGTCAAAAATTATTATATACAAAGGCTGTTACATTTGATTAAAAGAATCTTCTTCCCCACAACCACACTTTCCTAGTATAAGTGATTGCTAAACTCTATGTACATGTAAAGCTGCATGTTCTCTTTCAAACACAGAATTCCTAGTCAATAATGGCGAGATGATTCAATCTCAGTATGCTGTAGCACAAAAAACCCACAGGGAGCCTTTACATGCAGGAATAAAGCATTCTGAAATCAAAAAAGACGTTTTACTTTTTATTATTGTGACTGTTACCATCATCTCCCATTGTTTGAAACATGGCAAAAGCAAGGCATAGATAATGAAACGAGAGCACATAACTAATATAATCAGGCTTATAAAAAAATAATTGCAGCGCCAAAATGTAGAAGTTCCCTTGAATCTGCCTGTGGATACACAGCTGAAAAACTCCCCTTCTCAAAAACTTTCCCTATTAAAAACACTGAACAAAACTGGTAACTTAGTCTAGGCAAAGTGTGGAATATGCACTGTACACATTCAAGTGTGGCATTAAATATCAATCAAAGAAAAACACATAAAATTATGATAAGATCAGAAAAACCTATTTCATATAGGGTCTTTAAGAAAATAAGCATAATACCACATTTTAAATCAAAGAAACTGAATTAAATTAGTAACTACTTAGATTTGTGATTTCTTAATTTTGTTTCTGAAGCATTCTAGCTTACACCTTTTAAGCAATCTTACCCAGAAGTGGCAAACAATAGTATTATTACATGTGTAACAAAAATCTTATTTATCTAAAATTTTCTAAAATGCCTAAAGTTATGCATTTAGTAAATTACGTGCAATGGTAAAATGTCACTGTATAGTGAGTGACATTTCCCTGAAAGTAAAGTTCCTTCTGTATAGAAATTTCACTTAGGTCTCTTCTCCATTAACAAATTACATTTTTTGTTTAAAAAAAAATATATATATATAAGTATATATATTTATATATATATAGGTATATATATATATCATCACTAAAATATGTACTACTCAAGCCACACACATTCCTGCAACTAAACTATTCTGCCCTCCCAACCAGGCAAGTTCACTGAAGAAAACAGCCATGTCTTATGTTTTCTGATCCTCTCTGTAGCTCCAACGGCATTTTTCAAAGGCACAGAATTTAACAAGGGAATTGAAATTGACCTATTTCAATTTCCTCTTTCGAAAACATAACGCAGAGTTCAGCTGGTTTTTAAAAAACGGCTGAATCTGATAAGAAATCCATAACTTGGACATCCCAACTGCTACTAGAACAACTGGGTAAATATAAAGAATCCCTCCAGTACATACCAATTGGTATCTATGTTGTTTAAAAACAAATAATTCATCAAAGAAGGGAGAACTGAAAATATTAAGGGCTCTTGCTAAAACATTTCCAAATTTTCTATGACAGTCTATCAAAAAGAATTTAACTCTCACAGAAAGTTACCTGAAAGTCTTCATTTGAAATAAAATTAAAAGAAATGGAGCAACTTTTTGTTTGTAGAAACAAAGTTCAGCAAAGGTCAATTTCCATTAGAATATACCTATTATTCAAGCCCGCAGAACTCTGAGAGTCAAAGTGCATAATATTAACACTGCACATTTTTCTGAACTACACACCATGATGTCTTTCCTTTTGGGTGTACTGGCTCTGCTCCAGTGTGTCCCAGTTATGGCCTTCGACGGGCTCTTCCATGGAATTAAACAGTGTAGTAGTAAATGACAAAACACAAATTACAAGCATATTAAAATTAAATTTGTTTAAATTATACTAAGCGTATTAATAATTTAAGGGGAGCTAATATATACAATAGTAAAAATCTGCACCAGTTAGAAACTGTAATGTATTCCTACTGCTCTGGTTCAAGATGGCCTCAATTTCCTAATTTTGGACCTCTACCTTACGGTCCTCTCATATTTCAATATAAAAAGCAGTGACAAAGCATTTGTAAGATGCTTTTTACAGGCAGACTGTTTTTTGAAGAAACAAACTGTTTAAATTCTAAGCTCAGAGCTTTGATTTCATCCTCCTGCCCCCAAACCTTTCATTCACAGTCTTGAACTATCTTTGCTCTTTTTATTTTTTATAGAATGTTTATAGCATGGACACCATTTCCAGCCCAAATACCTTCTGGCAGGCCATCTCTCAAGAAAGTATTAACTGAAGTTAATTGGATAAAAAAAAGACTGAAGCCCTAAGAATATGGCAGAAAACCTTAAATACATCTGCCTCAAATCCAGGTACTACTATGACCATACATCCAATACAGGGTCCAGAAGTGTTAGACTTTTTAAATATATAGTTCATACATTTTAAAAAATAACTGGCAAAGAAATACCAAAACTCCCAAATTATAGAGCAAATCCCAATAGAGTTTAGGTCAGGGTTTTAGGCCATCACATTTATTTTTAAAAGAGAACAAAAGCTGTCTACATAATACAGCTTAATGTATGTGGTAGTTATTTTTTTATTTTTTGTTCTTTTAAACTCTTATTTAAAGATTTTATTTGTCAGTGAGAGAGAGACAGAGAGAGCACAAGCAGGGGGAGCAGGAGGCTGAGGAGAAACAGGCTCTCCACTAAGCAGGGAGCCTGATGCGGGACTCAATCCCAGGACTCAAGAATCATGACCTGAGTTGAAGGCAGACACTTAACCAATTGAGCCATCCAGGCATCTGTGGTAATTATTTATTTAAAAAGTAAATAATCTGGGGGCTCCTAGCTGGCTCTGTCAGTAGAGCATGCAACTCTTGCAAGCCCAAAAACCACACTGGGTGCAGAGATTACTTAAAATTTTAAAAAGAAAAATGACATAATCTGATGAAAATTGGGACTCCCAATATTATCTACTTAAAACAAACAAAAAATCTTACCTCAATTATATTTTATTTTTAAAGATTTTATTTACTTATTTGAGAAAGAGAGGGGAAACAAGGAGCGGGAGGGGGATGGTGGAGAGGCAGAAGAAGAAGACTCTCCGCTGAGCAGGGAGCCCAAGGCCGATCTCTATCACAGGACCCGGGGATCATAACCTGAGCCAAAGGCAGACCCTTAACCAACTGAGCCACCCAGGTGCCCCCCTCAATTATATCTTTTAAACAATGTTATTAGTGAGCTTTCAGACTTATTTCCAGGAAATCTAACTATTTAAAATGTGCTGGATATACACTCACACGCAGTAACGTACTGAAGTCTCCTCTAGAGTGTAAAATTTTTATTAATATTCATGTTCACGAACAGATTTTTTAAAATACTGGGAGCTTTACTCTTTACCATAGCAGCAAATTTTCACTCTTACCACGGTGAAATAAAATGCTGTGAGAGTTCTACTTTTATCTGAAATGTATTTAATGATAAAATTTCCATAAAAAGAAAATCATCATCATTACTTTATAGACCCCCCATGGTAACCAATTCTTCATTAGCTTAATTGCAGGTTTAATTTCTCTTGTGCTTGTTTACAGATTTGTTTTAAAGCCTCCTAAATTAGGGGCGCCTGGGTGGCTAAGTCGGTTAAGCATCTGCCTTTGTTTCAGGTCATGATCCTGGCCAGAATCCCAGGATTGAGCTCTGCGTTGGGCTGCCTGCTCAGTGGGGAGTCTGCTTCTCCCTCTTCCTCTGCTCCCCTCCCCACCAATGCTTGTACACCTCTCTCTCTCTCTCTCTCTCTCTCTCTCTCTCTCGTGCATGCACGCTCTCTCTCATGCGTGCACACCCTCTCTCAAATATTTTTTTAAATGATTAAAAAAATAGATTCTTAAATTAGGTCAAATTTAGATGGTTTTACTGTTCAGTTAAACTAATATAACCAATATATAATCAAGTTTCCCTGACACCACATAGAAAATTATAAATAACCAGCTTGATGATAACTGTGTGAAACCTCACACTATGAACATTATAATGGAAAGCAAAGGAAAAAGCCATAATTTTTTTTTAAATGAGGAGAGATTGTTCTCAAACTCTCAACACTCAACTTTTAAGCTTTTATTGACTAACTCCCTGTAAGATTCTTTTCGAAGTGTTTAAAGAGAAAAAAAATCTCCAGGTAGAAGAAGGATGAATTTATTATCTCAAAAATGTTTCTCCTGTAAAATCATTCAAGTTGCTGATTAGATTACTGAGACTTGTTAATATTCTTATAAATCTAAACTTTTGCAATTAACTAAAATATTTATGATTCAAAAGCAAGTGTACTAACTTATTGTAAAAAGAGAAAGTAGATTACATTCACCAATAAGAAATATGACTAGAGCAAAGGACTATTTAAGACTATAAACACATCTGTAACTGATATACCAGATCACACTTGGTTATTATAGAGTACTTTTATATATTACACAAGCTAGGAAGAAAACTAGACTTAGGGAAAGTTAACCAATAGAGACCTCAACATGAAAGATCGTTTTACTGATGAAAAATCTATATATATGCATATCAATATTGTCAATGCACAAATTAAAAGCATTGCTTTAAGGTTTCAAACACAATTCTTTAAAAGAAGATCAGTGTCTTGGCACAATATACAAGACTTCAATGAACGAACTCTCATTTACCTTGATTTATAGCAATGAATGCTAAAAAGGTGAGACATACTACAAAATGTTAATCAAAATGTCGAAATATGGTGATTACTGTAAATATGATAAGCAGGGAATTTTTCAAATCAGTAGCTCAAATTTTCCATGTAATAAAACTATAATTAGTCAACCAAGCACCAAAGCTATTACCCATTTAATAAAGTTATTTTTAAAAATATGGAAGTGGGAAAATCTGAAAGTCAAACTACACAATGTCATTCCATAGGAATCAATCTTATTATTTTGAGACAATTTTTCAAAATCAAAGTTCCTTTTCCACAAAAAATAGTAATACATATGTTAATAGTTTAAAATATTCATGATTTTAGAATTGATTTATATTGATTATAGCAATGATTTAAGAGAAAGATCACTTTCCAATGAAAGGACTTTGCCAATATTTCCTCTTTTTTTTTAAAGGTAAAGGAATATGAACACTGTCAGATTGTTCAGGCAATAATGCTGCAGAAAGCTCAAACATACAAGCTTTGCTATCATGGTGCAGACAACTTAAAATACCAACCCTGTGACTGCCAAGACTTCGAATGGACAATGCATCCTCAACTCCCTGATAAGAACAAAAACAAACATGGCATAAGTTTGCAGGTAACGGCATTAAGTTAATGAGGGGCAAGTATAGGGGCAAGTTCATTGGTTATTACAAACCAGATAAGGTCGATGATGACTAGACCGGTGGGAATACCTGGCCCTTTCTGAATCTTCCTGGGAAAGGAGAAAATACATGGAGAGTTAATCACTGAACACAGGGCTATCAGAACAACTGTGCAAAGAGCAATCAGTTAGGAGCACAGCAGCATCTTCCTTATAGCAAGCAGGTATGGACAACTCAGCTTCTAAAGCTGGGTCTGGGACAGCCACATGCTTCAGGTGGAAAGAAAGTAGCAATAATTATAATCTTGTGTATGTGTGCCTGACCACTTCTAAATTGTAATCTATAAACGACCAGGAAAGCTCAATACACCAAGATAAAAATAAGCAAGTATACTTAACAAACAGAAACTGAGTTCAGCATTAAAAGTAAAGCTTTATCTATTTTTTTTTCACTGTGAATGTGCATTTATGCAAGGCAAGAAGAAATGTTTATTACAAAGATAGTTTCAGGACTTAAAAAAATTGGGGTCATAATTTTGTGCTCACTACAAAAGAATTTTTTTGTTTTCTTGGACCCCTCTACCTGGAAAATAAAAGAATAACTAAATAAAATACCGGCCCTGTGTTGTTAATATGAAAAACTACTTATAAATAGAAGAAACTATGTAAATCATTTAGAGTTGGTAAAGTTATTTCAAGAGCTATGCCTCATGAAAACGGTAAAAAAAAGGGGGGGGGGGACAAAAACAAAAACCAAATGATGACCACAACCTAACAGTTGACCAAATTAAATGCAACTGTAAACTTTTCCACAGTCAGCTATTAGCAATGGAGCATTAAGTTCTGTCTGTGGGATCCAATGACTAGTTCCTAGAGTCTAATCAACTGCAACAGTAAGGAACTTCTGATCTTTCAGAATTTCAAAGTCCAAAGTGTTAAAGTAATTTGCACTAAGAATCTACACCCGACTGTCCAGCTGGGTTCCTAGCTAATCAACGCTGCCTTTTCCAAAATGAATCAATACCTAAACACCACGTGACACTACAGCATGATCACTACACAGGTGGAAGAAACAGATGTGGTCATGTCCAATCATCCATTTCAAATTACAGAAAGAGTAATTCCACAGAAACACTACAACCTAATGCCTTATTTTGGTCATGATCTTTCGGCATCCGTCAAAAACACTCCTGGTTGTCATCTGCTGTGTGCACTGATGCACGTGATCAAATCTGTTCAGAAGTCTGTTTATAAGCACCAATATGATTCAGTGATACAATATCCAACAGAGTATTCTGAACTTTAGGAGCTCATCAGTGATTTACAATTTTGTTATATAACAAACACAGGTAATCTACAAGAAGGCAAGCAAATTTCTTCCTTTTCCCCATCAGGTTATATATCGCAAAAGTTTTGGGAGCATGTGCATAAAACCAGCTGAGTACGTACAGTTTATTGAGTTGTAACCAGTTCTAGGCTGATTAGCTTTGTAGAGCCCTGCGCTATTCACACAGCCTAATTCTACACACCTCTTCACAGTCTTATTTGGGGTACTAGGGCAACATACATTGTTTAATGTTCAATCTTTCCTTTACCCTTTTTTTTTTCATTCCACCTACCACGCAAGGGCACTTTTTAAAATTCTACCTCTAAAAACCAAAGTCCATTAAAGATGCAGCAAAAACAGATGAATTCATATTTATTTTTAATTATGTTACTTATAAAAATAATTCTTAATAAAAATACCTTAAATAACTTATTTTTTCACCCCATTTGGAAAAACTGGCCATAAAAGACCTTAGAAGACTCCATAGAGGCCACTTAATGTGAACTGCAAGAATACAGTTTATTCCAGTTATAAACTACACCTTAAACCAGCACTGTCCACCAGAACTTTCTGTGACAAAGTGAAAATGTTCTGTTTGTGCTAATACGGCCCCACGTGGCTATTGACCTCCTGAAATGCTAGAAGTGCAACTGAGGACTTAAATTTTGAATTTTAATCTATTTAAATCTAAACATAATTACCCACATATGGCTGATGGCTACTATACAAACAGTAAGGCGAGCTCAAAGCAAATTTTCATTATACCAAAAAACCGCAAAGCACATATTTAACTAAGAGGCTGCCATGTTGCACCACTCTTATATAAAAAGGCAGGCATTTAGGTACTTGTGAATTACTGCCCCTACCTTGACTACTTATGCACAGTGACAAACATGAGAGAAAGAGAAAGAAAAAGACCCTAGAACTATTTTTAAGAGCTAGAAAGGTCCCTAGAGATTATACAGTCTGATCCCTTCATTTTAAAGTAAAGAAAATTGCAACACAAAAAGATTAAGTAGGAATCCTCAAAGACATAAAGCTGGGACCAGCATTCAAATCCTCTGACTCCCTAGGCCACCAAACCATAAAGAGACTATCCTACCCCAGCTAAATCTACACTGTGACATAACAAGAACATGAAGACAATAGCCAGCTAGTCTAGATTTTACTCAAAGATTTCTCCTTCTCTGAAAGAACAAGCAATTTCATTTCCCAGGTATTCTAGAATAGTATTTTAAATTGCCAATTGGCTTTTCCTCAATTAACAGCACCAGGGGCCAAGAGAAAGAAAAAAATTCGGTAACCGTGTTTCCAGGTACCAACTACAAGGCTGACTATCCTTCTTTTCCACAGTCTGGGAAACAATCTATTTTCATTGTCCTGAAAGTCAGCAGTAGTATAAAGGATCCAAAGCAGAAAAAAACAAAAACAAAAAACAAAAAACAAAAAAAAAACAGGACAATGCCTTAAAAAATGGATGTGTAGGGGCGCCTGGGTGGCTCAGTCGGTTAAGCATCTGCCTTTGGCTCAGGTCATGATCCCAGGGTTCTGGGATCAAGCCCCACATCAGGCTCTAACTCAGTGGGGGGCCTGCTTCTCCTTCTCCCACTGCTTGTGTTCTCTTTGTCAAATAAATAAATAAAATCATTTTTTTAAAAAATGGATGTATATTTGTTCAAGGTTTTCTGGAAAATTGTTTTGATACTTTTAAATTCATGGCAATGAAATGTAATCTGCTTTTAAAAATTCACTTCATGTGGAGATGAAGCGATTTTATTGAAAGAAGACCACAGCCCCCTGAAGGCACCTGGCCCTGTTCTCTGTCAACAAGTAAGATTTAAGTCAAGCCTGTAGCCATTCCCTCAGTTTCAAATTCGGAAACCTCAGAAATCGCACATTCTCCTCCAGGTCACCAACACGCTGCTGATGGAGACGCTCAGTTTAAAAACAGAAACACCAGCCTCACTGGGACTATCTGGAGGCCTACAAAGACTTGGGCCCTTTCGTCTTGGTCCTCTCACCTTCCAACTCACTAGCAGGTATGGCGTGCTCTCTGACCTTTGAATTCTGGCTCTGCCAATGACTGAGCAAGTTGTTGACTCCACCCATCCTTTATCACCTTATCTGTAAAACGGAGATGGTGGTCCCTATCTTATAAAATGGAAACATATGTAAACAGCCCAGGCACGGTGCTGGCATACAGACCCTCATTGTTACTTCATTCCTGAGTCTCATGCCATGGCTTTTCCTCTTCACACCCCCCAACATCCCACCCCTACACCCAGAAAGTGTGAAAATTAGGAGAAATTTTTAACACAGGTATATTTTTCCTTCTAATAACTGACAATCCCATTATTTGTATATGAGTTATTTTATTATAAATTTACTGTTCTTTATATCTTATATTGTGATTATAACATGCCAACTTCTACTATAGGCTCATAGAATGCAGCCAGAGAGACAGATGAGCTGAGAAGTGAAAGGAAAAATTAGTTTGAAAAGAGTAAAAACCAAGTGTCAGAAGGGGTTAAGTGATAATTATTGCCATCTGAAACTAAACCCCGTCCATATTCTCTGTGAGTCTGAGTTATCACTCAGGACTTGAGTTAGTACCATCTGCATTCTAAGCCTCCAAACAGAAAATGTTCCCCCTTCATGAAAATCTAGTGCATTCACTTCCTGAACTGCATACATTTCACAGAGATAAAAACTATGTTTTTATCTTCATGGCCTTGGAATAGAAGAATTAAACATGAGATTTTCAATATAGGCTTTTCTTCTTAGTGTTTTGGTGTGTCCTAAGATAATAAAATCTCAGGCAATTTAAATTAGAACTATGATACATAATTTTTAAAAATTAAACTAATATTTCCATGGAAACTTTACAAGCAAAAGTGATTTCTTTTATTCATAAAAAATGTTCTTAATGAATCAACAGTAAGATAACCAGTTTCATGCAGAAGACACTTGAAATAAAACCAATTAGGCTAGCTTTAGTAACAAGAAAGGACAGATTCTACTCTAAAGTAACAAACACATTCATGAGGAATCACTTAATTGTAAGTAACCAAACATTGTCTTTCTCTCCTTTCTAAAATATCACAATGAGAAGTATGATAAAGTTTTAAATCTGTAGGTCAATACAGTCATAAATATTTTTTTATAGTCATAAATATTTTAATTCTGGTTGTCCTTCAAAATGCTGCTGTAGAAAGAATTTGGTTATAAAAATTTAACAACCATTAGTGGTTCCTAGCCCTTTAAGGGATCACAGACTACCTTGAGAATCTGGTGTTCACTTAAAAATATACATATATTCAAAAGTCTGCATGAGATTTTAAGGCTTCCTGCTCCATCTCCCAAGCCTGTTCACATGGATGAAGAACCTCTGTAATAGGAGACAACTAGGGAAATTAGCAACATAGAAAAAAGTTCAAATTTAGGAAGGATTCCCAATAACTAGTATTTTACTGGTTCACAATTTGCTCTTGTAGCTAAAAATCTGGTAGTAGTGGTAGAAGATTCGAAAAGGAACTGAGAGAAGTGAAAAAACATAAGAGTAATTTTCATACAAAATTAAAGAACGACTTGGTTCGTCTTCCAATGAGGACATTTCTACCTAATTTTTTTTTTTTTTTAAAGAGAGAAAGGAAGAGGGGAGAGGGAAGAGGGGAGGAGGGAGTGAAGGAGAGAGGGAAAGGAGAGGAGGACAAATTTGAGGGAGACAAGAACAAACTCAGAGACAGAAAACACATCTATTTACTCAATCTTTCTTGGTCAAGAGCATTCATGACAGAAGCGTGAGGCTGTAGACTACAGCAGAAAATGGGTGGACTCCAAGTACACATTTGGTCCACTACAGACAGAAGAGACACTCTCTGACCTTTAGGTTCAAACATGCCAAACACTCCTACTTGGCAAACTATTAGTCAATGTTTTACTTCAAGATTGCATTATTGCAGCAACTGATCACAACATGCAGGGCAGGCAATCCTGGCCTACCAGCCACTTCTGAATCTGTCCCCATTTCCGATCAAAGGAATAATGAGAGTGCTACAAATGCAAAAGTTTCATCAGCTCAAGTTTCCAACATACTGCATGTCTGAAAAGTCTTAGATTAATCCTATAAATTTGCCCTGAAGACCAGTGATCCTTAGTTTAATGTAAGTTGTACATTCAAGAGACAGAAAATTACTAAGCTAAATATGTTCCACAATGAAGAAATATATGGCTCTCTGCAGTTTAGAGGAAATGGAACTTTTACTTAGCAACAATCTCCTTATAATTTTAGGAGTGTAAGAACTGCATTCAGTATTTGAAACCATATATGATGTCAAAAACAAAAATAGCAACATAGGTATAAACTGTTTTTTTGGTTTAGTTTTTGAGCTGTGAATAAAATCTATATACACTTCTCTTTAACCCATTAGCAGAAGTCCACCACCAACATGAAAATAGTGTTTAATACTATTAAGAATATCCTGCAGGCTCTCCCCCCTTCATGCCAATATGGCATCAGAAATATTTTTTTTATGTGAATTTTCAGAGTCAGGTTGATGTCAGAAGGAAAGAATTAAAAAAGATTATTTGTTTCATTTTAAAGCAGCCCAATTTCTATACACCTGTTTTATTTTTTACTATTCTTTCTGATGATAAAAGTGTACTGAAATTTATGAACTACAGAAAAGCATTAAGAAAGAAACAAAACTAATTAATTCCACCACTGACAAACCAAAACATTGACAGTAATCATTTCTTTCTAAGTAGTTTTGACCCTATATATGATACTAGTTTTTGTAACATACAATGGGAGTCCTACCAGTCTTAAAACTGTTGAGGGTTTTTTTTTAATTTTCTTGCATGAATGTCTTCTTCCATTATTAAATATACTTAAAAACTATAAGGCTTGGGCACCTGGGTGGCTCAGTGGGTTAAAGCCTCTGCCTTCAGCTCAGGTCATGATCCCAGGGTCCTGGGATCGAGTCCCGCATCGGGCTCTCTGCTCAGCAGGGAGCCTGCTTCCCTCTCTCTCTCTCTGCCTGCCTCTCTGTCTACTTGTGATCTCTCTCTGTCAAATCAATAAATAAAATCTTAAAAAAAAAAAAAACAAACTATAAGACTAAATGGCTTCACAGTGTTTTACTATGTAGATATCATAATATAATTAACCTAAACTCTAAGACAGGACTATAGTAAATAAATTCATCATCTCTAAGCTGACTTTAGCTAATACAAGTAAAGCACTTATCACACCATAACAACTTGCTACCATGTATAGTAAGAGCTGTTTATGTGTTTGCACTATTGCACTTAATTTGCTGACATAGAATGGCTTATTAAAAAATACACATTAGGTTATATTATTCCCAGTTTTTCAAGAGGAACCAGATTTATTCAGAAGGAAACTAGCCAACTATTTATTTGAGACTAACACAAAATTAGGATCATACCCCCACCCCCACACCCCCTGATTACCTCTTTTTGTTGTCGCTCCAGTTCTCTCATGCGTATATCTCTCGCTTCTGCCCGGGCAGCCCGTTTTGCTGCCAGTCTCGCCTCTGCCTGAAATGTAATGTACAGATTCAGCTTTATTTACGAACAACAACAACCTGCACACCAGCTGCGAGGGTAAGGAGCAGATGGGACATAACTGTCCATAGCAGGTGGGAGGACAAGATACCCTCTTGCTCAGCTGTGCAACTGCCTCAGTCAGCTCTTGTATACTCCTTTCTTTGTTCTAGCCCAGAGTCTCTCCTGAAATCTGGGCCTTTATTTTTAACTGCTTGCCTTGATTCCACATGCAAAACATTTCACACAATTGATTATGTCTCTGCAAACTAGCTTCTTCCAAAATTTCTCTATCAATTCAATCATACAAATTAGAAACTTCAGAACCAGCCTCTATTTCATTTTGGACATTGCCAATATCCAGTCTCAGAGTACTGCCAATTCTCTACTGCTGGGTTTCTCTCACCCCCATGGCCATTATGCTGTTTCTGTTCCAGGAACTCTTCATATCTTTCTCCTTCTAAACTGGTATGCAAATCACATACTACCAAATTCACCACTTACAACTAGACAGTTTGGTGGTTTTCAGCACTACGGTCACAAGGTTACACAACTACCACTACCACCTAATTCCAGGATATGTTCTTCACCCCAAAAAGAAAGCCCATGCCCATTAATAGGCACTTCTCATTCCCCTTCCTCCCACCTCCTGGAAACCACTAATCCTACTTTCTGTCTCTACAAATTTGCCCATTCTGGAAATTTCATATCAGTGAAATTATACAATAGGTGCTCTTCATCTCTTGCTTGACTGAACACTACTTAAACTGCCTTCAAATCCATCTACCTGCCTCCAGAAGCTGCCCTATAATTCCCTTCTACATGTTACAGGATTGCCATTCTGCCTTTCAAAACACGTTTCTGATTTTTACCATTAAGTAGTGTAAAACCCTCCATTGGCTCCCATTCCTTGCAGTTAAAGCAAAATTCCACAGACTAGCACAAAGAGAAGAGAGAAGAAAAGCTCAAAGAGAAATAAGGTTCCTCCCAGTCAGATCTCCCCCTGATTTCCCAGGACTCGGTCCCCATAAACAGCGGCAGACCACCTACCTCCATCCGGGACTTCACTGTGCTCCGTTCAGCCTCTCTTCAACTCAGGTAATGATCTCAGGGTCATGAGATGGAGCCCAGCATCGGGGTCCACACTCAGCAGGCTGCTTAAGATTCTCTCTTTCCCTCTCGCTCTGCCTCTCCCTGTGCCCACTAGAGTGCTTACTCTCTCTCTCAAAAAAATATTAAAAATACAAAACAAAATTACACTCTTCTGTCACCTCCACAACGTCCAAGTCTCAATCGATGTCTGCTAAATAAACAAACGAATTTCAGGCCATGGACTAAAGCATCGAGGAAATGAAACAAGGAAAACAGCCTGATGTACCACATGAAATTTAAAAATCTCAGTGATTTCTGACAGTGGTTTCCTCTGTTCTCGGCCACATCCTAACTCTGATTCAGATCTCCCCCAATAACTACAATAGCTGCTTCTCCCATGTTGTTCTATTTATGCCCAAGTCTCAGGTTAAGAGACTCAGCCAGTGTTTGAAAGGGTCTACCGCACAGAAGCAATTATGTTCAGTGCTGAAAATACAGGGTAAGATGACATCTCTGCCCCAGAGAAGTCCTCAATCTAGTTGAGAAATACGGACCCACAACACTAAGGGAAGGAGCATGCAGGAGAGAGCAATTTGACTTCCCTGGCAAGGTCCCAGCAGGTTTCTAAGAAGAGGAGACAGCTTAAGGGTTAACACTTATTCAACCCCCCAATTTTGGCACTTTCCCAGTCTGCCTCGCTGGCCTTTTCATAACAAAAGCCCTAAACACTATCTGCCAACCTCAAACTCTAAACAATAACATGACCAGAGCAATGAATCTTCTCACATGAATTTTTCACTGGCTTTTATCTTTTAAAAAGCTGTTCCTACCTTCTTTACCCCTCTGACTACAGGTAGACAATGCTTTCTTACTAGAGTTCTCATTTTATAGAAAAATACTTCAAGGCTAAGTTCAGCAGATAGCAAACACATTTTTAAAATACAAAGTATCATTTTTCTGGAGAAAATTTTTGAACTTTTTTTTTTAATTTCAGCAAAGCCATAGCAATGTGTAGGGCTGTCATTTCCATGTTACTAGCTTTGTACTTGTAGCCTTCTTTAGAAATGTACCGAGAATGCCCATTTCATCCTTCCAAGATAGATGACCAATTCTGTACATTCTATGCTAAAACAGCTCACCAGTTTTCTCTCACCTAACCTAAATGATGATAATTGAAATCTACTCTCTGATAAGATTTTTTTCACAACAAAAGGAAAGGGAACCTGGCTGCTGTGTAACAGAAAGAACATGGGCTTTGGAGCCACAAAAATGCCCTTCCCTTTGTTCCTTAGCCAACTTTATCCAAACTCAGATATGCCTTCCTTGGAGATGGTACTGAAGAAGGCCACTAAACAAGCTTTAAAAAGGTAAACAGGATTTAAAAGTACTTAATCTTAGTATTTTTTCCACATATTGTCAGATATCTGAAGCAGTACTGAGAGTAGGAGAGCGAAAAGCAAAAAGTGATTCCAATCCAGCAGACAAAACATGTACTCTATACTTGTACCAATGCATTTTTTTAAAGATTTTCATTTCTTTGACAGAGAGAGACACAGCGAGAGAGGGAACACAAGCAGGGAGAGTGAGAGAGGAAGAAGCAGGCTTCCCTACCCAGGAGGGAGCCCAATGTGGGGCTCGATTCCAGAGCCCTGGGATCATGACCTGAGCCAAAGGCAGACATTTAACGCCTGAACCACCCAGGCACCCCTATCAATGCATTTTAAAATAAATAATAGATACAAAAAGTATACTTCTAGGTAGTAATACTAGCATTTTCCCCAAACACAACTGCGTGATTTCTACATATTCATTTTACACACACTCACAGATAAAAAATAAATGGTACATAAGAATAAAGGATCACAAAAAATTAAGTTTAAAACAGAGTTGGCAAAAAAAAAAAGTTAAACATAGAATCACCATTTTATCTGATAAGTCCATTGCTGGGTACATACACAAAAGAACTGAAAATAGAGACTCAAACAGGTATGTGTATGCCAATGTTCAAAGCAGCCTTATCCATAATGGCCAAAAAGTATAAACAACCCAATGTCCATCAATGGATGAATAGATAAACTGTGGAATATAATTCCAGGAGGGAAGGAAATTCTGACACATGTTAAAACATGGATGAATCTTGAAGACATTAAGTTATGCGAAACAAGTCAAATGTGAAAGTACAAATATTATATGATTCTACGTATTTGAGGCACCTAGAATAATCAAATGGCATGGGCACAGGAGGTTAAACAGTGCTTCCAAGGGGCTGGAGGGAAGGAGAAATGGGGAATTTTCATCTAATGGGTACACAGTTTCAGATAGGATGATGATAAAGTTCTGAAGATGGAGAACAGTGCCGGCGGCACAACAATGTAAATATACTCAATGCCACTGAATTGTATGCTTAAAGATGATTTAAATGGTAAATTATGTTTTTAAGATTTTATTTGTTTATTTGACAGACAGAGATCACAAGCAGGCAGAGAAGAAGGCGGTGGGGGGGTGAAGCAGGCTCCCTGCCGAGGAGAGAGCCTGATGTGGGGCTCAATCCCAAGACCCTGAGACCATGACCTGAGCCGATGGCAGAGGCTTAACCCACTGAGCCACCCAGGCGCCCCTAAAATGGTAAATTATGCTATGTATTTTCCCATACAAAAAAAGTTAAAGCTCGTATAAGGCATGAAATCAGAATTATTCAGGAGCCTAATTCATTTAGGTACTTGTAGAGTCTTTAAGCTGATATAACTCAAACTTTTGAAATAAAGTTAATAGGAAAATTTAGGAACTGGAAATTCAGTTTCAGAAGTTACCTGTGAAATCAAGTAGGTCAATGGACTCGTTTCTAAAAATTTTTCCTCATCATTATGCTTTCAAATATTAGGCATATTAAGACTGATTAAAGGAAATATGCAATCATATAAGTATAGAAATGTATTCTTCTTAGAACAGTGAAAATGATAACACAAAAAGTAAAGATATATTTGAATAGAATTAAATCCATTTCCATTAAATCCTTGGGGCAAATGGAAAAATAAAATAATAACAAAAATCATGGGACTTGATCACCCCTGGAACAAACTGCTTTAGGTTGTATTAATTCAGAAAACTAAATTTGTAGGCTGTTTGCTTTATAACTAATAATTAGCAATCGTACAATGATCAATAAAAAACAACTTCTAAGGGCACCTGGTTGGCCAGTCGGTTGGGCATTGGATTCTTAGTTTCAGCTCAGGTCATGATCTCAGGGTCCTGGGATTAAGGCCCCACATCGGGCTCCCCACTCAGAGTGTAGTCTGCTTGAAGATTCTGTCCCTCTATCCCTCCCTCCACTTGCATGTTCACCTGTGCACACATACTCTCTCTCTCCCTCTCACTCTCAAATAAATAAATATTAAAATAAAAAATAGAAAAGAAAAGAAAAAGAACTTCGAAGGGAGGGCTGGGTGGCTCAGTTGGTTATGCATACAACTCTAGATTTTTGGCTAAGGTCACCATCTCAGGGTCATGAGATTGAGCCCCGCAACCAGCTTCACACTGAGCTTGGAGCCTGCTTTAGATTTCCTCTTCCTCTCCCTTTGCACCTCCCTCCTTATGCTTGCACACTCTCTCAAATAAAAAAAAAATGTTAAATTCTCTAGGAAGAACTTCTAGGAAAGCTGAGAACTAACCACATACTATGGTTTGAGTACTTGTACATTAAGGGCTTTTCCTTTATATCAGTATTTTGTGTTATGCTCTTCTGGAATTTAAGAAAACAAAGTGGATTTGTAAGCTAAGATGGCACTATATGGACCCTATGCTTGCCTATCCCTAGAACACAACTGGGTAACTACCAAATCATTCTGAATACCCATAAAATGGACCTGAGAACTGACAGAACAAAATGCACAACTAGAGGGAGAGAAGAAGCCACATCAAGGAAGCTGTAATTTAAATAAAAACTTGGGGGGAGGAGGCGTCTGGGCGGCTCAGTGGGTTAAGCCTCTGCCTTCTGCTCAGGTCATGATCTCAGGGTCCTGGGATCAAGCCCCGCATCAGGCTCTCTGCTCATCAGGAAACGTACTTCCCCCTCTCTCTCTGCCTGCTGCTCTTCCTACTTGTGATCTCCCTCTCTTTATTCAATAAACAAAATCTTAAAAAAAAAAAAAAAAGCCCTGCTGATGACTCCAATACAGGTGGGTGATGGATCAGGTCTTGAAAATAAATAAATACATACATACATACATACATACTTGGGGAGACAGAAAAGAGAAAAGGATGAGATGAAATAAAAAATATAAATCACTCCATTTTAAAATGGACAAAGGATTTGAATAGACATCTGTAAAGACGATGTACAAGAGGCCAATAAGCACATAAAAAGATACTCAACATCATTAGCCATTAGGGAAAGGCAAATCAAAACCACAGTGAGATACTTCAAACCCATTAGGATGGCTGAAATTTTTTTAAAAAATTTAAACAGAAAATAACTAGTGTTGGCAAAGATGTGGAGAAATCAGAACACTATCCACTGGGAAGGTAAAATGGTACAGCCACTATTCTCAACAGTTTAGCAGTTCTTTAAAACATCAAACATAGGGGCATCTGGGTGGCTCAGTGGGTTAAAGCCTCTGCCTTCAGCTCAGGTCATGATCCCAGGGTCCTGGGATCGAGCCCTGCATCGGGGCTCTCTGCTCAGCAGGGAGCCTGCTTCCCCCTCTCTCTCTGCCTGCCTCTCTGCCTACTTGTGATCTCTGTCAAGTAAATAAATAAAATCTTAAAAAAAAAAAAAAATCAAACATAGATTGCAGAGACCTCTTCTTCCCTCTCTTCCGATCTCCAGAAATGGAACTCTTGTCACACTTGTTCAAGATCCAAGGTCTCAGGGACTCATATTTCCTAACCAAATCTTCCTTTACAATATCTATTAATTTTCCATTTCCAACCACCTTTGATTTCCATTTCAAGAGACACCCCCTCTCAGGTTCTTACCACTTCCAGCTAGAATACTTCATTTCCTAATTCTAACTTCACTTTCTCCATTCCCACTCTCCTCCTACCCTTGCTATTCCATACTACATACATACTGTTGAATTACTCTGCCTGAAACGCCAAGGAATAAGTAAAACATCCCAAAATAAAATACAATTAATTAGCCATAATGTATTTTGTGGTGTCCAATGCCCAAAAGCATCCTTACACAAATTTGGATTTTGCTACTCTTTTGGTAAAATAAACCTAGGAGAACAAGCTAAAACAAACTCACTGTGGCTCCCAGTGGCATTCCAAATAAGAAACTCAACTGAAACCAATCCTGCTGAGGTGCCTGGGTGGCTCAGTCCGTTGACTGTCTGCCTTTGGCTAAGGTCATCATCCCAGGGTCCTGGGATCGAGCCCTGCATTGGGCACCCCACTCAGTGGGGACTCTACTTCTCCCTCTCCCTCTGCCCCGTCCCCCCAGCTTGTGCTCTCTCTCTTTCAAATAAATTAAAACAAACGAACAAACAAACATGGGTGCCAAGGTGGACAGTCAGTTAAGCATCCAACTCAATCTCAGCTCAGGATTGTGAGTTCAAGTCCCACACTGGGTTGCAAAAAAAGAAAAAAAGAGGGGCGCCTAGGTGGCTCAGTCGGTTAAGCCGCTGCCTTCGGCTCAGGTCATGATTCCAGGGTCCTAGGATCAAGTCCCGCATCAGGCTCCTTGCTCGGCAGGGAGCCTGCTTCTCTCTCCACCTTTGCCTGCCGCTCTGCCTGCCTGTGCGCTCAGAGGCTCTCTCTCTCTCCCTCTCTCTCTCTGACAAATAAATAAATAAAATCTTTTTAAAAAAAGGTATTTTGAATCCATCATCTTAAGATTCAAAGGAAGAGAATTATAAGCTATGCAACTTAACATAAGTATAAAACGTATATAAACATCTCCCTCCTGAGACACACACATACACAAATACACACATTCCATGCAATGATGTGAAATCCATCTTCCCCAAGGATCTTGCCTCAACTATGTGATTTCTGTTCTCCATCTTCACTCTCTCCTCTATTGGCTTGTTCTTCTCATTATATAGGTTCAAACTCCCTCTCATCTTTCAAAAACAAATAAAAACAAACAACCCCATCCTGGTTCTATTCTGCCTTGTCTTCTCTTCATAGTCAAATTTTCTTACACCTCTTCCTCACTTCCTACTTTCTCCACATGACTGCATTCTGGCTTCTGCCCAAATCATTTTACTGAAATTGCTCCTGCAAGTCACTAATGACCTCTAACTACCAATAGGATTTTTCTATTCTTACACCTCACTTGTCCTTTCTGGACTTCCAAAATCCCTAACCACTCAATTCCTTTTTAAAATTTTCATCTCTTGGCTATCTGCAAAACTAATTGCCCACTTTTACCCCTGACTCTCCAACCTCTCTTCCTCTGAATTTATCATGAGGTCCAAAGCTCCAAAGTGTCTGGCTTGATCTCGCTTTCACTCCATGCTCCACCTCCCCCCACCCAACCTCTGCCTTGATACTGATTATCTGCAAATCTTTATGTCCAACTCAGACTTCTCTCCCACAGTCCTGATCCAACTGGCTATTTGAGGTCCCACTGGCACCTCAGACTCAATGTATCACTAATTGGATTTATAATCTTTCCCTTCAACTTCCTCTTCCTCTTTATATTCCTTGGTAACTGTCCAGTTACCCAAAAACTGAGATGAAGAATCATCGTAAGTCTCCTCCTTCTTTTTTACCCTCCCCCAACATTTACTCATCAAACCTCAACTACATAGCTCTTTTCAAGATTCTCTCTTTATTATTCTTGCCACCCAAACTTTCCTCTCCATTCTCACTATTACTGCCTTAATTCAGGCTCTCAGCACCTCTTGCCAAGATGACCACAGCAGCTTCCTAGCTAGTTCTCTGCCTCCTACCAGTCATTCTTCATATGGTGGCTAAAGCAACTGTGCTACAAATCAAATCTGAAAAATCCTTTACTCTTCAATAGCTCCTCCACAGCTTCCAAAATCAGATTTAAACTCCTCAGCACACAAACCCCTTCATGACTGACCCTACAACCGTCTCTCCAGCATCATCTCCTCCCCTTCCCCAACCTCTCTCCAGCCATACTAAACTTAATCTGGCCGCTTCTCACATGGTTCTACTTGTTTCACACCCACATGCCTATTGAGCACTTAGAAAACAAAACACAAAAACGCATAAAACAACACTGTTTATGGAGATACACAGTCGAACTTTTAGAACACAGACAGGAAGGAAATCTTATGATTTTATTATAGTGGTTCACTGTTGGGTAAAGGGGGGTGGAAAGCGAGGCCTAGGAATAAAAAAAGGGGTCCTAAACTTTGTTTATAATATTGTCTTTCTCTCTTCCTTGTCTTTTTTAACCTGAAGCAATTATCACAAAACACTGATATCAGTTAATGTTGAGTGGGAGACTCTTGGGTAGTTAAACTATTATCAAAACCTTCCTGCCTTTAATATTTTCAATGAGAAGTACATGAAAACACACACTTAAATGCCTTTAAAAGAATGGAAACCTCTAGCTTTAAAATTCTGTCCTACTGTGATCTTTTAACACTTTTCAAGAGAGGCAAATTAAAATTTCATAATTTGAGGGGCTCCTGGGTGGCTCAGTAGGTTAAGCTGCCAACTCTTGATTTAGGCTCAGGTCATGATCTCAGGGTCCTGGGATCTAGCCCAGTGTCAGCTCCATGCCCAGTGGGAAGTCTGCTTGAGGATTTCTCTTCCTCTCCCTTCCCCCACCCCCAATATGCATGCTCACTCTCCCTCTCTCTAAAATAAATAAATAAATGTTTAAAAAAATTTTTAAGTTTCATAATTTGATAGAAACACACTTAATCAAGCCAAGTACAGAGCTGCCAGCTTGCATGTATACCCATAATATAAAGCCCATGCAACTGGTGTAAGAAATACAAAAAATAATCTGTATCTTTACAGACTATGCTTTAATTTCAAGAAATGTGTAATACAAAGTTCTAGAAAGTGAAACATTCAAGGAAAATGACTAATTCAGGTAGCTAAGGCTCAGAGTTTACTGTGTTTAATTTTGTTTATTTTTCCATGACACTCACGCCAAAAGAACCCTGAAACACCAATTAAGAGAAATAATATTTATTGTGTTGCTATGGTTTCCAGACTAACAAAGTCATTATTCAACTTCTTAGCAACTTCCCTTTAGTAGAAAATCTCAGGTACCATTTTTCTTAATTAGATCTTACATTATAATTATGGTTAACTACTTTTTAAAAAGCTTCTGGTAGTCAAAAGCCAACTATATAAATTTTTTTTAGTACAAACACCTATATGAATTAGATAAAAATCTAGGTATTTTAAGCCATTTTCTTTTTTTTTTTTTAAGATTTTATTTATTCATTTGACAGAAAGAGAGGTCACAAGGAAGCAGAGAGGCAGGCAGAGAAGGGGGGGGAAGCAGGCTGCCCATTTGTGGGGCTTGATCCCAGGACCTGGAGACCATGACCAGAGCCTAAGGCAGAGGCCCAACCCACTGAGCCACCCACGCCCCCCTAAGCCATTTTCTTCTGATGTCAAACAACTTAATCTTCCTTTTACTCAGAGACCTTTTGATAGCAAAATAGTCTTTTGGAATGAGAGAGGAAATTTAAGATTGAACACAACCTAATAAATACACAGCTCAGGAGAACTGAAATTCTGGATCTGCAGTGACATATCTAACCAAAAAGGAAAATATGAATCATAGTTCCCACAGAAATACTTTGGGGGAACAAAAAGGGTGTTGCCAAAAATGTCTTCACATTTAGGTTACTGATGTGCTATTTGAATGTTTTTCTCTAAATTCCTCTAAGTCACAGGAATGGTGAAGATTATAAGAACGGAATGCTATACCCAGTGTTCTTCAATCACACTGATACAAAACTCAGTCTTGTTAATTCTGGTTAGAGGAACAAATCAAGGAAAAGCAGGATATTCAGAGTGATGCTGGCCATCACAGAGTCAGAGCTCTAACTTAGTTCTAGGAGTGAATGGGGAAAAAAAATGGAGAAAGGTCTGCACACAATGGGAATTGGCTGAATTCATGCACTAATGCCCCTGGAAGGAATTCTAAATGACTAAAAACAATTTAAATTTACTCTTTCAAAGACTCTGTCTAATTTGTACTTTGAATTTTAACTGGGGAGAAATTAAAAAAAAGTCACTCTTCATAACTCTAAGAAATTGATTTACATTTCATAATTTTTTATAAATTTTTGTGTATCACCACTGAGAACGCTCAAAAGCATCTTAAAAAGAGTAATTATGCCTCCTGTGGAGTAAGCTTTCCAGACAAGTCCGATTTGCATAGAACAATCTGAACCAAGCACAAAAGGATGACCAAAAAAGTGTCAGAATTAAGAAGGACTCAAGACTTGACCTTGAAATCCTGGAGTGCTGTAGGACTCAGCCTGAGGAGTGACTATTTTCAACTCTACACTTCCCCCCTAGATAAATTTCATCCACACTAATGATTTTAATCACCTTCTTCTACATGCTCACAGGTCTCAATGTTTATTTACAGTCCAGACTTCTTAGAGTTCTTGATCCATATCCACAAACTGCCTCTTCAGCCTCCACTTAGATGCTTCATAGGCACCTTAAATACAACACATACAACATAAATCCATGGTCCTCCCTCTCCAAGACTCCTGCCCATTCAAATGTTCCCTACCACCACCCAGAGGCACAATCCAAACTTTCCCCTCTCTACTACCCAAACACAGCCACTCACTGAGCACTGACTACTTCTCCATCCCAACTATCTCTCACCTTCCCCACTGCCATCCCTCTGGGCCACGCCCCCACTGCCTCTGCAAGTCTCACAACTCATCTCCCCACATCCACTAATGTCCTTTCTGTTATAATCTCTAATCTGCACTAAAGTCACCCTTTTAAGGCACAGATCTGATCATGTCATACCCCTACATAAAACCCTTCAATGTTTTTACATTGTTCTTAGGACACAGACCCAAATCCTAAATACAGTCTATAAAAACCTGTAACAGGCTTCTCAACTATTGACTATTTGGGCCAGATAATTCTTTGTTGTGGGGGGCTGTCCTGTGCAATGTAAGATATGTATGAGCATCCCTGGTCTCTACTCACAAATGCCAGTAGCACATCCCTCCTCCTGTTATGACAGACAAAAATATCTCCACACATTGCCAAATGTCCTGTGGGGGACAAAATCACCCTGGGTTGAGAACCACTGGCTTATATGATCTGCCTCCCGCCTACCTCTCTGGTTTCTCTCCTCCTTGCTGTGCATGTTAGTGTTAACAGTGATCTCATAGGAGGCATAGCAGTTTAGAAGCAGAGGAGCCTAAACACAAATTTCAGCCTTACCCTTCTAGCTATGTGACCTTGGGCAAATTACTTCACTTCTCCATGCCTGGCATTCATAATCAATAAAATAAAGAACTTAGGACAGTAATTGGTACCTAATATGAGCTCAGTCATCAGTACATGTTAGCTGTTGTTATTATTCCTCAAATTCTCCATACTCGTTCAGGCTCAAAAGCTTGTCACACATTCTTCCCTCTGACTGGAAAGCTCTTTCCCACATCTGACAACTCTTTCCCCTCAATAATTCCATTCACCCTTCAGAACTCAGTTGCCTTCCCAAAGACCTCAAACGTGTCAAGTCCCCCATCACACACTTTTTAATAAGATCATTTACTGTCCATTCAAAGCACTTAACACAGTTGTAAATAAATAGATTACTATATTTCCTCAATTCTAGGAATGCCACTGTGACGTACACTGACAATCGTAGCTTTCAAGACAGAAATTACCGTGTTAAATGTAGACATTAATTTTGAAGAAAAAAGGGAACTGAAAACTAGTCCATTCTGTAATTCTTTATCTAAAGAATTTTTTATTTAATTCTTTATTTAAAGAATTAAAGTCCATGAGGGCAAGGACTATGATAGAACTGTCCACCACCTATCCCTCACATCTGACACAGCACCTGCAAAGAACAGATGCTCAAAAAACATCTACTGAATGAATGACATTCAAAATTTGTGCAGTTTTTAAAACTCTATTCCTTCTTTCTTTCTTTCTTTCTTTCTTTTTTTTTTTTTTTAGGGCTCCACACCCAGCATGAGCCCAGTGCAGGATTTAAACTCATGACCCTGAGATTAAGACCTTAGCTGAGACCAAGAGTTGAATGCTTAACCAACTGAGCAACCCAGGCACCCTTTTAACCTCTATTCTTTTTTTTGTTAATAAACATATAATGTATTATTAGCCCCAGGGGTACAGGTCTGTGAGTCGCCAGGTTTACACACTTCACAGGACTCACCATAGCACATACCCTCCCCAATGTCCATAACCCCATCACCCTCTCCCTCCCCTCCTCCCCCTGGCCACCCTCAGTTTGTTTTGTGAGATTAAGAGTCTCTTCTAGTTTGTCTTCCTCCCGATCCCATCTTGTTTCATTTATTCTTTTCCTACCCCTCAATCCCCCCACATTGCATCTCCACTGCCTCATATCAGGGAGATCATAGGAGAGTTGTCTTTCTCTGATTAACTTATTTCGCTAAGCATAATACCCTCTAGTTCCATCCACATCGTTGCAAATTTAACCTATTCTTAAATGAAAGATGGTATTAACACCCATATATATTGTGATTATGGTAATTCTTTGCATTTCAAAAGTTGCTATCTGTACCAAGTTTTTTATCCTTAATTTACCATGCCCTAAAAATGAATAAATAACCAAGTAAAATAGTGAGAGAACTATGAAATCATTAGTTCTATCAAACTATCATGGTTATCATCCCACAAAACAGTAACACTGGACAGTATCTTTTAAACTAAGCCCAATTCTTGTCTTCGTATCCTTCTGTTCAGGCTGCTAATACATAATCAAAGCCTGCAAAAACTTCTGGTTTTCACTGCTAGATGCCTGGGATGGCTGTTACTTCCACAGACAGCAAAATGAAATCCAACAAAGTATCCATCAACAGATAAATGGATAAACAAAATGTAATATATTCATACAGTGGAAAATATTCAGCCTTAAAAAAGGAATGAAGTTAAGGTGGGGGGGAAGGAATCAATTTCTAATACATGCTACAACACAGATGAATCTTGAAGTCATTACACTAAGAGAAAAAAGCCAGATACAAAAGGAAAAATACTGTTTAATTCTGCTTGTATGAAATATTCAGAATTAGACAAATTCATAGAGACATAAAGCAAATTAAAAGTCACCAGGACCTGGAAGAGGGGGAATGGGAGTTATTACTTAATGGTTACAGAATTTTTGTCTGGGATGATGAAAAGAACAGATTTTCATCACTATTTAGAAATAGACAGTGGTGATGGTTGCACAACATTGTAAATGCAATGAATGCCACTGAACCGTAGTCTGAAAACATAGTTTAAATGGCAAATTTTGTTATACATATTATAATCACAACTTTTAAAAAATTAATATTGTAAAATACCAAAAACCATTGAATTGTACATTTCAAATGGATAAAATTTATCTCAATAAAGCTATTTTGAAAAATGAAATCGGGGGGTGCCTGGGTGGCTCAGTCAGTTAAGTGACTCTTGATTTTGGCTCAGGTCATGATCTCCAGTTCCATGAATACCAGTCTACTTGAGGATTCTCCTTCTCTCCCTCCACTCTGCCCTCTCCCCCTCTCATGCACTCTCTCTCTCTCTCTCTTTCTCAATAAATAAATAAATATTTTTAAATGAAATCTGAAAGCCCTAGCAGCCACAAATGTCAAAAAGCCACAAAAGCTTCCTTTCTTCTTTATTACCAGTAGGTGTATGCACCTACTATGTCTATGTCTATATGAACATTCTGTTCAACAAGTCTCTGAACACTCCATCTGCTAAACCTCAATTCCTATAAAAGATGATCAATTTCTATGCTTATCATTGATCCTTCAGATTTGAGAGAACTGCACATTATGAACATGAATCTCTTTGGGTCCTGGATCTCAAGGGAACTCACCAAATTTTAGAGCTACAAGGACTTTCAGATCATAAGGTCCAAAAATAAGCAACATTCTGATAACTTCCATTTGGAGAGATATACATTCATATATGCAGCTCTAAAACAAGGAAATCATTAATATTCCAGGCTTGTATGATGCCTTAAAAAGACTGTTTGCTATCCCTTCAAAAGGCTTAATTTCTTTTCCTGGTAACATTCACCATGATATTTGTGAAACTACCTGTAGTAAGGCGGCATAAACAGCTTCCATGCTACCCTCATTTTTCTCCTTTGGAAAGCTAGCTGCCTAAAGGTTCCCAATTTGATACACTTTGTGCTTTCAGGTAAGTTTCACTTAAAGTCAACTCTCTAATTGCATTTCCCCCAAACCTGTGGAACAATCAAAGCCAAACAAGCAAGAAGAAAAAAAAAGCATGCAGATTCGTCCTCTGACATCTGAGAGGACTTGCTGGTGACCCCTTCTGACACAGCTCTTCTGAACTCTTCCAAGAGCTATGATAGCCCATGCTCCCCCAACAGAGCAGCAACATGCCCATTACAGACAGGACAGGGCTTCTAAATCCATCCACATTCCTGACTTCACAGAGCAGTCTTCAAACACCCAAACATCTTTTATAAATGTACACAGGTCATCAGAAGTGAAGACTTCTGTAGATGGGTGGTGATAATGGTTGCACAACAATATGAATGCATTTAAGGCCACAGAATCCTACACTTGTAAACATGGGTAAGGTAAGTTTTACGTTATGTATGTTTAACCATAATGTATTCAGTTCCGTATTTTAGCATGTAAATTATCCAGTTTGCAGAATGTATCTATGACTTTTGTTTCTTTTCCTTCTCATTCCCTCTAGTTCCCTGACTTGGGGCCAACTGAGGAGCAAAGAAACCTGAGCAAATAGTAAGCAGAGGGAAAAAGAGGTTATTTTTATTGACGGCATTCCCTGTCTACCTCAAAAAAACAATTTGAAGTGAGAAAGACAAACTAAACTGTTGAGATTTAACAATTAAAAGGGGGGATTAAGCTATTTGTCCTCTTTAATCACTATGGGGTTCTGTTCTGTTTGGTTTCTTCCTCTCCAGGCATGTTTTTTTGAGAAACGGATGATCATATGGGAGAAAATAAAGTCTAGGGGTGATGTGCAAATGTCAACCATGTAATGTATGAATGAACGACTGAGAATTGTTATGAAAACTTTAAAGAAAAAAAATCACCAGAAATATATTTTAAACTGCTAATCCTATTTCCTCTAAAGTTTTTAAAACTTTAGTTTTGAAACTACTACATCACACAAATAAATAATTTGAATCTTAATAAAAATTGGCCCTTTCATATTGAGGGTTAGGCTGAGCCTTTTGACCAGGTTATGAAGAGTTGGCATATTTTCATATTCAGAGCTCTGAAAATAGAAATAAAAACTAAAAATACTCTCCTTTTAAATCCTTTTATAATAATTTTTATTATTATACTATAACTTGTGATTTAATAACTGTATTAAACTAAGTTATTTCATAGCAAAATAATAATGTACAGGAAGGAAAACAACCTGTAGGTATAAAAAACTGACCATCCAGGATAAGATCTCTTCTGTATTTTGTTTCTGTTTTGTTTTTGTTGTTGTTGTTGTGTTGCTGTTTTTTCTTCTCTGCATTTGTTTCATGGTTCCCAAATCTGACTGGCCATCAAGATCCCCCAGGAAGAAAACTGCTTGTGTGTCTGTGTGTCAGTGTGCATGCACAAGCGCACATGCACTTAAATATAGGTTTCTGAGCTCAACTCCCACAGATTCCGATTTAGCAAGTACAAGAAATGCCTGGGACTCTGCACATTGAAAAAGTTCCCTGAGGGAGTCTGGTGATCAACCACGTTTTAGAAAACCTATTTTAAATATCTTTTTAAATTTCTAGTATCACTTTCAATTCCAACTTACTACTAAGCAACAAAAGAGCCCGCTGCAAACCTAACACTAGGATAAAGGTTTACATGCTTTGTGTCCTTTAATCATCACAACAGCCCTACAGTACATGAAGACAATATTATTCCCATTTTACAAATGAGGAAACTGGAGTCCGTAAGAATTACTTAACAAAATTACTCAACAAGAAACTAGTTGAGGCAGGATTCAAAGCCACACTTACAACTCTCCAACGCCCGCCTCTTCTGGAAACAGTATGGTACAGGAGAATAAACAACGGTTTTAAGTAGCTGAATTAGAACCCCAGCTCTGATATCTTTTAGACTTTTATCTCTCGGCTTTGTCTGTTTCCTCATCTGTAAATAAGGCTAATAGTAATACATATCCTTCCTAACTCACAAGGTTATTGTGAGAATCAAAATGGGCAAGTACTTTCAAAGTCATGAATAGTTACCAAAAAAAACAAACTATTAATGGGGGAGTTGGAGAATACTGAGAAACAGCACAGCACAGCAAGCAGTTAAATGCTAAGACCTTGGAGCTAGGCTTCACGTGATCGAACCCAAGCTCTGCTATTTTCTGGCTGTGTGACCTTAGGAAAGATGCTTAACTTTTCTGTGCAATGGTTTCTTTGTTAAAATGGAGATAATAAAACCAATCTCGGAATTTTGTGAAGATTAAATGAATTAATGCAGCTTAAATGCGTAGAAGCATTTGTCGCACAGAAAGCACTCAAGCGTTAAATGTTTAGAATACACCCACTTTTGCAAACAAAGCATCATAAATCCAAAAAGAGTTCAAATACTTAGTACAAAAAAGCCGAGAAGGTGCCAACATTTTCTATCTTTATAGAAATTTGGGTAAATCCCTCCAATTTGGGATGTGAACACTTTGAGTAGTTTCACTTTTCAAATAAAACTATGTTTCCAAACATAGGCTTCCAAAATGCTTCATTTGTGCAAATATTTAAGATCATTGTATCTCACTTTCACTTCATTTTAAAGTATCTTTTACCCTCTTATATGAAAATATCTCACTTGATTTTTTAAAAGTGATTTTGTTAAAGTATCATAAGCTTGTCAATAGTTGTTAGACAACTTTTCTTTGCTTCAATCATCCCTCTACAGAATTTGACTTCTAATTCAAAAGCTAACTGAGTAGCTTACCAGAGGAAAAATGTAACAATGAGCTGGATCAAAAAGAGACTGTATAATATGTCAAAAGGAAATAGCACCAGCCCTAAATGAGCTATTTACTAAGAATAACAAAGAGGAAGTGGTGAGGGACTAATCTTCACAAAAAGAATATAATTTAATAATGCTCTAACCAATTCTTGCACCAGATTAATTTATGGTCAGGTCTGCAGCTGCAGATAGAGTCAGAGTCTGAAACAAAGTTGGCACCTCACTAAGAAATCACAGCTGGGAGTTATCTTAAATTTCCAATATGCAACAGGAAATGTTGCCAATGATTCAATAAGTGACAACCCTCTCCATTTTCTTCTTTCTTCTGTGTTGTCAACAAACCAAAACAAAAATGCTCCAGAAGCTCTGGTACTAGCTGAAAGTTAAACATAAAAATTCTACTGCAGTATTTCAAAAAACAGCTAAAATAACTGAATCTGGGCAGACACCAAGTAAGGACTGTTTCTATCAACATTTATGCAGTGCCTCCTGGAATATGCTAACTGTATAGCCCATGAGTGTTTCAATAATATAGTTATCATATTTTCCACATTCTAATTACCTTAAGTTTTAATACTAAAGATTCATTATAAATTTCAAAGCATTACAGGTACCTCAAAGTGATCCACAAAAAATAAAATATAAAGTTAATTTTTCGATAAAAGGAACAGATATCCAAATAAAGAACTGGTAACTATATTCTATTCTAATACAGTATTTAGAGGTCAGATTCAACATCTTTTTCACAAGTAAGCATTCTAAAATCTGCTCAGTAAACGAAAGTCTATATATACCTCCCCGCCACCAGCACTTTTACGTTCCCAACTGTGCAACTCAATGTTGAGAGGAGGTTTTCCAGACACACCTCTCTGGCAATGTTACTCAAAGCTTCATCTTCTGCAGAAAATCGGTCTTTTACAGGCGTCCTTTTCCTTCCAGAACCAGGAGTCCCCATATTGTCTTCTTAATAGTGTTTTAACTGTGAAATGTGATTTCACCGTGTTCGGCCCTGAAATAAACAGAAACAGAATTTACTTAAGATGTTTCTCTTTGTACCATTTTATTTATTTGTTTTTTAAAGACTTTATCTCTTCGACAGAGATCACAAGTAGGCAGAGAGGCAGGCAGAGAAAGAAAGGGAAACTGGCTCCCTTTCAGCAGAGAGCCCAATGTGGGGCTCGATCCCAGGACCCTGAGATCATGACATGACCCGAAGGCAGAGGCTTAACCCACTGAGCCACCCACGTGCCCCTCTTTGTACCATTTTAAAGCTCCTTTACATATTCACTTTTAGAAAAATTATATTTGTGTATTTACATATAAATTAGTCACCAAATACATTTTCCTATCAAATTATTCCAACAAATTTTAGAATATTTAAATTTATACTAATTATTAAACCTCCCAATTCTTTCTTATCATGCTATACCCACAGACAGCAATCTGTTGTAGGGGCGCCTTGGGGTTCAGTCAGTTGAGCACAGAATTTTGATTTCAGCTCAGGGTTGTGAGATGAGCCCGGCGTCGGGCTACAGGTTTGGCCAGGAGTCTGCTGGAGATTCCTTCCCTCTGCTTACCCTCCCCACCTCTGCCCCCATGCTCACACTGACACACTTTCTAATAAATAAATACGTCTAAAAAAAAAAAAAAAGAATGTGTTGTAATATTAGCCTCAGAAAAACTGCAGTCAGCAATAATTCTACTTAACAGTTTAAAATTACTACAGCTATTTCTAAAACTTATTTCCATCACAGAGCAAAAAACATTTCAGCAAAGTCATTCATTCTAAAGCTTTGAAACAACGTATTCAAGAAATTTTAACACGGAACCTTAAACGTACAAAGATAAGATGGCTTTTTAGTGTAATTTAAAAAACAATTCCAATTAAACTATTACCACATAAAATAACAAATGATTAATTATTCTGCAATTAACAATTACCAACACTGTCCATGTAACAATAACTGCGTGCCTGCTACTACCAGGTACTGTGGAAAGTGCCAAAGATACGATGACAAACAAAACTGATATAGGCCATCGATTAAGAATATATCTATGGATCTATTATTGTTGCTGTTATTATGAAATAGACCCATTTTTACAAAAAAAGGGGGGGGGAGAAAAATTCATCTGCCAGGATTAAATAATAAGGGTAGTAAAGATGATCTGGCCTTCCAAACACATGGTATTTGAAATTAAAGATTCCCATAAGACAATCCATCCCAATTTGCATGACCTCCCTCTTGCAGATATACATTCCTGAGAAGTACAGCTCATTTAGCAAAATACCCATTAACTTAAAACTTTTTTTTCCTAGCTTTAACAAAATAAACGTGAATCGCAAAGGAATTCTCAAGTAAGTTTGTCCCAGTAGAATGAACTATATCAAAACTCCAAGTGACTTTAATGTGTTGGAATTTACTTATTCCAGGCAAAATAAAACAGAAGCACTTCATCAATTCACTCTTCCAAAAAAGTCTTCAACGAAAATTCAGGCCATTCCCCTCTTATCTGACACCACTTCTTATTCCCACATAGCTAGCATGCTATGTTTGTCAATCAGAATGAAGACTGAGGATAGTTCCTCACTCTGCCATAGAAAATGTATCTGGATATGATAAGAAAGGACTCCTTCAAATGGAAATGAAGAGAAGGAATGTTAGTCTGAAAGCAGCAGCTGAGAAGTCCCAGCCACAAATCAGGACAATTTCTGAAAAGCTCAGTGTTGTTTTTTCAGAAGTCTTCCCTCATCCTCACCCTCAGCACCATTTTAAAGATCATACACTTAATAGTAACAATGTACAATACAAGTATTAGTCACCCACTGAGAAAAAAGCAGCATGCAGTACTTTTCTTTTCAAAGTACCTCTTTCAAAGTGGCAATTTAACTGATGCACAGTAATATCACCCAATATTCGTCCTTCAGCCAGCCTTCCAAGGACACATGCAAAGACATTCCACAGAAACAGGAAACAAAAAAAGGTATTTTCTAATGCCAGGAACATAAGAATAATTATAGAAGGAGAAGTAAAGATTTTATCTAAAGTTTAACAGTGGTTTCGTTAGGAGGAAAGGATTATGGCTGCACTTTTTCTTCTTCTTTTTGATTTTCTAACATTCCAGTAACACTGGGGAAAGAGAGATGCATAAACCAGATCCAAGGCTCAAAGAATAAAGTGGCCCCAAAATGGATCACACCCGAATTAGGCGGCTGAGACACACTATCTGAAGCCACTGCCGGTGGCACTCTTTCTAATGGATTTCTGTCTCCTCTTTTTCCATAATCCATTTCCTTCTTCCTCAAGGAACACTGCCTTAAACCTCAGATCTGCCAGGATACTTCTAGTACACAGACTTAAAAAGAATTATCTTTTCTTAAAAACGCCTCAAAACAAAACTATTTTGGGGCTCCTGGGTGGCTTAGTCAGTTAAGTGTCTGCCTTCGGCTTGGGTTCTGATCTCAGTGTCCCAGGATGGAGCCCCACATGGGGCTCCCTGCTCAGCAGAGAATCTGCTTCTCCTTCTCTCTCTGACCCTCCTCCCTGCTTGTTCTCTCTCTCTCTCTCAAAAACAAACAAACAAAACTGTTTCAACAGGCTCCAGGCTAGACAGTCCTGAGAGAAAGATGACAGGAAAAGAGACAGAGGCACAGGATAAGCAGGAAATGGGAAAAACTTCTGTCTTCCTTGTCCTTCTTGTCCTATCTACAGAGACTAGAGGTTTACATGAGTCATTGGCCAGGTCCCATCACCTTTCTCAGGAGCACACGAGCCAAATCAACCATTACCTATGTCAAAAAACAATCTAATATTTTTGAAAGAATTACATGATTTGTACTCTGTAGGCAGACATCCTTACTAATATTAGAGAAAGTAAAAGGTTTTTGGCTCCTATGCAGTCTATATTCAAAATGACAAAAATAAGGCTATAGACTCAAAAGTTGATCTGAAACAGATTATTTCCAGTTTCTGATCCTAAAGGACTTTCAGTAAGTTGCTATCACAAGGAGGATTCCTCATGAATACTTTTCTTCAAGAGCTGTGTTCATCTCTTGGAGCTTTTCCTTGGTGGTACTGGCCAAACTAAGAGCTAAACCTTTACATCCACTGACAAAAACAAAACTGCCCACATTTTGTCAGGCCCATTACCCGAACAATGTCAAGCTGATTTTCTCCAGAAGATTTTGTCAATAAGGATCTATCTACCTAAGGGAAAGAAGGGAAGTAGTTTGAAGGATGTTGTGAAATAGAAACCTTCCATAATAGATATACCAACAAGGCTTTCTTTTCTCCAATTAGTTTCTCACTTAATATATTTCTGAAAAATAGGCATTTTGCCACATTAAGTGGCACTTCAATCATGATATTGTTCACTTTTGTGAGAATAGAGTGGGTAAGTAGCATCAGTAAGTCACATTCTAAATATAGCACACTTGCAGAGTTCTGTCTGGATCCCAATAACTGCAGTTCTTTATATCTGAGTATTTCATCATGGGGAACTCAAAATATTGGTATAAGCCTCTGCATCAGTCATCACTACAGTTAACATTAGTCTATGCAATAAAAGGTTTGGTCTTTATTCATCAGTAAATCGCACTATCTGGAATGGCACTTGAACTAAAGACAGAGTGGGACTGCAGCTGTTCCCACTGGACCAAAGTTAAAGTGAGAGGATCTGAGTTCAACTGCTGCACTGCCATTTCCCCTACCTGAGGCTTGGTTTCTTCACTTACAGAGCAGACACAACTGTCCAACATGGTTAATCGGAGCTCAAGTGAATTCAGGTACTTAGAAAGCCCTCCATAAATGTTTGAAGTGTCTTGAATTAACTACCTCTTTTACATATTCAGTTTATGAAGTAGACAAAAGGGCAATCCTGGCCTTTCTTTAAATTCTTGCACTTTTAACTAAACAAAAACATCCTCCAGTTACTTCCTGCAGCATGCGTTATGTGATTATCATTAGCAATGCTAAGAATATTTGCAGAAGCATGGAAAAATCTAGAAAAAAAATAAAAATACCTTAACTATAATCATCACACTATGTAGCACATTTACATAATAAAAAATTAAAAAGAAATTTTTAAGGTACTTTCTGGCATTCCAAGTCCATTTTTGAAATTCCAAATGAACACACAGGTTTTAGAAGTGTGGCCTTATAATGGGAGTTAGTTCTCTCATGAGAACACAACTGACTTAGAAGAGAGAAATCATCAAATGGTACACTTAAGATCTGTGCATATCTTTTTATCATTGATTCTTTTTTTTTTTTTTTCCTCTACAGACAGATAGCACAAGCAAGCAGAGGGAGAGGCAAGCTGAGGAGAAGCAGATTCCCCAATGGGCAAGGAGCCTGATTTAGGATTAGATGCCAGAATCCTGGGATCATGACCTGAGCCGAAGGCAGACACTTAACCAACTCAGCCACCCAGGCACCCCAAATGCAGTAAAATATTAACAGTGGACTCCAAGTAGTAAGTACATGAATGTGTATAGTAGAACTCTTTCAACTTCTCTGTAAGTTGCAAAATGTATATAATGAAGTGTTGGAAAAAAAATAACTAGTTGAGAAAGGCAGATGAATAAGTGAACGAAAGGCATGGGAACTGGTAATTTCAATTTAAAAAAATCTTGATTTGAGGGGCGCTTGGGTGGCTCAGTGGGTTAAGCCTCTGCCTTCAGCTCAGGTCATGATCTCAGGGTCCTGGAATTGAGTCCTACATCGGGCTCTCTGCTCAGCAGGGAGCCTGCGTCCCCCTCTCTCTCTGCCTGCCTCTCTGCCTACTTGTGATCTCTCTCTGTCAAATAAATAAAATTTAAAAAAAAAAAAATCTTGATTTGAAACCAGAAGGGAAGGTAGAGGTCATCACAGTATGGAAGAATACCAATAGTTATGTAGACATTAGAAAGACTATGGGCAAAGGAGAGAATGCTTCAATTGCTGACTAGAAGAGAAAAAAAATGAAGGGGGAAAGACAGGGGCAAGAGCAAAGTGGTAGCAGAGGGAAGGAGAGAGGGCAGGCCTGCAGGAGGAAAGACTGAACACTTAAAGACATCAATTCCTGCAAATAGCTAAATGAGGACATTATGCAAAATGAATAAATCATTAATAGAACCTACAGAAAGAATAAAAGGCGCATCTAGAAATTAAGGCAAAGTACAAAATGAAAATATGTGTATATGAGGCAAAACTGGAAGACCTGGTGGAACATGAAAGGTAGATACTAAACACAAATTATATCTCAGGAGAATATGAGAACCTCATATTAAATTCATATTTTACAAAACAAATTAAACTCATATTTTAATGGTTAAATTAAACTCATATTTTACAAAATAAAACGCCTATAAAGGGTCAGTGAGAAACTGTATAATCCCTTCTCCAACTTCCACATTCGGTAGTCCTAAGAATTCACAAAAAGTTTCTTTTAAAGTCTCATATTTTGAATGCATATTATTCTCATACACCCAAAACAATTGATAATTTTTCCATTTCCTCCTTTCATAAGATGACATGCAAGTGGTTGCACTTACTTCCTTGCTAACCATGTTTAAATAAATGAACTCTAATGAGCGTGTGTTCGACATGATTAACAATACTATTTTCCTCAACGGTGCAGAACCCGAATTAGGAAGATATGCTCTTACCCAACAACTTCATTCTCAGTATGCCCTGAGAAGTAAACCATTTTCTAGTACCATTCAAATTCCCTCCTTTCCCTATGCTTTTTAAAAATATCTCAGTGTCTACTCAAAAACAAAGAGAGAAAGAAAGAAAGAACAAAAGAACCTCAAAAATGAGTGTATGGACATACATTCAAAGGATGAAAGGAAGGGAGAGAGAAAATTACATATGCTAAGGACAGGTCAGACTTAAAAGTGTGCAACAGAGCAAAAAACAGGAAAAGAACAGAAGTACCAAGGAGAACAACAGAAGCTCAGGCAGCAAAGAACAAAGATAAAACCAAAGACAAGGGAGAAATAAGGAAGCATCCAACAAAGTTGTGATTTTTTTTAATGTAATTACTATGAAGAAGGTTCTAAAATTAGAAAACTGTTATAAAATAAAATACATATTTTTAAATTTTCTCTTTCCAACAAATACGTACTTTAAATTTGCAAAGCACTACGTACATAATAATCATTGCCTTATAAGTGGACAAAAGAGTAAATGGGAAAACTAAACTGGCAAAGAAAAAGGGAAAAGTACTTACACTATTTCTACATATGCTTTCTGAATGGTGTTCTCTGAAGCACGAAAGCTTTTATTGTGAGGGAGTCAATTTACCTATTTTTTTCTTTTGTTGTTTCATTTGATGTCATTTTTTTTAAAGACTTATTTGCTTATTCTTTAAAAAGAAAAAGAGAAAGAGAGCAGAAGCGGGAGGGACAGAGGGAGACACAGAATGAATTCCAAGCAGATTCCACGCCTGAGCACAGAGCCCAACACAGGGCTCAATCCCACAACCCTGAGATCAGAGCTAAGTGGAAACCAAGAGTCCAATACAACCAACTACGCCACCTAGGCACTCCCATTTGATGTAATTTCTAAGAAAGCATCGCCTACCCCAAAACCTCAAGAATTTATTATGCTTTCTTCTTAGAATTTTACAATTTTAGCTCTTACTTTCAAGTCTATAATCCATTTTGAGTTAATTTTTATATATGGTATGAGGCAGGGTACCAACATCATCCTTTTGTCAGTGGATATCCACTTGCTCCAGTACCATTTGTTGAAAAGACTATTCTTTCCACAACTAAATGACCTTGGCAGCCTAGTCAAAAACCGATCAACCATAAAAATAAGGGTTTATGTGTGGACCCTCAATTCTATTCCATTGATCTATCTACATAAATCTATATAAATCTATAAATAGATACAGAAATCCTTCTGTCAGTATCACATTGTCTTGATTACTACTCTAGCTTTGCAGCAAGTTTTAAAATTGGGAAGAGTGTGTCTTTCAACTTTGTTCTTTTTAAGATTTTACTGGCTATTCTAAGTCCTTTATATTTCCATATAAATTTTAGGATTGGCATGTCAATTAAAAAAAAAAAGAGGCAGCTGGAATTTTGATAGAGATTACACCGAATCTATAGATAATTTTGGGAAATACAGCTATCTTAACAATATCAATTCCAATCTATTAACATAGGATGTCTTTCCATTTATTCAGATCTTTAATTTCATTCCACTATGTTTTGTGGCTTTCAATGAATTCTTACACTTCTTTTAGTAAATTTATTCCTCGGTCAAGTGGATATAAAAGTTTCTATAGGGAAGCCTGGGTGGCTCACTCGGTTAAGCATCTGCCTTCTGCTCAGGTCATGATCCCAGGTCCTCAGGTCCTGGAATCGAGTTCCTCTTCTCCCTCTGCCTGCCACTTCTCCCCGCTTTTGCGCACTTACGCTCTCTCTCTGACAAATAAATAAATAAAATCTTAAAAAAAAAAAAGCTTCCATAAAGTGTAAAATGCTATGGAAATGTACTGTTATCACCAACACCAAAAAACAAAACATCTAAAATCACAATAAGCAAAAGAGAAGGCAGTAAAGTAAAATTCAGAAGCAAATCCCATGGTTAAGGTTAATCTTAGTTGAGCCATGGGTAGGCATGGGAATTGCATATTTTCAAACACAAATATAATCCAACACCACACCCATATACTTAGTGGGAAGGCATTTTTCACTATTTCCAATTTACTAGGTATGTAGCAACAATAAAAGGAACTGGAAGTCCTTTTACTGAATTATACAAGGGTGTGTTTTCTATCTGGGGTATACAGAATTATTACTGAAACACTTCTTCCACTGAAAGAAATGAAAATCAAAACTAACATGATAGAAGCAAGTAACTAACCTCTGTTACTAATAATAAAATAGATGGAACCAGAATTAAGTGCCAAAGGAAAAAATAAGTTAAATTAGCCTTAAACCTTAGGCTTTCCTTCTGATTAAAATGAACTCTACTGGCAAAATTTATATTAACTATATTCTAATAACAAAAATAAAATAGAATATAATGCAACAAGAGGAAAAATCATATTAATAAATATGATCATTTTAATTTTTTGTTAGTCTATAGTAAAACCAAAGATAAAACTTTAAATGACCCAAATTGACAACAACAGTTTTAAGTCAAGGCCAGTCAACATGATATAATAAATTGTGGCAGGAAAAAACTCATAGGAAGGAAACAAAGACAAGGACACATTTGATATGCCTATAAGGTACAAAAAGATAACAAAATGCCATGTAAAGTATGACTGCAAATATGTAAAACTTCATAGATAGAAATAAAGAACAAAGACAATCTGTATAAAAAGAATCTTCCTTTTTCTTAAGCTTTATATACTATTGATAATCACTTTATCAAAGAAATTATTTAAGCTAAAATCTACAATTATGGGTTACTTCATAGTACAAAAATACAAAGTTAACAAGAAAAACCAACTTTGAAACAATATTAATGAACTGATAAAGGGGAAAGATTCATTTAGACTGTCAGGGCAATTGCAAAGTAGGACTATAAAAATTTATGTTGGTCATCTCTGGTAAAACTGTAATTTCCTAACAAATTTCATAGTGACCATCACTTTTACAGGCATAATGACATTTTAAGTAAGTGAAAAACACATTGCTAATTTTAAATAGAATGAACACCCCTGGATTAACTTTTAAAATTAAAAATCTAACTTGTATCAACAGGTCAAAATTAAAACAAAGAAGCAAGCATTAACGTCCTCTAAATTCCTGGGGGAAAACAACAATTTTTAAGTCTACAGCTTTTTATAATCAAGGCAAAATCCTTTCAAATCATCGGCTTTCCTTGAAGACCTCTATTCTATGAATCCTTCCACTCACTGGAAAATAAAATAGTTCCATGAGATACTTTCATAGCATAAAGGGAGAGGCCAACATTTCCCCTCTCTTGAGCCATGTTAGCAAGGTAAGACAGCTTAAACCTGCCTTAGAAAGGGCAAAGTAATACTCTGAAATGGTAGGCAAGATACCAGTCAGGCCCATAAAAGTCAACAAGATATAATGCAATGCAAGTACAATGTTCACAAGGGAATAATTCGAGAGGAGCAAACTAACAGCACAGCTCTGAGAGTAGCTAATCCAAGTGCCAACCAATCTAAAGCCACATGCAATGAGCTCCACTTTAGACACATGACTTCTGCTCATAAAAGACCTAACATCAACATTTGGGTGGCTCCTTTTTGTACAAATAAAGACAAACTGACCATCCTTCCTCCTAAACCTGCTCATCCCCCACAGCCTACTGCACGCACGCGAGCACACACACACACACACACACACACACACACACAAAGAGAACAATATCATTAATTACTTTCCAGAAGTTAAAGACATAAGTTTCTCCAGACTCAAAGGGCCCACAGAATGTTCAACATAAGTCCTGAGTCCACACCAAAGTATTTCATAGTGAATTACCACAGTGAATTTCAAACACTGAAGACAAAGATGACTTTACACACTTCCATGGGTGAGAAAATAAGGTTACATAGAACGAATTAACAAATAGAATGGTTTTAAACTTTTAAAAGTAATTCTCGTAATGAGGCACCTGGGTGGCTCAGTCAGCTGAGTGACCACCTCTTGAGTTCGGCTTAAGGTCATGATCTCAGGGTGGTGGGCTGGAGTCCCACATAGGGCACCCCATTAGCACAGAGTCTGCTTGAGATGCTCTCTCTCTCTCTCCCTCTCCCTCTGCCCCTTCTCCCATACTGTTCTTTCTCCCTCAAACAAATAAAATCTTTTTTAAAAAAGGTAATTCTGGAAAGAGGACAATCACTGTATAGATGCCTTCAAACTTCTAAAGGAAAACTACAGACAACCTATAAATAGCCTATGCCCAGTCAAAACATTCTATTTCTCATACCTGATGATTAAAGACATTTTTAGACATTTGAGGCCTCAAAAATTCACTTCCTTTATGCCCTTTGTCAATAAGCTACTAGAGGATATGCTTCATGAAATAAAAGAGAAAATCAAAGGAGTAGTTTGTTGCAGAGTCATCCAGGGACTCAGGCTCCTTTCATCTGGTGACTACTCCTTTACCACTGCTTCCCAACTCACAACCGACAGAGATGTGAGACATACCGCTGAACTGTGTTAAACCACTGAAACTTGGGGGTAGTTTGTTTGTCAAAGTAGGTAAGTCTATCCTAACTAATAAATGCAAAAAGGTGGAAGAACTATTCCACTTTTCAAAATTGAACCACATATTGATTAGAAATACATGTATGGAGAGTGAGACAGCACAGCTGGGCAAGGAATAGTCCCAAGAGAGTGATTAACATGTAAAATGGCATTGACTGCCTAAAGAGGAAGAGGTACATTAAAGAGTATGTGTAGGAACTTCTAGGATAATTGTAGTGTTCATTTCTTGACCTAGGTAGTGAGACATAGATGCTCATTTTATTGTTCTTCTTCAAACTGTATTTTTGTTTTATATGTTTCGCAAATAAACTAAATAAATTAGACAGATAGGATGAAGGACTTGAAAAGAATGTTGGGAGCATTTGGTTTAAAAAAATAAGGTGAAGAGAAAACTAAGCAAAGAAAGGAAACTCCCTGGCAGCCCCCCTGGAAAAACCGAGTTAAACAAGAAAGAAAATAATCATGGCACAATACTTGGCTGAGCAGTAAATAATATTTATTTAGTTATAATGAAAACACCAACTATTGATTTAAAATTGCAACACTGGAATGTTGCAGAGAGGAGAAGGGGAAATAATGACAAAACAGAAAATTAACAATAAAAACCAAGAGTAATACATAGTTAACTGCACAGGTTTTTCAAAGAAAAACAGGTTTATAAAGTATGTGCTATTTTGTAAGATACTTCTTTTAACTGCACATATATGTTTTTTAAAGAAAAAATAGGTTTATAAAGTATGTGCTATTTTGTAATCATCTATGGCAGACAGACTCTAAGGTATTGTTATCTGCCCCCCCCTTCTGTTCCTACCTTTGTGTAAACACCTCCCAAAGAATGTGGCCAGGACTTGTGACTTGCTTCTAACCAACAGAATATGACAAAGGTTATGAGATGTCATTCCCATGATTATGTTATGTTATATAAGACTAGCCAGCCAGCAGACTTGCTCTAGTCTCTCCTTAATGATTTGACCAAAGGGCCATATCAGGAAATACCACAAGGCCAAGAAATTCAGGTTGCCTCCAAGAGCTGAGAGCAGCCTTTAGGAATTTGAAGACAGCCTCTACATAACCTTTAGTTATCCTAAAGCAACATTCAATGAGCAAGAAGCTTCAGTCCTAAAACCACAAATAAACTAATGTGCCAAAAATCTCAGTGAGCAGGGAGATGGATTTTTATCATGTAAGTCTCCAAAAGAGAATTCCACCCAGCTACACACACCTTGATTAAAGCCTCACGAGACCCTATGCAGAGGACCCAGCTCAGCCATACTCCGACTCCTGCCCCACAGAAATTGCAGGAAAATAAATGTGTGTTATTTTAAACTCTAAATTTGTGTAACTTGTTACACAACACAGAAGACAAATGCAACAGCTTTTAAAAACTTTGTATGAAAAAAAGTTTTGGATGAATAAATTCAGCAAAGGTACAGGGATAAAAAAATCAACACACACACACACACACACACACACACACACACACCAGTTGCATTTCTATATACTAACTATGAATAACCCAAAAAGAAATTAAGAAAACAATTCCATGTATAAAGATCAAAAATAGGGACCCCTGGGTGGCTCAGTTGGTTGGACGACTGCTTTCAGCTCAGGTCATGATCTCGGAGTCCCGGGATCGAGTTCCGCATCAGGCTCCCAGCTCCACGGGGAGTCTGCTTCTCCCTCTGACCTTCTCCTCGCTCATGCTCTCTCTCACTGCCTCTCTTTCAAATAAATAAATAAAATCTTTAAAAAAAAAAAGATCAAAAATAAAATACTTAGGAAAAAACTTAACCAAGGAAACTACAAAACATTGCTGAAGGAATTAAAGGAGATATAAATAAACGGAGAGCCACCCCCTGTTCAAGGACTGGAAGACTTAACACTGTTAAAATGTCAATACTACCCAAAGCCATTTACAGATTCAGTACACTCTCCATCAAATCCTAATGACATTTTTTGTAGAAATAGAAAAACCTATTTGTAAACCTATTCTATTTGCAGAAATAGAAAAACCCCTCCCTAAAATAAAATCCATATGGAATCTCAAGGGACCATGAACAGCCAAAACAATCTTGAAAAAGAACAAGTTAGAGGTATCACACTTCCTGATTTCAAAACTGAACCAGAAAGCTGGTTACTATAACCAAAACAGTGCCTTACTGGCATACACCACAAACAAAAATAACTCTCAGGGTAGATCAAAGAAATAAGTGTAACCTAAAACTATAAAACTTTTTGAAGAAAACACACACAAAAAGCTTTATGACTTTGGATTTCTTGAATATAACGCCAAAAGCCCAGACAACAATAACAACAACAACAAAAGTAGATAAATTGAACTTCATCAAAATAAAAACTTTGCGTATCAAAGGGCACATCAAGAGAAAAAAAGTGAAAGAAAAAAGAGAAAAAAAAAAGTGACCCACAGGATGGGAGAAAATATTTACAAATTATACATCTAATAAGGGGTTAATCTCTGGAATAGATAGAGAACCCCTAAAAACTCAATAACAACAATAAAAAACAACCCAGTTCAAATATAGACAAAGGACTTGAACAGTTTTCTCCAAAGACATATAAATGGCCAATGAGCACATGAAAAGATGCTCCACATCACTAGTTATTAGGGAAATACACATCAAAACCACAATGAGACACCACCCCACACTCATTAGAACGCCTACTATGTTAAAAATAACAAGTGTGTCAAAGATGCAGAGAAACTGGAACCCCTGTACACTGCTAGTGTACTGTAGTGTACAGGGGTACAGACTGTATTTTACAGACTGTAAAATAATCAGCCACTATGGAAAATGCGTATGGCAATTCCTCAAAAAATTAAACACAGAATTACTATATAATCTAACAATTCTACTTAAGGGTATATGCCCAAAAGAAACGAAAGCAGAGACTCAAAACAGATATTTATACACTTGTGTTCACAGGTAGCAACATTATTCACAACAGCATTATTCACAATTTGGTAAAAGCTAATCCAGTGTCCATCAACGGACAAAGGGATAAACAGAACATGGAATATATATACAATGGAATATATTATTCAGCCTTAAAAAGGACTTAAATTCTCATGTGTGTGGGCACCTGGGTGGCTCAGTCAGTTAGCTGTCTACCTTCAGCTCTGGTGATGATCCTGGCATCCTGGGAAGGGTCCGCATCGGGCTCCCTGCTCAGCAGGGATTCTGTTTCTTCCTCTCCCTCTGCCCCTCCTCCCCGCTTGTGTCCTCACTCTCCCTCATAAATAAATAAAAATCTTTAAAAATATATGTATATTCTCATGCATGCTACAACTTGAATAAGCCTTGAGGACACTGTGTTCAGTGAAATAAGCCAGGCACAAAACAGAAATATATGATTCTACTTATATGAAGTACTTAGAGTAATCAAATTCACTGAGACAGAAAGTAGAGTGGTGGTTGCCAGGCACTGTGGGGAACTAGGAGTTATTTTTTTAATGGGCGCAGAGTTTCAGTTTGAGATGATGAGAAAGTTCTGGAGATGGATGATGGTGAAGGTTGTGCAACAGTGTGAATGTATTTAACACCACTGAATTGTAGGGGTGCCTGGGTGGCTCAGTCATTAAGAATCTGCCTTCGGTTCAGGTCATGATCCCAGGGTCCTGGGATCAAAGCCCCATGTTGGGGACCCCTGCTCAGCAGGAAGCTTGCTTCTCCCTTTCCCATACCCCCTGCCTGTGCTCCCACTCTCACTGTGTCTCTGTCACATCAATAAATAAAATCTTTTTTTTTAAAGTGAATTGTACAAAGATAATTGTAAAATGGTAAACTTGTAATTGTAAAATTGGAAAAATAATTGTAAAATTGTAAAATGGTAAACTTCATATTATGTATATTCTAACACAATTTTTTTAAAAACCCCACTTGTATGGGTAACAAAGGGTGAATTGGGTACGACAGGCAATGATTCTCATTTCTTTGACTAACCACTTAGATATGGCAATATACATGGCAGGGAAAAAGATATCTTATCTAAAATTGAATTTTTTTTTTTCTATCTTTAATCCTATAATCTTTGGGTCACTTTACTGAAATCCTTTTTTTTTTCTTTTTTTTTTTAATAGCAACATGTATGCTTACTAATTATATTGTTATTGTTATAAATTACTTAAACCATTTAACAGGGAAATAAATATTTTAACATCTTAATCTTCTGCATACAGTACATGCTATTTTACTTAGAAAACAGACAGCCAAAATAGTGCTCCTGGCTGTTAAAACGTTTCAATTTAGGAAAGTGGGGGATATAGAAAGAATAACAAAGTGATCAAAACAAGTAACTTTAAAATTAGTTTCCTAAAACAGTAAAGCTACGTTATATCAAAACTAGCTTAGGGAACCTGGGTGGCTCAGTGGGTTAAGCCTCTGCCTTCGGCTCAGGTCATGATCCCAGGGTCTTGGGATTGAGCCCCGCATCGGGCTCTCTGCTCAGCAGGGAGCCTGCTTCCCTTCCTCTCTCTCTGCCTACTTGTGATCTCTCTCTGTCAAATAAATAAATAAAAATCTTAAAAAAAAAAAAAAAACTAGCTTAAAAAAAAAAAAAACTAGCTAAGATTTTGGTGTTCAGGGAGCCTGGGTGGGTCAGTCCATTGAGCATCTGCCTTTGGCTCAGGTCATGATCCCAGGGTGCTGGGATCGAGTGCCACAGGGAGCCCACTTCACCCTCTGCCTCTGCCTCTCTCTCTCTCTCTCTCTCTGTCTCTCATGAATAAATACATAAAATCTTTAAAAAAAAAGATTTTGGTGTTCATAATGAAAAACCAACTAAGACATACAAGGTTCAAAGTGAAAACAATGAAAAAGATGAACTATAATTTTTATTTTTTATTTTTTTTAAAGATTTTATTTATTTATTTGACACACAGAGAGAGATCACAAGTAGGCAGAGAGGCAGGCAGAGAGAGAGGTGGAAGCAGGCTCCCTGCTGAGCAGAGAGCCCGATGCGGGACTCGATCCCAGGACCCTGAGATCATGACCTGAGCCGAAGGCAGAGGTTTAACCCACTGAGCCACCCAGGCGCCCTGAACTATAAAATTTTTAAAGAAGAGTTTTAATAGTTCACGTTTCTGAGCAAATATGACCCGATACACATTTGTACTCCAACATTTTCCCAACCTCTTTTCCACTCTCTGCTCTGCACTATCTTCACCTTTTTTTTTCTTGGTAGAGGAAGGCTGAGACCTGAAGCAGGGAGGTGATAATAGGAATAAACCAGATAATAGGAATGGGGGGGGGGAATAAAAATACTCCAGTTTACATTTTCTCCTCATACTCAATACAGTACTAAATACATCGTTATTATCAAATGCAAAGAATCCAAATATCTGAGGGCAAGGAAAAATTAAATTTCTTGACGTTACAACCTAATCTAAAGCAAGAGAAAGGAAACTATCTGCAGGCTTTGCATCTGTAAATTAAGTTTGCCCTGAGTGCAGAATTCTTCAAACAACCTTGACTGTAATACAAGGCTGCAGTTTAATATGGTGACAGGAACCTTGAATAAATGGGTGGAGTACTAAAGCCCTTTGAACAGTTTTCTAGCCTAACTAGTGAAATCAGTTAAAGAACTTTTAAACTCAAGTGCCTCATTCACTAAGTATATAAAAAACACCAAGGTTTTCATGAAAAAGCACATGATACACAGAGGCAGCTGCCCTGAGAGATAGCATCTGGTAACAGCCTAGTTATTTTTAAAGAGATAACTTCATGATAATGTACAGGAGACTGTAGCAGTCCTGTGGGACGAAGAGAGCGAGAATTTGGGAAGAAGCTAAGTTCTCTGTACAAACTCAAAATAATCCTATAAAACAGCCCATCATTCCCAGTGTCCTTTTGATCCAAAGACATGCACAAGTCTCTGAACTGGACAAGTTCAACTACGGCCATGGCCTTCCTATGCCATTATCAGTAATGGTTTCCCCTTGTTGTAAAACATTTGACTAATCACTCTTAGACCCAGAACATAACATCAATACTGGTACAATCCTGTGCTCCTCCTTCTGCACATTCTTCTGAAATACTTTTCTCATTAGTTTTCCTTAATCATGCTCTTTTCTTAAAAAAGAAAGACAAAAAGAAAAAAAAATGATCCAAGGATATGCACACTAAGCAGATTTTCACCCCAAAACTTAGCCTTAATCTTCTGGAGGCAAATGTCCTTTATAAGCTCACTCTTCTATGGTTGCCGCTTTTCCTAAACCGCAGGCCTTCCTGACTGGCAGCAGGGCCAGGGCAGATTACAGTTATGTGGTAGGTTCTGTTGGACGAGCTCTGACAAGGCCTCAAAATAGACCCTGGGCACCAGCCAGAGACACTGCCACTCACAAGTTCCAACTTCACCATCATACATTAGCCCCTCAGTACTTTTTATTTTTCTCTAGAATCTCTCATTTTCAAAGGTAAAATGTTCCTGAACCCCCCTCCTCCTGGTCATGAGAGAGCTGTATAATACAGAAATTAAACTTTTAAACTCTTAATTTGCTCACAAACACTTTGCAGAATAAAAACTGAAGCTGTACCTACCCCCTGTCTTGGGAAATTAATCCATCCATAGCACTCTGGGTTGCAAAAGGTGTTTTGAATCTCAAACTCTACAGAGGTTTCTTTTATTATGAATAGACTAGGATGTGGAAGGTAAAGGAAGACAGAAGGTGGACTATTTTCTGTGACTAATAATATAGTAGCGGACTTCATCAGGGCAAGAAGTTAAACTACATACAATATTTTTAATTGATATTGGTCATAAAATCCTAAAACAATCAACCGACTACAAAAGTATTCATTTAACTATTACCCAATAAAGTGAAGTGGTTTGTCTATAACACTAGTCTTCAAGCTACAGTATTTTCACCCTTACCAGTATAAACAAAATTAACCACCCGTCACTCTAAAATGTTTAAGATTGCCTTATAAACTACATTTTAATCTTTTTTAAGTGGAGAAGATAGAATACAAAGTAAGAGCTCCTTTCTCCTACAAGGTTAAGAAAGAAGTTAACTTGTATTATAAAATTGATTCAGTGTAAGGTTGAAACAAATTTATAAATCTTCACAACTTAAGGTCCCATTTTGCAATCACTCTTTCAGAAATATATTCTATATACATACTTATGGACTAGTGCAAAGATTTATATACTAATTGTTCACTATAGCAACATTTGTAGAAAACTAAAAACAACCTAAATGTCTCTTAATAGGGAATGGAAAAATAAATCATGGAAAATGAATAAATTATGGTTCATCTAAACTAGGCAAGACATCCAGTCTTTTTTAAAAATCAGATGGACACGTGCTAAAACAGAAAAATCTCTAAGATATATCAAGGATAAGAATGAAAGATAGAAGAAAGTTCTCCTAAACACAGGAGATTACATATGCAATAGAAATTTAGAGAACATACAGGAAACCATTCAAAGTGGTTGCTTGGATTAGGGAATGGGGGAGTGAGAGAAGGCTAGAAGTCTGTTGTGGAGAGGAGGCTTCCTTCGCACAATATAACACTTTTTTTTAAACGTTTTATCAATTTTTAGAAGTCCTACAAACATCTACTGTACCCATGAAGTGGGCATCCTCTTTCCCTGTATGTATGCCAGGTCTTCTCAACAATTTTTACTCTTATATACTGCTCTCCGTACCACTAGACCAAAACAAAAGCAGATACTTTTAGCAAATATCAGAGTTTCCCCAAGAAACAGAATCCTTTCTCCCTCCCCCGACCAGAAGAAAGAAGTAATAGAATAAACGAAAAAGTTTAACTTAAACTAAACCCAGTTTTTAGCCCAATGTTCAATTCCTTGTAAGGCAAAAAGTTTTAAAAATAAAGTGCAATATGCAACACACACACACACACACACACAAAATCATTTCCAAAGGTATAGTCTAGCTAGTATCTTAAAAGGAGAAATGGAGAAAAAGGTAAAGTTATTTTACTCACAGGGCAAATTCTGCTCAATCCCTTCCCTCTAGAGTTTTAAAAGTTGAGTTTTGAACAACCGTCATAAAGTCTATTGTTTGCAAACTGGATAAAGTGGTACATTTTCCTGGATAAAGGTCCATCTCTCCCAGAGTCTCCAGAAAGAAGTAACTACTTAAAAGGAAAAGGCTATGAAATGGCCTCTATTTTGTAGGTGCACCTATGGTGAAGACAGAAGAACTGTATTTCCTCTTAAATGATCCTCATCAACATTCCCAGAACTCTGCCAGGAGAATTTTTTTTCCTATACATCTTCAATTCTGTTCCTTTTCATACTAGGAGCACAGTAAAACAATTCACAAAGAGCTTAGGAAGACATAGCTCTCATTTCTAGTAAAAATATGTTTTTGGTTTTGCTTTGAGAGAAAAACAATCTACTTGACAAATATACCCTCCTATCACTTTTTTTCCTTCATTATGGAGATGCTTAAATCATGACATAAGAAGGCTTCTCTTACATATCTACCTTATCAAGACTGTTAGTTATGGTGGTTTCCACAAGGGGTTTTCCAAAAGGGAATCTCTGTTTACCGGGAACTGAAACTCTTAATTAAGTCACTATTTGCTGGACAAAAATCAAAAGCAACATTAAGGAACACTCTATATATAAGAATGAATATCCAAGAAAATAAGATGCCAAAATTTAGTCAAATAATTAAAGGAACCTGGTAAGCAAGACCAACTTACCATTACTTTATAGTTGGTAACTAACTATAAAGTTCCCTAAAATTGAAAATCAAGGTAAAATAAGATGAATTCCAAAAAAGCAAAAGAAAACAAGGCTAAGAATATCAAGTACCCACCCTGTGATTCAAGGTTATTTTGCTTAACAATATTTTTAAAGCCAAAATGATCAAATTACATTTCAGCAATAAAAAGTTATTTCTAGTTTACAATGAATTCATTCCAATAATAAATCACAACTTCCATACAGACTTTCCTCTATAACAGAACTTACATAAGAACCCAATATAGTCTCATTCCACATTTTTAAGGATTCACAAAATAGGTGAGGCCTTTCACTGAAAGGACTATTTTGTATACTGTAGATTCTTCAGTAAACTTTTTTATACCTTTCACTGACATTTACTTTGTCCCTAGGCCCCTTCATTTATCTTCCCACATCTGGCAAAAAAAAAAAGGTGGGGGAAGGGTATAATTACAACAATCCACTTAGAAACTAACTATTCTAAAGCCAGATATTCTGCAAAAGTTCCATTTTTATTTCTTTACCATACTTCAGGACAATAAGTATCCAGCAGCAAACCTAACAAAGCTAATACAACACTCCATATACAATGACTGAAGGCATCTAAAGAGCAGTAACAAACTTCTTGCTTCCCTCTATTCCAATTTTAAGATCCATATCAATGACTCACAAAGTGAGTGAACCTAACTTTCTAAATGAATCACACTTTCTGAAATTCTTACTCTAACATGAATATTACACTAGGTCATCATCTCTATATTTGTTAAACAGAGCATGATGATGGTTAAACAGGGTTAATTCTGCAAGACTTCCAAACCACAGCCAATCTCAAGTCTCTGCCAATTAACTCTTATCTGCAATACTGAATTCTCCAACAACTGAACCTTTATGTATAGATTCATCCCTATATAAAATGCTATCTTGAAAAAAAAAACACGTTATTTTAAATACTATGAACTCGCCCACCCATACCTGTTCACCATCTCTCTGGTTCCATTTACTGCATCCACGTTCTCTTCCCATTGTGATAACATAAAAAATTAATGGCTACTCAGTTATTCCTACATAGTATCTTTTAGTCAACTAACCTAGTCTGCAGTTTTTCTGTTTACGGCAGAAATGCTGAGTCATTAAATGGAAACTCATAGAAAATGAGCTACGAACGCTTAAAGTTTAGGATACAGCATTTCCCTAGCCGTGTCTCAGCAGCCTAATATTTGTATCTCCCACAGTGGAAAAGTAGAGCAAACACTTGAACTTTTTTCCCTCTAAGAAAGAAAAAGAGGTGCGTTTCCTTAGGTCCGCCTGCTTCCTGCTGGATATCCACAGGCAAGAGAAGCAGGCCCGACCGCAGCTGTGTAACTTAACAATCTGGGTGTGAATAACACCCCGTTTAGTCAAGCATTAACCCCGGCACTCCTAGCCCGCGCTTCAGTTAGGGTCAAGGAGGAAGAAAAAAAAATCCCATAAAAATGCTACGCCCTCCACCGGCCTGACACCGTTCGCAGGGGTGCCGGTCCGGGGAAGAGGAGAAGGAGCCTCGAGCACCCGAGGCAAAGGGACAGCGGCCCAATGCAATTTCTCCCACAATGGGAGTAACCCCATCCCCTCGCACAGACCGAGGGCGCGCGTTAGAAATCAGGCGTGCTGCCGGCGAACGCGGTAGGCTGGGGGCGACCCCGACCCGAGAGCCCGCAGGGAAACCGGGCCCCCAGCAGGGGTCAGCGGCGGCGCGGGTCGCACGGGCTGTAGAGGCCGGGAAGGGGCCCCCGGGACGGCAGGAGGGACGGACCTTACCTGTCCTGGGCACGGGCTGTGGCTACGGCGCCGCCCGGGAAGGGCCGGGACGCGGGTCGGCCGCCGGGAGCCGGCCGGGCAAAAAGCGAGGAGCGGAGGGCGAGGGGCGCGGACGGCGAATTGGGTCCCAGGCTCCCGGCCAGGTGGGCCGGGCTAGACGCGGCGGCTCCCGGAGCCTGCGGCCGGTGGGTCAGTCACGCCGGTGGGTCAGTCACGCCGGTGGCCCCGTGGCGCGGCGGCTAAGACAGAGACAGCGGGAACCGGTCTCCGGGAGGAGCCGCAGCCCGAGCGGCTGGAGAAGGAGGCGAAGGAGGGGCGGGGCCACGGGGTCGGTGACCCGCTTACCCGGAAGCAGTTGCGACCGCGGCGGCGCGCGCTGCGGGACTGGCAGGATCCCGGCGTGGCGGCGGACCGTCGGCTCTTCTGCGGCAGGCTGCGCGCCGACCCCGGAGCGGTGCTTCCGCTGCCGTGCGCGGCCACAGCGAGCTGCAGGCTCCGCGTTGGAGGGAGGGTGCCGAGGTGCGACTCCGGTGGGCGGAGGCCCGGGCGGCCTAGAGGTGGCGCCTCGGATCCAGCGGAGGACCGGAGGCCGGGAAGGTGAATCGAGGCGGCCGCCCGCTCGAGGCTGCCCGGGTCGCCCCTAAACAGTCCGGCCTAGTGGGCTTGGGTAAGTGGGCCTGGGCAGCGGTTCCGACTGTAGGGAACGAGTGTGCGAGAGTGAGTGGGTGTGATGGCAACGCGAAAAGCCTTATTTCCAAAATGAAAACGCGTGATTTTAAGATGGTTTCCGGAGAAGAATGCGGCGGTGCTGGGGGCGGGAGAGGAGGCGGGCGGAGGGCTGTAGAGGCCTTTAAATATCTGCTAGACACGGACGTGTCATTCATTCCAGAAGTGTCTCTCGAGATTCAGCAGGTTCAAGGCGCTGGAGAAAGGCCAGGGCCCAGCCCTTTGGGAAGCCTACCTTCGGGGGCGGGGGGGTGGGGGTAGAGCGATTTAATCAGACAAACAAGGTAATGACAGATTGTGGTAAAGCTGTGCAGGAAATACATAAGGATGATGTGACTGTGTGGGCGAGACCCCTTTTTCAGGATAGGATGGCTAGAGAACCATCCTCAAGAGGGACGTGACAGTTGAGCATCTTCCTGGGGAAAAGGCACGAAATACGCTTAGACACAATTTTACAGACAGGGAATGCAGGTTCCGAAACCTGCTGAGTACGCCCCCGGATTCCATGTGAAGAACCTGTGTCTAAAGCCTTCTAAGGCCTGTCTCGGTGCTGTCCACTCTTGCAGTTTCACAAGGCTTGCTCACCTTTTCGAGTAGATGGAGCCTGGGAATATGGCACTCTTAGCGGAGGTTCAAGGAATGAGTTAGGGAACGTTAGTCCCCAGGCGTACATCAACAGGCGCTTCATCATAGGAGAATTACACTATCAGCCTTGAAAGACAAATTCTTTATTTAACCTTTTACCATTTTTTTCTTCCATGTCACTTTTTCTCAGACCCATGAGTAAACACTAAAACTATGATTTTTACCTGGGATCAAGAGGAGTTTGGGGCACCTGGGTGGCTCAGTCAGTTTGGTGTTTGCCATAGAGTCAGGTCATGATCCTGGGGTACTGGGATCAATCTCCATTCCCCCCCCTCCCCCCCCCGCCAACCTCCCCACCCCTCCAAGGCCCCCTGTTCAACCAGGAATCTCCTCCTCTCTCTCCCTCTACCCTTCCAGCCCGCTTGTGCTCTCTTTGTCGTTCTCTCTCTCTCAAATAAATAAAATCTTTAAAAATTAAAAAAAAAGAGGAGCTTAATCTTCCCAAAAGATCATACTCTTATAATTAATGGCCTATTTTGCTAAACCAGTTAAAATCAAAATAAAAAGCCAACTTGAAAAAGAGAAGACTTATTCATGTGTTAATGTATTACCTAAGTAATACCAAAAAATAAAGTAATATTTATCTAAATATTACTTTATATAACTGCATAATTAATAGAACAATTGTCTGGATAATAGTAGGATTAGATTCTCTTGTCCTGTATATTTACCCCTTAGCCATTTGTTTTGACACTTACCAAACTAGCAGAGAAAGAAATATTTTGTTGCATCTTCTGGGAAAACTGTGAAGGACCTCACACTTATTGCTACCTACTGTCTGCACAGCATTGTGTTAGGCACTTAAATATAGCATTCCTTGCAGTTCTAGGACCAACCTTGAGATATGGGGATTATTATATTCATTTTAGTAACAAATACATTGAGATTCAGAGACTCTGACTAGCCTAAGGTAACAAAACTAGTTGCTGAAAGAGTCAGAATTTTAACTTGGGTCTTTCTAGCCCTAATTCCCCTTCTACTATGCATTGTGTTGCTAAACTCTAGTATTTAAGAAGGGAATATAAGTGAAGTGTCTAGCCAAGCAGATTTCTGTGTTGCTTTAATAAGCTTGAGATGAGGCAATTTTAGAGCTTCTCTGTGTCTTTACTTCTCCTGTTATAGGATATTTGCCATCTATCTGGCATTAAGAAAGCTACTCATAAAAGTTCATAATGCCGTGTGTCTTTAGAATCCACCCAAGAATGTGATCAATTATGACACTGACATTTTGTCATTGCAGGGAGTCCTGCCTAAATGTGTCACTCTGAATTCTTTTGCAAGCAGCCTTTCCTTGCACATTAAGTGATTTCTTTCTGCCAAAAATATGTGTTCCCAGATTTTTATGGAATATTGTGACATGTGAATGCCCCCAGGTCTGTGTAGGCTGGCTGCTCTATGGACATTTAATGGATGAAGGAAAATCTTGCAAATGTTTATACAGTTTTGAGGAATGAAGTGGTAGGATTTGTACATTTTTTTCCTTCCATATCAGATCTTTCACGTTTTTCTTTGATGATGTCAAGAAATATAGGTTTTCCTTTCTCAAGAGCAAACACTCATTTTTGTGGTTTTTGCAAAATTTGTTGGTTTTTTTGCAAACAGTACTATGTTTCACTCTCCCTGTGGCTCTGGAAAATATCATTAATTCAAACATTAAAATTAGTATGCCACTTTTCAGAGCCTAATATTTTTATTAGTAATGTGTGTGCCTGTCTGTCTGTCTGTCTTGGAAGCATTTTTAAAAATTTTGGTTAACTCCTTACAAACCTATGGAAATCTGGCAAACAAGTCTTCAACTATGTATATTTAAATTCTCTTTCTAAAAATTCCTTTTTCCCTTTACTATTTTTCCTGGGGTCTTCTTTTTTTACTTTTTAACTTATTTATTTCACTTTTTATTTGGAAATAATTATAGACTCACAAGAAATTGCAAAAATAATACAGAGAGGTTCTGTGTAGCCTTTACCCACTGGTAGCATCCCCCCACTGGTAGTATCTTGCATACCTGTAATACATTATTAAGACTAGAAAATTAACATCTTACTAAAATTAATGTCTTTAGGTTTTTAGTTTCTTTTTACGTTTCATGATATCCAAAAATTACCGTTTTATAAATTCATTTTTATTGTACTTGGTTGGGCTCTTCTCCCTTTCCTAAATTAACAAATGACAGAGTTAATAAGCTTGCCAAAGGGCTCATCTGGAATTACAGGTTTACTAAAAACTTCTGTTTCAGTGCACTTGAAATCATTTGTAAGATTTTTGCTTTTTTTCTGCTTTACTGTTCCTTGTCATTCTTCCCTAATAAACCTGTAAATGTATATAACTTGTGTATGTGTGTTTTAATATATCCTCTGATCACTGAAATGTTTTCAAAGAAATTGCTGTTAAAATTAAAAGAAAAATAGGGGCGTCTGGGTGGCTCAGTTGTTTGGGTGTCTGACTCGATTACAGCTCTGGTCATGATTGCAGGGTCATGGGATGAAGCCTCACATCAGGCTCAGCAGAGTCTGCTTAGAATTCTCTCTCCCTCTGCCCCACTCCCACCCTCTTGGGCTCTCTAAATAAATAAAGTCTTGGGGCACCTGGGTGGCTCAGTCGTTAAGGGTCTGTCTTCGGTTCAGGTCATGATCTGTAGGTCCTGAGTTTGAGCCCCACATTGGGCTCGCTGCTTGGTGGGAAGCCTGATTCTCCCTTTCCCACTCCCCCTATTTGTGTTCCCTCCCTCACTGTGTCTCTCTCTGCCAGATGAATAAATAAAATCTTTTAAAAATAAATAAATAAAAGAAAGTCTTAAAAAAGATAAAAAATGCAAAGCTTTTCATTTGGGGAAAAAAAACGTTTCCAGGGGCACCTGGGTGGCTCAGTCGGTTAAGCATCTGCCTTTGGCTCAGGTCATGATCCCAAGGTCATGGGATTGAGCCCCAAGCCTCTTGTCAGGCTCTCTGCTCAGCGGGGAGTCTGCTTCTCCCTCTGCCTGTGCCTCTGCCTTTTATCCCACTCCGTCTCTCTAAATAATAAATAAAATCTTTTACAAAGTTTCAGGGCACCTGGGTGGCTCAGTTGGTTAAGTGTCTGCCTTTGGCTCAGGTCATGATCCTGGAGTCCTGGGATTGAATTCTGTGTCTGGCTCACTACTCAATGGGAAGTCTGCATCTCACTCTCCCTCTGCCCCTCCACCTGCTTGTGTACTGTCTCTCTCTCTCTCTCTCTCTCTCTCTCAAAATCTTTTTTAAAAAATAAATAAGTAAAATAAAAACTAAAAAGTTTCTAAACATCTTAACTATCCAAGTGAGAATGCCACGGTCTTTTGGTTCAGAAGCCAAATCTCACCTGTGGCTAATTCTGACTCTGTGGATTTTCCTGGTCAGATAGCTCACCGTTTACTCCACTAGAGAGTAAACAAAGGAAAGAAAAGAAGTGTAACTTACTTTCTTCAGTCTTATTGGTGAGGAAAAGTTGATAAGAGGAGAGAATTTGGAATTTGGTGTAGGTATCAATTATGTATGAGTGCCTGATCACCCTGATAATCAAGTGATGGCTCTTCTGCATTATATATTTATTGTAAATGAGTAGTCAAACATCTTTCATACTATGGTCGTTTAGCAAAGGTATTCACCTACTGTGTACCAGGTACCCAGTTAGACACTAATAACAGGGACACAACAGGATCGATTTTTTTAAAGGAGTATTAAGCTATTACTATGTGCCAGATACTTCACAGATTATAGGGATCGAAAGGGAAGAAAAAAGAAAGCTGTGTTTTCTTACGAAAATTACTGTCTGAATAGGGAGACAAATTATCACACAAAAGGAACTTTATAATCCAGATAAGTATTACTAAGGGTAGGGAGGTGGTGCATGAGGGCTTTGAAGTGGAACTCAACCTACTTTGGGGTGTCCAAAATGGCTTCGAGCAAGAGATGCTTTGAGCCAAGATTGAAAACTGCCTCACGGGGAGCCTGGGTGGCTCAATGGGTTAAAGCCTCTGCCTTCAGCTCAGGTCATGGTCCTAGGGTCCTGGGATCGAGCCCCACATCAGGCTCTCTGCTCAGCAGGGAACCTGCTTCCCCCTCTCTCTCTCTGCCTGCCTCTCTGCCTACTTGTGATCTCTGTCAAATAAATAAATAAAATCTTAAAAAGAAAGAAAGAAAGAGAAAACTGCCTCAGGGTGGGGCGTCTGGCCTGGGTGGCTCAGTTGGTTGAGTGTCTGACTCTTGATTTCACCTCAGATCATGATCTCAGGGTCCCAGGATCGAGCGTAGCATCAGGCTCTGTGTTCAGCTTTGAGTCAGCTTGCGATTCTCTCCCCCTCTCTCCCTGTGCACCTCCCCCTGCCCACCCACCCCGGCTTGTACACTCACTCTCTAAAATAAATACATAAAACCTTTAAAAAAAAAAAATGGCTCAGAGTGAACTTGATATAGAAGTATCATAGAGGGAAAACATGAAGACTTCATAATGGAACCAGCATAGTCCCAGGGCCTGAAAATAAATGAGGGAGATAATGTGAGATGAGTCTAGAGAATTAAAGATCGGGGTCAGGATTAAAGATCAAGGATCAGGCAGGATCTTAACAGGTCTGGTAAAGATTCTTGTCTTTGTTTCAAAAGTGATACAAACCAATTTAAGAATTTTTAGTGGGAGTGACGTCAGATTTGTGTTTCCAAAAGATCACTCCGGTTTCAATGTGCAGAATTCATTCTTTAAATATATCCTGGGTGCCGACTATAGGCCAAGTTCCATTCTGCACACTGAGTACACAACACTGAACAAAACAGAAAGATCCCCTATCTTTGAGGATCTTCTAGACAATACACAATGATAGTACCTAAGATGGTGAGAAGCTCTTATAAAGAATACTGGAAGCCAGGCGAGAATAAAAGGATAGGGTGGTGGTGCTGTTTTATTAGCTTGAACCATATGAAATTCCTGGTCTTTTTTACATTCTTTTTAAATTCAGAACAATATTAGGTTCATGTGATTCCACATGGTTGAATGATATTAAATTGTTCAACCTAATACTTATTTGGAAGAGTCAGAGAAGACCTCTGACGAAGTCATGCAAAGAAAGAGGCAAGTCATTCGAATACTTAGGAGAAGAGCATCTCAAGCAAAGGGACAGCAAATGCAAAGACCTTAAGGAAAGAATGTGCTTGCCCCATTTGAGTAGCAATAAGGAGACCAGTGTGGCTGAAGTATGATAGACAACACGGAAGAATGGAATTAGGGACCAGATCAAGCGAAGTCTCGAAGACTATGGTAAAATATTGCCTTTTCCTTTCTGAATGAGGTAAGCTATCAGAGAGTTTTGGACAGAGGAGCTACACAATCTGTCACCTTAAGCAGGACTGTTCTGCTAATTGTAGAATCTAGGTAGAGTATATACAGATGGAGCAATGTAAAATGTTTTCACCTTTGTTGTATGTTTGAAAATTTACCTAATAAACATTATGAGACTGTTTTGGCTGCTATATTAGGAAAGACTTTAGGGAGGCAGTGATGAGATCGAAAAGACCAGTTAGGCTATTGCATTAATTCAGGCAGCAATAGCGGTATTAAGAAGTGGTTAGAGTCTGAATACGTTTTGAAGATAGAGACACTAAGATTTGCTGATGGAATGGATTCAAGATGCAAGAAAAAGAGAAAAGTGGGGGCCCCTGGGTGGCCCAGTCAGGTGTCCAACTTCAGCTCAGGTCATGATCTCAGGATCCTAGGATCAAGCCCCACATGGGCTCCGAGCTCAACAGAGACTCTGCTTCTCCCTCTCCATCTGCCCCTCCCCCAGCTCATGTGTCCTCTCTCTCTTTCTCTGTCTCAAAAAAATAATTAAGGTCTCTAGAAAGAGAGAAAAGTAAAAGACAACCCATAAGCTTTTAGACCTGAACAACTGTCAGGTTGGGCTTGCCATCTGAGATTTGGAAAACAGGGCACCTGGGTGGCTCAGTCTCTAAGCATCTGCCTTTGCCTCAGGTCATGATCCCACCGTCCTGGAAATCTATCCAGGCATTGGGCTTCCTGCTCAGCGGGAAGCATGCTTCTTCCTCTCCCACTCCCCCTGCTTGTGTTCCCTCTCTTACCATCTCTCTCTCTCTCTCTCTCTCTCTCTCTGTCAAATAAATAAATAATAAATAATCTTAAAAAAGAAATTTGGAAAACCGTCTAGATCAAGCTTCCACCAAGTTTGGAGGAAGACTTTTTGGACAAGGTAAGTTTGAGATGCCTATTGGACATCGAAGTGGAGATATCAAACAGACAATTAAATATGCAAGTAAGTAATTCAGAGGAAACATTCAGATAGGAAATTCAAATGTATGAATCTACCTGAAGATTAGGGATATGAGGACCAGTGCCTTGAGAATTAAATGGAAATACTCAGAGTTTAGCCTAAACCCTTTAACCTATGCTTTTGTTGTAGGCTGGTTTTGTTTCTAGCTATCACTTTCTATTGCCATGCATAATATTTATATGCATACTCTTTGCAATTCATTTGTGTTCTAAAGGGTTTCGTTTTTAATGTTCATATCTTTCCAAGCGGTTTATACATTTCCTGAGAAAAGACGTATTTTATTTTATACACTCCACAATGCCATATCCTTAGAACTATGATGCTTATATAATAAACTATGCCAATACAGAGTTTTTCATTTCTTTTGTTGTCATAAAGCATCAACTTTCTTAAAAATAATTTAGACCCTTCTGTCTTGTGAAAATAAGGGTAGAGTTAGAACTTTCAACCTACTGCCACTCATGCCCATTTCAAATCAGATCAGACAGAGCCTTCTGAAAAACAAAAAACAATAAGAAAGTCTCAGCTCTCCTCCTTATTGCCTTTATAATCAGGCTTTATGTGGTAGCAAGACGGTTCCCAACAATTTCAAGTCTACATCTATCCTGGTCCAAGTCCAGCAAGAAAAAGAACCTTCCCAGAAGTTCCTGGATTCACTAATTAAGTCAACACAGATTATCTACCTGTCCCTTAAAAAATTACTGCAGGTAAGAAAATTTTATGCTGTGATTGTCCAAATGTGAGTCACTGTTTCGCTGGTGTTTCATCCAAAGAACATGGACTGTAGAAGAGTGGTTCCCCAGAAGAAGAAGTGGGGTGCTGTCACCAAAATAAGGAAATGGATACTGATGGTCAGAAAATCATACATACTATATCAAATAACAAAGACCTAGAGCATTCTTCCTTAAGCTTTTTTATTAATTAATTAATTAATTTGTTTGTTTGTTTGTTTGTTGAGAAAGAAGGAGCTGGGGGAGGGGGGCGGAGCCTGACATGGGACTGGATCTTCGTTGGAATCATGACCTGAGCCGAATACAGATGTTTAACTGACTGAGCCACCCAGACAACCCCTCCTTAAGCTTTTTTTTTTTTTTTAAGATTTTATTTATTTATTTGACAGAGAGAGATCACAAGTAGGCAGAGAGGCAGGCAGAGGTGGGGGGGGGGGGAAGCAGGCTCCCCGCTGAGCAGAGAGCCCGACGTGGGACTCGATCCCAGGACCCCGAGATCATGACCTGAGCCGAAGGCAGTGGCTTAACCCACTGAGCCACCCAGGCGCCCCCCTCCTTAAGCTTTTAAAAGAATACCATGGGGGCGCCGGGTTGGCTCAGTCAGAACAGCACATGACTGGATCTCAGTGGCACGAGTTCAAATCCACCTTGGGTATAGAGATTACTAAAAAAAAAAAAAAAAAAAAAAAAAGGTAAAGAAATACCATGGCACTCATTTTACATCTCTCCCAATTCTCTACATAATACTGCATTATTTCCCCTGTATCATTAGGCTGTCAAAAATTCACTTGTCATTGATGAGTGAATGTCACAAAAAATAAATAAATGCATGAGTATAAAAGTAAACCAGCTGGAAGGGTCAGTTTTCAGCACGTCACTTTCCAGGATACTCCTACCTGAGTATTGCAGGTAGTTTCTTGTCCTACAATTCTTTCCTATTGTCAGTCTGCCTGAAAAATATTTACTAGCCCTCGGTACCCTGCGGGCAGGGTGGCTGCTAGCTAAGAGACCCGAGAAACCACTACAGAATCAAGTGACAATGAATCAGCTTACGTTTATCTTCTTGAAGGACATTTACTGTGTAGAATCTTGAAAGAAAAATGTATCAACGGGCTTATTTTCAGCTTCTTTTTGGTTTTACCACTTCCATTCCTTTCTACACTAATAGGTCACTTTCCCCACAAGATGTTTAACCTAACCTCTATGGCATTTTTATCCTTTTAGTTCAAATTTTGCTGCGGAAAATGGATAAATGGGTATAAAGAGAATGTTGGCTCTCTCTATTATACTGGAATTTGGGATGGTTTCTCTAGTTTGCTGCTTCCCTGGACACCAAACATAACATTCTCTGTTCTAGGACCTGCTTCAACTTGGTCATAAGACTGGCAGAAAGTCAAACCAAACTAAATGAGTAGTTGTTGGAGTTAATCTCACAGCCTGGAGCTGTATGGGCCATGGAATCGTCTGCTGTTATTAACAAGCACAATTCTGATCAGAATCACTGCTCTGTGGTCCTGTTCATCAGAATCTCATGTTTGGAAACCGGATTTGGGTCTGGGTACTTTAAAAATAGATATGATCATGGAATATAGCCATTAAAATTTCTATTGTAGGAGAAGGTAACATAGGGTCGTATTAATCATGTATTTAAATGTTGAAGTAGATTCCTGAACAATATGTTCAAGGTGATTCCTATATTGTTTAATATTATACAGATATAGACACCCAAATATTAACCTTAAGGAATGGAACCACCAGTGATTTGTTTACTGTTCAGGATATTCCCTGATAAAATGTACTATATCCATACTCAAAGTAAGTTTTAAAGAAATATATGTATCCCACCAGTACCCCAGAGTCAAAATACACAAAAGGTGCAACTAAAAAATTGATCTAATTATGATTCTCACTGCTCAAAACTATTGTTGATTTTTCTCTTGCCTTGCATACATCATTTTTTCCTTCCATTTTTAAAAATCAGGTACTGGGGGGCACCTGGGTGGCTCAGTGGGTTAAAGCCTCTGCCTTTGGCTCAGGTCATGATCCCAGGGTCCTGAGATCGAGCCCCACATTAGGCTCCCTGCTTAGCTGGGAACCTGCTTCCTCCTCTCTCTCTCTCTCTGCCTGCCTCTCTGCCTACTTGTGATCTCTGTCTGTCAAATAAATAAATAAAATCTTTCTTAAAAAATCATGTACTGGATGCTAAGAGTAAATGAACCATACAGGTGTGGCTTCTGCCCTCTCAGAACTAATTGGCTGGGGGCAGCATAACAAGTCAGCTGACAAACAATCCAGCCTGTCATGGTCCATAACAGAGTTTCGAGCATACTCTGTTAAAACACCCAACCCTCCTTTCACCCATCAGATTCTGGCTGTGGTATGTCCGTGGACAAGCACATTGAGCTCACACACCAGCACTCACTCTTGGTCAATGCTTCCATTTGAGCTGTGTCCCCACTGTCCACATGCTCATGCTCAATTACGAGGTCCTGGCCAATTATTTGGGTATTAATTTGCTCTTATTTTATAAAAATGAAATTGCAAATACTAGTTATAGGAAATGTAGGTCTTATCAATGTACTCTGAATGCTATAAAGATGTAAATCATTAGGCGTGCCAGAAACTGAATCTCTGGCATCAGATCCTCAGACGTTGATGATATGAAATCCAATAAACTGAGTGAAAGTAAAGAAGAAAATCAGAGACCAAGTATAAGACCCTGGGAGTATTATCCATTGTTAAATGTTGTGACTAAAAGTCTAGGTATGCTTGGAGATTTTAATCTTAATTTTTAGCTCTGTAAGAAAAGATTCCTCCTGAATCCCTAAGTTTACTGTTTGATTTTTAGATATATGGTCAGGTACGCTTTATGTTTGAAAGCTGGGCAGTTCACCATTGCCTTCCAAATAGACTTTATTTATTTATTTGTAAAGATTTTATTTATTTGAGAGAGAGAGCCCAAGCCCAGGGGGTGCAGAGGGAGAGGGAGAAGCAGGCTCTCTGCTGAGCAGAGAGCCCGATGCAGGGCTTGATCCCTGGACCCTGGGACCAGGACCTGAGCAGGAGGAAGGCGCTTAACCCACAGAGCCACCCAGGTGCCCCTACAGGATATACTTTAAATCATTTATCACATCAATGATGTTAAAATCCACAAGTTTATAATGGCAATAGGAAAAGAAAATACCATTCACCTGGAGGTTGCTATAGTAAGTTGCTAAGTTATATGGTAATGACAATTGGTAAATAAAGGAGAAGAATCAAACATTCTGGTTCTCCTATACAAATTGTATTTTAGGGTGACCAGAGTTGTTAAGAAAAAGCCTCTTTGTATAAATATTTCCACTTGGGGGGCACCTGGGTGGCTCAGTCGGTTAAGCGCCCAACTCTTGATTTTGGTTCATGTCATGATCTCAGGGTCATGAGATCAAGCCCCCTGTTGGGCTCTGCGCTCAGCACAGAGTCTGCTTGACATTCTCTCTCTCCCTCTCCGCACCTCCACGTATGTGCACACACTCTCTCTCTCAAATAAATCTTAAAAAAATATATATTTCCAGCTGGTAAGTATAAAAGAAATGATAAAAGATCATTTTGTAATCTCCTAATAAAATAGACTTAAATACCAATCATCAATGGATGCTAAAACATTAAAGATTGATGGGTCGAGTGAAAACACCTGGAGCCACTGATCAATTTTTTTTTCCACATCGATGAGAATCGAACGACCATAAATCATATGCATCTGCTATGGTGCATTTGAAACATATTGAATCACCTATGAAGTATTTTTTGCTACCTCCAAAATATTTTGAGTTTAAATCCAATTAAGCCTCTAAATGTAACAGTTTATGAGGAAGAAGGGATATGAACAATATAGGAAAGTGTCGAAACAACACCAGAGGAGATCCAGTCAACTAAACCCAGAATGTGGAAAGTTCTACAGGATAAATGACAAGATTTCCTTAACAAATAAATTACCTTAATAAATTAAAAAAGATTTAAGAGACCTAACTACCCAATACGGTATGTGGATCCTGATTTGACAAACAAGTTATAAACAGATACTTTTGAGACAATTGGGAAATTTGACTATAGACTGGATATTAGATGATATTAAGGAATTATTAACTAAGGGTTGGCAATTTTGTCCTTGTCATAATGATATGCAGTTGTTTTTTTGAAAATAGTCTACTAGAGGGGCGCCTGGGTGGCTCAGTCAGTTAAGCATCTGCCTTCAGCTCAGGTCATGATCCTGGGATTCTGGGATCAAGCCCCACGTTTGGCTCCCTGCTCAGCGGGAAGCCTGTTTCCCTCTCCCACTTCCCCTGCTTGTGTTCCCTCTCTCGCTGTCTCTCTATCTGTCAAATAAATCAATAAAATCTTTGAAAAAAAATTTTAAAGAAAAGAAAATAGTCTACTAGAGTCATATACTGAATAAGGACAGAATTCTATGATTAACAGGGTTTCCTTCAAAATATTCCAGAGGGAAGCGGGGAAGTGGCAAAAGAGTTGAAAACAAGATGAAGCTAGAATTGATAAGTATTAAAAGTGGGTACGAGGAACAAATGGGTTTTAATACCACATTCTCTATTTTTTGTGTGTTTTAAATTTTCTATAACTGGAAATTAAATTTAAATCAATCAATCCATACATACATGCTTAACATACAAACATACATGAAGGCTTTAGGGCTGCTTACTCCTATACCCCACTTGTGCCCTGGGGAAGCAACTGAGTGAATGGATCCAAAGTACTATAATATTAGGATGCCTGAGCCAGCTGGTGCTGGCTAGAAGTATGCTCCTGAGGAAAGGAGCATCTCTCTTTTTTGTGGAACCACTGAAGGGAAGAGTCCCAGTAGCAGCCACAGTGAGATCAGAAAGTGCAATCCAAGTCCCTTCCTTCTGATGGCCTGTGTATTCACAGGCCATCGAAGTAATGGTAGCCAAAGGTCTTGGTGACACAGGAGCTTGGGACTGACTTGGAGTGTAATTATCTCAAACTGGTGCTTCAGTAGTTACAAGGACACTATGTTCAAGTCCTGTGGGCGGCAGTGGAAGTTGACAAGGACATTGCTTTCCAAGGGCATCGCTTTGGAAAGCTGTGGAGTCAGCAATGACATGAGGCTCCCAGCTGCTATAGCAGCTTGGGTAACACCTTCCAGAACAATCAGCCATGATTGTGACTACTGCGATTCCTAGATGTACAAGAGAAAGACTTGGAGCAAGGAGAAGAGCGGAGGTCTGGATTTCCCACTGATCTAGACATGGGAGGTTTGCACTGACAAACCAAAGGCAGCCCCATGTTGAATCACCGGGTGTTCGTCAGTTGGTGAAGCAGGATTTATTCATTACCCAGCTCTTGAATTGCACGATTGTATCATTACATTTGATGGAAATTAGTCTGACTATGACTCAGAGGTATGACTAGAAAATTCCTCCCACTCCCTTGCCCCTTGTGTAATCTTGGGCAGGTTGCTCTTCTTGAAATTAAGATAATAATACCTTGCCTCTCTACCTCCAGGGTTGTTTTGAGGATCTGAAGAGATGATATGTGGAACTATAATTTTTGTAAACTATCAAATGCTGTACAAATATAAGGCATCATTATTACTATAACTGACTAGGTGATTTATATCTTAAAGCCCCTTATTTTCTTTGATTCTGTGTTAACAATGAATGTTTAATTAGTACATTATAAAATTAGATAGTCAAGAAATAACTACAGGGAAGTTTAGCATATAGTATGATCTTTTTATTTACTCCTATGTTACATAGGAATTCCTGGGAATATGAAGATCTTATCTACCTATATCCTTTATAGATATACATCTCCATCTCCTTTCTAGCTATATCTTTGAATGTGTGCTTATCAATTTAGGAGACAAACAAGTTGCTCTATATCCCATAAATAATGCATATTACTTTATAATCTCAATTTCATAAGTCAATATTTCTCCTGTCTAATAATGTATCACAACTGGGAGAAAGAAAAGAAGGTGACCAACTATAGTTCATGCAACAGATATAATTACCACTATTTTTGTATGGCTTGCAAACTAAGAATTGTTTTGACATTTTGAATTTTTTTAAATCAAAAGAAGAATATTTTATGACACGTGAAGTTCAAGTGTCAGTGTCCACTTATTGGAACACAGACACACTCATTCATTTATGTACTGTCTATGGCTGCAACAGCAGTTGAATACTTGTGAGAGAGACTATATGAGCAGTTGAATACTTGTGAGAGAGACTATATGGCTCACCAGGCCTACGATATTTACTATCTGGCCCTTTGCAGAAACGTTTCCTCATCCTTAGAATAGAGGAGTCAAAAGAATAAAAATTCAAAAATAAAATATCTAAGTTGTTAGCTTTCCTGGGGATAAATAAACTGGAATATATGGATTTAAATTATGCATATGCGGTAAGAGAAATTCAAAGTTATGGTTTCATTATCCAATGACCATTTTCAGTCAACTAGGAGGAAGTTAAAAATGTAATAAATAAAATATAAATAGAATACAATTAAATCCTTAGACGTATGTTCCCATTGTGCTCCATGTTGGTGGCAGAATAAAGAGAATAGGGGGTATATCTATTCTCTGATTAATACACAGTAGAAACTGACTCTGGCTAAGGGGAAAAGGTAGTTCAGTGGAAAGAGGATTCTTGAACAGTTCCAGAGTTGGTGGGAGAGCTAGAGATCATAACCTTTGGAAGGACAGGAATCTGGAGACCTCCAGTTCCTCAACAGCAAGAGACCCCATGCCTGATCTCAGGGCATTTCCACAAGACTTCAGGAGCCTTCCACCTGAATTTCGGGGAGAAATAAACTGATGGGCCTAGTGAAGACCCTGGAGCTAAAGGGAGAGAGTAACGTGGTTGGGAGTCCTTTTGGAATTACGTGGTTGGAATGGAGAAATAAAGAGGAAGTAAGAAAGAGGTAGGGATTCCAGGCAGACAGAAACGAACAGATGCACTCACGGGAAGCTTGTCAGGAAATGGGCTTTAATTCCAACTTCAGCACCAAATGGGTGAATGGGAGAATAATTCATCCCATTGGGCTTATTTGTACAAAAGGAGGGGTACAGTTAGACCTACCTGCCATAAAAATATTCATTGGCCACCATACATAACATTCTTACCCTCGGAAAAATATACATATTTTAAAGATTTATTTATTTATTTGAGAGAGGAGGGGGCACAAGCATGAGGAGCAGACGGAGAAGGAGAGAGAATCCCAAATAGACTCTGCATGGAGTGTGGAGCCAATGTGGGGCTTGATTCCCCAACCCCGAGATTATGACCTGAGTGGGAACCAAGAGTCAGACACTTAACTGACTGTGCCACCCAGGCTACTTTATTTTTTAAAGTTAACGAACAATATCTTCTGGGGTGCCTGGTTGGCTCAGTCAATTGCACATCTGACTCCTGGTTTTGGCTCAGGTCATGATCTCATGGTCTCAAGATCAAGCCCCACATTGGTCCCACTCTCCGTAGGAAGTCTGCTTGAGATTCTTTCCTTCTCCCTTTGTCCCTCCCTACCTCCTGCTCATGCTCTCTTTCTCTCCCTCTCTCAAATAAATGAACAAAGAAAATATTTTTAAAAACAAACAATATCTTCCATAGGATCAAATTAAAAGATAATTGTATGACTCTGTCCCTACTTTTATTCACCACTGCACTAGAGTTTTCAGCCAGTGCAATAAGACAAGAAAATGAAATAATAAACATATAGTTTGTAAAGAAAAAAATTGATCATTTTTTACAGAAGGTGATTGTATACATATAATATCCAAAAGAATTATAAATTATTATAATCAACCTATAAAATTTCATTTTTTTCTATACCAGAACACAATAACAACAAAAATAAAATAAAAAATTTTAAATGGTATTATTTACAAGAGCATGAAAATGCATTCAATATGTAGGAATAAATGTAATGAAAGATGTGCAGCTGATTTCCTCAAATTAGCTATAGGCTAATGCAATCCCAGTGAAAATCCCAGAAGGCTTTCTTTCTCTTTCTTCCTTTCCTTCTTTACTTCTTTCTTTCTTTTTTTGTGGAAATTGGCAAGCTGATTCTAAAAATTTTAAAGAAATGCAATGGGTGAAGAATAGCTGAGGCTATTTTGAAGAAGAAAAACAAAGAAGGATCTATGCCACCAGATATCAGAACTTAGGAGGATAACCAACCGTCCTAGTTTGCCAGAGACTGAGGGGTTCTCTCAGATGCAACACTTCCAGTTTCAGAATGCAGAAATTTTCATATATCAAATCATTATGTTGTATACCTTAAACTAATATGCAATTGTATGTCAATAATTTCTCATATGGAAAGGGAGGGGTGTGTACAGAATGTTCGAGGAAAATCAGGACAGTCAGTCACCATAAGACTTAGTATAGCACTTTATATAGTTATTAAGATAGTGTGATATTGGCACAAATATAAACAAATGAACCAATGAAAGAAAATAGAGAGACCAAAAATAGATTCATACATGTTTTATCATCTGATTCTGACAAAGATGGCACAACAGTAGTCTATTTGGGAAAGGATGGTCTTTTCCATAAATGGTGCCAAGTAATTGGCTATTTATATGGGGGTTGGGAGTTCAACTCCTAACTCTTAACACAGGAAATAAATTCTAGATAAATTATATTTCTAAATGTGAAAAGTTGAGTGGTAAAACTTTTAGGAAAAAAATAGGAGATTATCTATATGACCACGATATGGACAAGTATTTCCTAAATAGGGAACATAAAATGCTAAACCTTAAGGAAAAAAGTGATAAATTGGACTAAATTAAATTTAAATGCTTGTTTTCTTTCTTTTTTTTTTTTTTTTAAGATTTTATTTTTAAGGGGTGCCTGGGTGGCTCATTGTGTTAAAGCCTCTGCCTTTGGCTCAGGTCATGATCCCAGGGTCCTGGGATGGAGCCCCGCATCAGGCTCTCTGCTCCTTGGGGAGCCTGCTTCCTCCTCTCTCTCTGCCTGCTTCTCCGCCTACTTGTGATCTCCGTCTGTCAAATAAATAAATAAATAAAATCTTTTAAAAAAATATTTTATTTTTAAGTAATCTCTACACCCAATGTGGAGCTTGAACTCAACAACCCTGAAATCCAGAGTCACATGGTCCACCAACTGAGCCAGCCAGAGACCACAATTTCTTTCATTATAAAAATTATTTAAGAGGGGCTCCTGACTGGCTCAGTTGGTGGAATGTGGGACTCTGGATCTTGGGGTTGTGAGTTTGAGCCCCCTATTGGATGTAGAGATTATTTTAAAACAAAATCTTTGGGGAACCTGTGGCTCAGTCAGTTAAGTGTCTGCCTTTGGCTCAGTCATGATCCTGGGGGTCATGATCCTGGGTCCTGGGATGGACCCCTGCTTCCAGCTCAGCAGGGAGTCTGCTTCTCCCTCTGCCTGCCACTCTTCTTGCTTGTGTTCTCTCTCTCTCTCAAATAAGTAAATAAAATCTTTTCTGGGTAGGAGGAGAGGTGAGGGTGGGGGAGGGAGACAGAAAGAAGCCTTAGGCAGACTCCCTGCTGAGCCTGGAGCCCTACGCTGGGCTCCATCCCAGAACCCCAAGATCATGAACTGGGCTGAAACCAAGAGTCAGATGCTCAACTGACTGAGCCACCCTAGTGCCCCAAAAATAAGATCTTTAAAAAAATTATTTAAGAAAATACTTAAAAAGCAAGGCAGACACAGTGATTTTTATATATATTATATATGTAACTATATATTATAAATAAATATTTATTTAATATGTATTTAAAATAAATATTTTAATATAAATATGTTAATATTTACTTTTAAATATAAAGTTATGTATAATAAATATATTTTTACATACAAAATATGTATATCTTCTCCCATTTTATATATGTCTATGCACATATATGTGACTATATTTCTATCTATACATATCTCTATATATTGTTTGTTATATATCTGACAAAGGACTCATATACAAAATATATAAAGCATTCCCATGAACAATTAAAAAAGGACATATGAAATGGTGCTTATGTTATTAGTCATCCGAGAGATGTAGATTACTATCACTATGAGATAAGACAAACAGTACGAAGTGTCGGTAAGGTGTAGGGCAATTAGAACTTTCATACACTATAAAAAGCAGTATCAAATCATACAACCATTTTGGGAAACTCTTTGGCAATGTCAGCTAAAGCTCAACACATTTATACCCTATGACTTACAGACTCGACTTCTAGGTTCATACCTAGGCACCTAACAGAAACCCTCCTTAATGGATTTAGGCTTGGGATCGTACATTCAAATGCATACAAAGAGATCAGGCAATAACATCAACTGTGACAGTCAATATAGAGTGTCAGGAACTGTGGTAAAATGTCTCCACTCCCTACTATCACATTGACACAACTTGGCTAGCTTATCTCCATTTACATTGGAATTGACCACCCCAAGCCTAAAGCCATTAAGACTAAGTTAGGTGCCTGGGAAGCAAACATTCTCCTTCCTGAAAAAGAAAACCCAGCCGGCTACAGCTCTGCACGCCCTCCAGAAGGACATTTTCAGTGGAAGTGATATATGCTGGACACCATTTGGCACAGCTGCCCTTCATTCCTCCGTTCAAGTACCTCCAGAAACAGCCCCTGCCGCAATGTCTAGATCTCAGGTTTTGGCCTCTCTCTCTCTCTCTCTCTGGCTGATTGCTCTTGGGTGGAAAGCCTACCCAAGCCAAGTATAGGGCATGGATACAGTTGATGCTCTGCTTAGACCCCAGATCCCCGCGTGAGGGCAGGGCACCAACCCCCAATGCTGTGAACATTGGCTGCTCACAGTTTCTCTTGAATAGCCTTGCCCAAAAATGCTGGAGAATCTATGCCCTCAGCCAATAACTGATGGACATAGGGATACAAAAGGCACACTCCTTTGTTTCAAAATGGGATAACTCTGCAGATACCACCTTCTTTATCCCAGATCAACTTTCCTTTGATTTCATAAAAGCCCCAGGGCGCTTTCCGTTAATCCTCTTTTTTGGTTTAAGTCAGCCAAAGTCCATTTCTCTACCCTGAAACCAGTATCACCTTAACTAATATGATGGGTAATACGGTGACCTAACATGGCCTTGGAGATCTGACCCAATTCTTCGTGGGATCACATCAGTCGGAATCCTGAGAGAAAAAATAATTGATTACCCTACCTATTTCCTTGGCATCAGTAGCTAGAAATGCTGCTGGGCACACTCCCCATCCTGTAATCCTCCAGGAATTTGCCTTGCTAAGGAGCTAATTTGTTACCCAGGACTGCGCTTCCTTGAGACCTTCTGGATTCCCTGGAGGCAGGAAAAGATAAATTCCTTCCACTGGACATCATCCTCTCGCATCTTTGTTTCTAATCCTGTGCAGGATTAGCCTCCCTCTGAGACTTTCCCTCCCAATGTACCCTTCTACATCCTCATTCTCTGTGTGTATACATACGTACGTGGCACGTATAGGCAGGGTGTTTGTAAACATGTTAGGAAGGGGAAGGAGGAGAAAGTGGGGGGAGTCATAGACGGGTAGTCTGAGTTCAGATCACTAAACTATGGGTTATAAAGAAAGGGTGACACAACACAAGCCTGATTAGTTCCACTCAAAGTGGTTCACTGATTCATCAGAAAATTGATCCTTCTGACCCAGACTCTCCGCTCTCAATAATCAAAGGCAGCTTTTGTTGGAGTCAATATTTTTGCCTTTACAGCAATTTTCCGTAGTTTAGCCCAAAACAAGTTGCTACCAGAGCCAAATGTGGATCTAGCAGGATGATAGTTTAAGATATCAATGTACATTCTATTTTCCAATGAGCATGTCCTCCTCTCCCCTCCCCAACCCTCCCACCCATCTCCATTGAGGCACACAGTACTGTGGTCTCAGGGGGGACTTGGTGTAGAGTGACAAGTGGAAAGTTGATGAGACTTTCTAGCATGCTCCTAGTGACAGGTAGATGCCATAAATGGACGGTCCACTGGTCTTAGAGTGTCTACAGAGAAGGTTCTTTTAGTCCACACAGTACTTTTTCTTTTTCTTTTCTTTTCTTTTTAGATTTTATTTATTTATTTGACAGAGAGAGAGAAAGAGAGAGACAGCAAGAGGGGAATACAAGCAGGCTGTGGTGGGAGAAGGAGAAGCAGGCTTCCTGCTGAGCAGGGAGCCCAAGGCAGAGCTCAATCCCAGGACCCTGGTATCATGTTCAGAGCCAAAGGCAGACACTTGATGACTGAACCACCCAGGTGGCCCACACACAGTACTTTTTCATAGTATGATTTTGGTCCCAGAGGGCTCAGCTCCACAGTTTGCCACAGTCCCCAGCACTCCCTATTGTCTATCATATTACATGCCTGGTTTATTTCTGTGTGCACATAAATCTGCAACCCTAAGTTTAAATCCATTAAGGAGGATCGTGCTCTGTGCCCAAGAAGTGAACATTGTCTTCTGGGAGGAAGGAACAGGAAGATTAGGAGAGGGAAGGTTTCCATCAGAAGAGGAAAAGCCCCGGGTTATAAGCCTCTTAGAACCATGGAAAGTGAAAAGAAACAGAATCCACAGTTCGATTCTGGACCATCAGGCCTGGACCCTGTGTGGGTCCAAATGTCTGAGGAGGTGGGGGAGTTACAGAAAGCGCTACTTTGAAGGAGCAGTATTCCCAAGGCTGGAAAGAGGGAAAGAGGTGTGTGTAAGGGCCTGAGGTCACAGTGAGGAAATTTTTCCTCCCAAACACCCTTTTTGTTTTTCCCATGTGATTCATCCACTGAAGAGATATTTATTAAACATTCACTGGGTGTCAGGCATTGTTGTAGGGGCTGTGGATATGCCACTGAGTAAACTTTAGTGGAACTTTTTTTTTTTTAAAGATTTTATTTATTTATTTGACGGAGAGAGATCACAAGTAGGCAGAGAGGCAGGCAGAGAGAGAAGCAGGCTCCCTGCTGAGCAGAGAGTTCAATGCGGGGCTGGATCCCAGGACTCTGAGATCATGACCTGACCTGAAAGCAGAGGCTTAACCCACGGAGCCACCCAGGGACCCAACTTTTGTGGAACTTTTATTATTTAGTCTCTCTATGTTTCTGTTTCTGTTTTTCCCCATCTTTTCTTTTTTTTTTTTAAGATTTTATTTATTTGTTTATTTATTTATTTGAGAGAAAGAGAGAGAGCGAGATCATGAGCAAGGGGGAAGGGTAGAGGGAGAAGCAGACTCCCCACTGAGCAGGGAGCCCAATGTGGGACTTGATACCAGGACCCCAGGATCATGACCTGAGCTGAAGGTGGATGCTTAACCAACTGAATCACCCAGGTGCACCTTTCTCCATCTTTTCATCCAGATTCGGAAACACCACCACCACATTTTACCTCTTGGGGTAATTTGAATATCCCTTTGCCTTGAACAGCATGTAGAAAATTGTCTTTCCTTCATATAATTCTAGAATGATAGTTCTGAAAAAGCCATGAGAGCTGATGAAAGCCCCCCACCTCCAGGAAATGGAGACCCAGATATGTGGATATGAGCTCCAGTAGGGTAGGAAGTTGGTCTCTGATCACTACATCATCCACTGCAGTGCCTTGAACAGTGCCTGGCACATAGTAGGTTCTGAACACCTATTTGTTGAATGAATGAATGGACAACCAGCTAAGCAGTTAGGGGCATTCTACATTGAGTTAGGGGCAGAGGGGGCCCCCAGACGCACATAGCCTCAATCCCTCTCCAGTCTCTTTCCCAAACTGCAGTTTAGCAAAGGGAAAGTCATTGGTTCTTGTAAAGGCTTTAAAGGAAAGACTAAGTGAGAAAAAAAGCTTAAAAGGAGATTCAATGAGGGGACCATTTCAGAAGCACATCTAACCATGGCAGACGTCTAGAGGAAACTGATCTGGGGGAAGCTGTCTTGAACTGCACATGATTTATGGAAATATCCCTAGAACTTCTTGAGCTAGTTGCTCTCATCTGGGAATAGGTACGTTTTGGGGTTAAAGTGCTCCTCCAGGGAAGCTTCCTATTTACCTAGAGCCCCTTGCCTGCTTGGTGTCCTGTTCTTCGACCCAACATGCAGCAGATCCCCCAGCGGTTGCCTGACCAATGATGGGACTCTGAGAGAACAAATGGAATTAGGAGCCTTAGCTCTTGTCTCCAAGGGGTTTCCAGGCTTTGGAGGTTTATAGCCCCTCATCCGTCTATGTGGCCCACATGGCCCACATACGTGCTTCTGACGCAAGAACAATAATGACCCTAATGGTGATTTTGCTGCACATAATTTAAATGACAACTGTAGGTAAGACAGGTGGGCGAGAGGCCATCATAAGAGAAGACAACAATGCAGATCTAAGGCTCAAGAGAAGGAAGAAACGGCTGTGGGCCTCGTGTCTGGCCTACCTGGCCTCTCTTCCCCCTTCTTCTGATTGAAGCACTTTGGCCACCCCTCCGCCCCCAAAACAGCTCCCAACCCATTGCACACAGTCTTGATGGGATTGTCAATTAAAGTGCTGTGGCCAAGGGGTATGTGTGACCAAGTGACATACCAGGTCATTCATGCTCTTTCTTCCCAGAATTTGAGTCTCGAGGGCAGGAACATAGGGTGGAAGATCTATCCTGAAGCTCCCTAAAAAGACCACCTGTTAACTCCTGCTACCTGGGCTCCTCGGGTACCTGAATTCCTCTCCTTTCAGGGGTCTGCCGGTTAGATTCTGTATATTCTGTGAGCTTTCCAATACCATCCTAATAAGGGCATCTCGGGTCAGTTTCTGTTGCTGGCAACCTGAGAACCCTGCCTTGTACAAAAAGTTTCCTAGAAAACATGGGATGTGAGCTGACACGTGGAAAGGACGTGGGACTATTCCAGAGGAGGACAGTATCAGCAAAGCCTCCCAAGAGCTGTGCCCCACCTGGTTCAAGGGCAGACTCCAGGGGAGGAAGTATGAGAAATCAGGTGGGAGATGTGCAGTGGGGCTAGTGTGGGAAAGCCCTTTCCTTCTCATCTTTCTCCTGCAGCAGAGGTTGCCCCGATGCTGTTGGACACGCTGCTGGGCCATAATCAGTGAGAGCTGCCGATGGAGGGAGAGCCAGGCAGCAGAGCTGGACTGCACATATTAGAAACTGGGGATGGGCCAGGGAAGAAGATCATGCTGGGCAATATCACCTGGCTGGTAAGTTGAGGCAGCAAAAAGTTGGGAGACTCTATCGAGAGAAATAAGACCTATGGATTAGGGGAGGATTGTCAAAGGATAGAAGGGACTCCTGAGTCAGTCCACCTGGGTCTAAATCCTGGCTCCATCATGGACTGTGTGGGAGTGAATGCCTTACCCTGAAATAGTTCCTACTTCAGTTAATGTAATGGCTGGCCAATAACAAGCACACAGTAAATGATGGTTATTATTATTATTGTTATTATCAATAAAATTTGATTATATGCATCCAAATTGTTAATTATCAATTATCATTATCAAATTAAACTTCAGATTCGAAGCCCCAGACCATCCCTCCATGCATAGCCACCCACACACAAAACACAATTATATTTCCAAAATGCCCCTGGGACCCAGCCTGACATTACAGACTAATAAACCTGAGACAAAGCCAGTAAGATATCGTAAGAGAAAAGATCCAACAGCGGAGACTTCTACCATTGTGTTAAGTGGGAAATGGTGGTCCGACGCATAGAATTGTGGCGTAGACAGGAAGCCAGGGAACTGGCAGATTTGGGACAAAACCTAAAATACTTCCTGTTCTAATAAAGATCCTTGGAAACTAGATAACAGATACAGCCCATACCGCTTCAACAGGAGAAGGATGGTCCAGGAAGTACCCAGTGAGCCCAAGGAACTGGACTTGAAAATGTAATTGCATTATTATAATAATTTCAAGAAGATGGAACAGAGAAAGTGCTGACCTGGGAGTTAGAAGGCCTAGATTCTACAGACAGTCTGTTAGGATTTGTCCTGTATCAGTAGCCTCTGACCATGACATGCATGTCCCTCCACCACCTATAGGGACTTGTGACCATGACCCACTCTGCCTGGAGCCTAATCTCACTCCTAAAGTGAATGGGTATCAGCATAGGAAATAAAGCAGAGAAAGTCAGTAAATGAAGTGCTGGAAAATGTCTGCTGCCTTTCAAAGTTAGCAGGTTACTGTTACTTACCTAGGAGAGCAGCCAGAGTATAGAGAGGAAAATGTTTGAAAAGGGAGTGTATATAGCCAGGGAAGCTGGTATTTAGGGTGTTGTATTAGTTATCTATTGTTACATAATAAATTACTCTAAAACTTAGTAGCTTAAAACAACAATAAACATTGTCTCAAAGCTTCTGAGGGTCAGGAACTCAGGAACAGCATAGCTGGGTAGTTCAGACCTAGAGTCACTCAAGAGGGTGGAATTAAGGTCTTGGCCAGGGTTGTGGTCACCTGACAGCTTATCTAAATCTAGAGGACCTGTTTCCAAGATGGCTCCCTCATTTGGATGGCAAGTCAGTGCTGGCTGTTGTCAGGAGGCCTCAGTTCTTCCCCACAAAGAACTCTCCCTAGGGTTGCTTGAATGTTCTAATAATAGAGCAGCTGATTTCCTCAAGAGGGAGTGATCCCAAAAGAGTATGGTAGAACTGCAACATCTTTCACCATCTCGCCTCAGAAGACATACACCATCATTTCTGTTGGTATCCTATTGGTTACACAGACCAGCCATAATTCAGTGTGGATGTGAACGATACAAGGGCATGGATACCAAAAGGAAAGAATCACTAGGGGGCCATCTTGAAGGCTGACTACCACAGATGGAGTCCAGACATGGAGGACTGTGGGGCCCAGTGAGATTAATTGGCTTTAGGGTTGCAAACAGAACTCAACATGTAAATATGCTTCATGGACTCACAGGTGTATTTCGGTTCCCCAGTAGAGTTATGTCAGGCCCTCAGCACCAGTACCTCTTCCTGCAGATTTTGAGGTGGATGCAGGAAGAGGCCTAGCAATGTGCAGAATTTTTTCTGTGAGGACCGTGGGCTAGAACAGGCTGAGACCTGCTGCATAGCCCCATTGTTGAGCCTATTTCAAACACAGACCCCTGGAAGATACACAATGACTGGACCTAGAAACCTGTGTGACAAGATAGAAGTAGCATCCTTATCAGAATGTAAGGGTTGTGCTCACCTTGATTCAGTGGGACCTTAGGTTAGGGTTTATCTCTTTGGACATCTGAGATTTTGTTTTTTCCAATAGTAAAATATGCAATTTGAGGGAAATGTTTTTACTTTTCAATTTTGTGTGTCATAAATCTATAAGGGCTTAAGATGGCATATTCAACGTCTGAAGATCTGAATTGGATTTGTGGAAAACAACTAGAATTTTCTGGTTAATCATCTTTTGAGAAATTCTCCGCTGCTGCCATCTTGTGGCCACTTAGAATAATAACAACTAGAGTGTTGACTTTGGTTTTAGGAATCACCCCTCCAGACAAGGCCGAGAGTTCCTCCTCTGACATCCATCCAATGGTCTTCTGGATTCTGAATGAACATTTCCTATGCAGGTTGCCAATCTGCAAAGCTGTCTATACCAACTTTGTAAATACTTAAGTATTAGAAAGTTCTTTCCGATACTGAGCTAAATTCTGCCTTGTTCTCATTTCCATCCAATCAGTCCTTTTTTTATTATCTATGTTGGGTTTTTTTTTTTTCATATTCGAAGGCAGTTGCTTATCATATTTCCACAGTTTTTATTCCTAGACTAAGTATTTCAGCTCCCTTGTCCCTCCTTACATGATACGATTTCCAGAGGCCTTATTATTCTGTGCTTCTCTCTCAGGTCAGGTTCCCTAGAAGAAAAATCTGAGACAGGGTTTCTAGTGGAAGTGATTTACTGGAGGCAAGCCCTCGGAGTACACCTGTAGGGACATGTGGGATGCCAGATGGGGCAGGGGACAGAGCTGAGCAAGTGGACTCAGCTGGAGACGAGCCTGTGGATGGTCCCCAGGGGAGCTCTGGAGCACGAATAGTACCCCAGAGATCTCAACATGAGACATGTGGTTTCAGCCTTTTGTATTCTATGTCACTCAGTCATTAGCTCTGGGAGTGTGGGGAGTTAGGAGCAACCTTCCTGAGTAAAGTGATTCCTGTTCCCATTGTAAGGGGTTCTCAGGAGCAGGATAGAGCTGGGCGCTGTTAGCAGCCAACAGTCATGGCTTGTGGGGAATGGGTGCCTAGGAAAAGGGATCTGTCTACCTTCTGCTAAGATCCTGTCTCAGTCGTAACACCCAGACCAAGACCACATACTCCAGATGTGGTCTGTCCTGTAGAATTTGAGGGGGCCATCAAATCCCATTCTGCTTAGCCCAGGATCCATAGTCTAGGCTCACACTGGGGCTGTGCTAGTCTAACCTCCAAGATGTTTTTCACATAGAAGTGTTCCAAGCAAAGTGTCTTCTATCAGTGTGAAGGCACAGGGATACCAGAGGTGAAAGCACTTGTATTACTTTAAAAATCATGTTGATGTTTTAAGGTCACATTCTAGCTGAGTTCTTTTTGAACCTAGATTTTGTCACCTAGCCCAGCCCTGGTGCTGTTACCCACAGATATGATAAGTGTATCTCTTTGGTGACTTTCAACTTTCTTGTCCACTCTTGACACTTAACGGTTGGTCATCTCTCAGTATCTGGCTTTTCTGAGGTCTGGCTCATTGCCCCTGCCTGACCATTCCTGTTCTGTTGCTGTAGCCCATTCAACATCCCCTTTTAACTTTGGTTAAAAATGGATAGGAGCAGGCCTGAAGCCAAGGCTCAAGAGAGTGTGTCAAGGTCTAACAGAAACTTGCATTTGAGATAAGCAAACAGCCAGGAACCCAGCTAGGTTTCCAGGCCATACCGAGTGACAACACTGAAAGCTTAGGGATACCAACACAGTAGCCCTGAGCCTTCGGGTAGCTTGACAGGAGGTGGAGTGGTGTCTGAGAATAACATAGGGAATATATTCAACTAATATTAAGCTTACTTAAATGCATTGCAGAGCGGTGTATGATTGCCTTGAATTTTATGATGTGTAGAGAATTACCCTTGATAATTGACCTCCTTCATTGTCTAGGATAATGTTTTCCACATATCCAACTATAACATCACTTTCAGTGTCAGAGCCACAGAATGTAGGCGGGAAGATGCTTTCTCCTTCCCTCTAGCCTTGAGCTGGGATGGGGAGGTCACCCTCATCTGTGACCCTGATTGAGGTGTGGGTCACAGACTGTTCCCCAGGCCTCCATCAGTGGAAGAATCACAGGCTGTCAGAGGTCCTGCTACCATATTTATCTCTGCCAGCCTTGTCCAGAACTAGTAAATCCTTTCCCCCCAGAGGGCACATATGAAATGAGTCACCATGAAAGGCTGATCAGTTAGAAAAGGTCAGGGACCTCCTAAATTCACATCCTGTACCCTAGAGATATGTGTGTCCCATTCACCCTATGGGAAACACTCACTTGCAGCATATATTCTAGAGACTCAACTGTTTCCTGGTAATTCTATCCTCCAGGCCCTGAGTCACTTCCAGACCAAAGACCTAAAAACTTTGAGGATAATGAGACACAGTGGAAACCACAGTAGAAACTTATTGTATTAATTACCTTTGAATTGTGAAATGCCTTTTTTCCCTTCCCTGGTTAGAGCCATGGAGGTTTAAGCATAACAAATCCTCTCTTATTTGCTACTCTGTTCACCAAATTCAGTAGGTCTTTACATACTTGGGCTATCTTTACAAAGCAACTTAAACTGTGGTTTTCACAGCAAGCAGAGATTCCAGGAATGAGGAATACACTCTTCCAATTGCAGACACAAGGCAAGTTCCATACTGGGTTGATTCAATCCAGGCCCTTGATTTCAGAGTCACTATGTCTGTCTACATTTAAAACAGGTGATTATTTTCAACTAGGCAAAAGCATTCAAGTTAGAAAGGGTCACAGTGAAGACTAAGTTCCCTTCTCATTCTTTCCCTTGGTTCCAGTTCTGTTCTCCAGATGTAAATGTTATTGCCAGTTTCTCATGCATCTTTAATCAGGACTATCCTTCTAAGTATATGTTCATTGTGCTGTATGCATCATATATTCATTATTCTTTGAAATAATATTCCAGTAATATCTTAAGAAACCTGTGTTTCATGTCACCTGTCTTAAATGGGGTTTCCTCAAAAGCAGAGACTGAAGCAAGGAAGGACTTGGGTGAAGCACTGAATTAGGGTGGTGGTCGATTACAGCATGAAGGAGTAAAGACAAAAAAGAAGGGAGAAGAACTAAGATAGGAACATCTGCTGTGAAGGTAGAATCAAGAATTTTATTTTGGAAGGGCGCCTGGATGGCTCAGTCAGTTGACCTGCCTTTGGCTCAGGTCATGATCTCAGGGTGCTGGAATCGAGCCCCACATCAGGCTCTCCTGCTCAGCGGGCAACCTTCTTTTCTCCCTCTGTCTCTCCCTCTGCTGCTCCCCACCTTCCCCTGCCCATGCTCTCTCTCTCTGTCTCATATAAATAAATAAAATCCTTTAAAAGGAATTTTATTTTGGATATATTAAATTTTGAAATGATTTTTAGGCATCTGATGAAAAATTTAAGCAGGCACTTGGCAAAAAGTCAAATTATTCGCATGGAGCTGATTATTGTCTAGCTACTCTAGCAACAGGTCCCTCCTCTGACATAATCTCGGTCACTCCCCAGGCTTTCTTTCCCTGGGATTGATGTCAGTTAACTCGAGACTGAGCATTTTATCAGACTCCATTTAGCGCTGTCGAGAACATAAACAGCTAGGCTTTACTGTTGGTGGCAGCTGCTCTCCAGATGCCAGAATCACCCCCGAGACCTTTTATTGAGTTAAAAAAAAAAAGGTCCCAGATGCCGCTTTCCACAAACTTCATACTTACATCTTCTTTTTTCAATACATTAGCTCATAAAGTGGAAGCCATTGCCACACTCATTTATTTTTCATGAAGTGTTGCTGCAGGAACCAGGGATTCAGCAAGTGAAGCTGAAAGTCATATTAATAATGCATGCTAAGTACCACCGATAGGCACTCTTGTCATCGAAACATCACTGTGACTGTCAGACCGAAGAGCCGTCCATGCAACACGGTCAGACGCTGCCTCCCTTCTGCAGGGAGACTGGTAGTGAAGGGGCCGGACGGGAGTCTGTAGCTTTCGGCTTCAGGTAGTGGTTTCTTCAGCATTAACGAGCACAAAAACCATCCGAGGGTGACTCTAATTCTTTCCCGGTTGTCTTTCCTGACAACGACGGAGCCCTAGAGTCTGCGATTACCAAGCCCTCTCATTGATTTTCATGTAGGTGGTTCACAGCACATCCTAGGAGAAGCTAGCCTGAAGAAACCTATAACCGATGCTGCGGTCGTCTGGGTTTTGTCAGGCTCCCGGCTCCCACATGCATAAGCTGAGTTGTCCACCGTAGGCACCCTTCTCTGCTCAGCCACGTGCTCCCGGAGAGGCGGGCCATCCACCCACAGAGCGGGCCTGATTGGTCTAGGGCAAACACTGTTTCCCAGCCCCCCCCCCCCTTTTAGGGATTGGTTTAGATATGGCCATGTGATGCAGTTCTGACCGATGAAGCTGAGGAGAAGGGCCCAGGAGGCTGCTGGGAAAGATTTTTCTCGGTCTTAAAAGACAGCCCGGAGGGGCGCGTGGGTGGCTCAGTGGGTTAAGCCTTTGCTTTTGGCTCAGGTCATGGTCTCAGGGTGCTGGGATCGAGCCCCGCATTGGGCCCTCTGCTTAGCAGGGAGCCTGTTTCCCCCTCTTTCTCTGCCTGCCTCTCTGCCTACTTGTGATCTCTGTCTGTCAAATGAATAAATAAAATCTTAAAAAAAAAAAAAAAACAGTGCAGGAAAATCCCCCTCCCGCCCCCCTCACCCCACCCCTGACTTGGCTGTGTCTGGGTGTGGAGGCTGGCACCCGGATAGCCGCCTTGTGACAATGAAACGGAGACCAGTGCAAAGGTGAAGGCTGCCCACCAAGGTGGCACAGTGGCAAGATGGCACTGAGTCATAGAATTATCCTGGAGCTGTGGACTTGGACTTCCTTGGACTTCCAGGTATTTGCTTGTTTAGACGGATGAGTTTGAGATTCTTTTGTATTTTCTGCTAAAAACATTTTGACTGGTCTTGAATCCGTATGTGCACCTTTTTTTTCTTTTTTAAGATTTTATTTATGTATTTGAGAGAGACAGAAATAGCAAGAGAGAGAGCAGGAGTTGGGAGGAGAGGAAGAAGCAGGCTCCAGGCTGACCAGGTACCCCAATGCAGGGCTCAACCCCAGGACCCTGGGATCGTGCCCCCGGCCAGAGGCAGAGGCTTAACTAACTGAGCAACCCAGGTGCCCCTATGGGCACCTTCGATTTAGGGTTTAAGCTTTCTGTAAACTACTATTGAATAATTGTAACATAACAACTCCGTGGGCTCCCTAGAAGCAGAGTCTAAGAGTTCGAGTGTACCTGATTTATTGAGGTTGTGATCTCAGGACAACCCAGTAAAAGAGGAGGGAGTGAGAGAGGGTAGGGAAAGGGGGACACAAGTAGTCTCAGGCAAAGGCTGTCCTTGGCCTGATCCATGGCAGGTTCTGGATCTGCGCAGTCGTATATGGTAACTACCACCTACATGTAGCTATTTACATTTACATTCATTAAAAGGAATTAAAACTTAAAATTCAGTTCCTTAGTCTCCTATCAAGTACTTAGTAGCCACATGGGAGCCAGTGGCTCCCGCATCAAACAGAGCAAACAGAAGCATTACCATCATCACAGAAAATTCTATGGACACATGGTTGCCCCACCTCGATGCTTTTGCACTGCAGTGTTGCTCAGTCATTGCTACCCTGCGGGTGACATAACCCCTCCAGGGAGATCCTAGGAGGTGGCTCCTGTAAGCCAAGGGCAATTCCCCAGGGCAGAGCACAGAAGGTCACAGCACCTGCAGCAGCAGCACCCACAGCGTCTCCAGACTGGCCATTAGGTAAAGGGACCTAAATGAAGTACCAACAATGACGACCACAATGGTGTCAAGTAGCCACGAGCTGGGATGCAACACTTGTGGCAGAGTGATCAGGCAACATCACTTCCCTGCTAATCCAGAATCTGGGAATTCACCATCTCTTGGGATTACTACTAGGGATTACTACTTGGGATTACTACTACTTTGGTCCATATCCACCCCTGGTTCAGATGTATACCAACTCCAGATTTTAGGGCAGGGCTCAATGGCGCTCAATGGAGGTTCAGAGAGCAGCCTCAAGGAAGAAAGGCACATGGCCCAGCGAGTAAGAACTGTGCCCTGCTAGAAAGAATGTGAGGATATAAATTATTATTACTCATTTTCCTTTGTGTTACTTCTGTCTACTCCTTGTTTACTTCTTCCTCTGACACCATTTTTTGCAGTGCCATCTTCTGTAAAGAGAATAATAGATACTCCAGTCTTTATCTTGCATGGTTTATCAAAATGTTTTATTATTGCTGCTTTAGAAACATTTCTAAATGTGACTGTTGCAGTGTTCTATTCACATTCCCTCAGTGCACACCTGCCCAGCTTCCAACTGTGGGCACCTGCAACTTTGTCTGAGGGCTGTATTCTGGCCACTGAAGGCCATTTTGCTCACCTGTGTGGTGTCCAGGAATTGCTATCCCTCCTCTCACCTGACCCTCACTTCCCACTAGTCTTCAACCAATGATTAATAGAAATTAGTATATAAATACCAAAGCTCTTCATCGCTTGAAGAGGATACTTCAGCGTGAATCTACACAGGCTCCGAATGCCCCATCATGAGTGAGCTCCAGTCATCCTCATGGTAATTGGCTTGATAATGTCTGAGCTCCCTTTATTTGACTGCTTTTCCCATACTGTCTCACTTCCCCTCTTTCTGGTGTGTGTGTGTGTGTGTGTGTGTGTGTTTTAATATTATTTGCTTATTTGAAAGAGAGAGAGAGAATGAGAGCGAGCACAAGCAGGTAGAAGAGCAGAGGGAGAGGGAGAAGCAGACTCCCCACTGAGCAGAGAGCCTAACGTGGGGCTCGATCCCAGGACCCTGGGATCATGACCTGAGCTGAAGGCAGACGCTTAACCGACTGAGCCAGCCAGGTGTCCCTGTTTTGTTTTGTTTTGTTTTTTTAGCTCCTAAATGAACTACTTGCCCTTGAGTCATTGTCTCAGCATCTGCTTCCAGGGGAGTCCAACGAAGATCCTAGGTAAGGTCTACCAGGCCAGTTGTCATTGAGGACTGCTGTCCAACCTGAGCCCCAATCATTGGGGCCCAGGGGCTGGACTGGAATGCTTTGTCTCCATCTCTGTGGAATAGTTCGTTTTATTTTTTTATTTTATATATATATATATATATATATATATATATATACTTTTTAAAGTTTTATTCTGGAGTGAAGATTACTATCAAGTGTATACACTGTACACTTACACAGTAAGTGAGGCATACAACATGCCAGTTTCTCCATATCACTTTTTTTTTTAAAGATTTTATTTATTTATTCGACAAAGATCACAAGTAGGCAGAAAGGCAGGCAGAGAGAGAGGGAAGCAGGCTTCCCGCTGAGCAGAGAGCCTGATGCGGGGCTTGATCCCAGGACCCTGAGATCATGACCTGATCCGAAGGCAGAGGCTTAACCCACTGAGCCACCCAGGCGCCCCTCCATATCACTTCCCCCCCATCCCTCTTATTACTTAAAAAACTGATACTTTGTTCTCCAACTCCTACTGTTTATCTCTCAGTTGGCTCAGAACTTGAAAGGAGAGTAGGAGGTTATTAATTGAGTCTCCTGAAACTGTGCAATAAGCATGGTAGAAAGGTAGCAGTTCAGGAGCAAAATCCCGGTAGATGGGCCAGAGCGGGGCTAGATGCCGGCCACTGGCCTGAGGGGAGGAGGGAATCTACAGTCCACAGAGGAGGAGGCCGACTGAGGTAGTAGGTGGCATACCGGAATAAGAATTCAGGATCAGAGACAAGGCAAAAGTCAAAAAACCAGAGCGCTTGGGGATGCTGGGGATGCGATCCTGTTGATGAGACAAGAGCTCGTTTACCAGAACTGGATCACTGCAGCCAGAGTGGAGTAATATCATCCGTGCTGATGCATAGCTTATGGGACCTGAGCTAATCACACGCTTCCTGTATCAGGCTTTGATTAGGCCTGGGGGCAGGAGGCTGGGCTGCAGCTGTGGGCAGAAGAGAAACAAGTATGGAAACAGGCTGGTACTGATCCATTCTGCAACTGGATATTTAAAGGACTAGCGGGACACCTGGGTGGCTCAGTGGGTTAAGCCTCTGCCTTTGGCTCAGGTCATGATCTCAGGGTCCTGGGATTCGAGCCCCACATCAGGGTTTCTGCTCGGCGGGGAGCCTGCTTCTCCCTCTCTCTCTGCCTGCCTCTCTGCCTACTTGTGATCTCTCTCTCTGTCAAATAGATAAATAAAATCTTTTTAAAAAGTAAATAAAAGGCTAGCTCAGTTCTATCCTTCTTGTCTGTAAAGGGGCAATACCGTGCTTTGTTAAGCTCAGAAAGGAAAATGCCATTCTTTAGGCTCTTTTCTCAGATTTTGCAGACATTGACTTTAGAAAGCTCTCTTGCTTTTCTTGTATCTTTCATCTTCTCTGTCAAGGTTCATGAATCATGAGGGCACCTCAGCTGTTCTAAATGACCTCAAATTGGTCCTGTTCCAGACAAGTTAGAGAGCAGATATCCAGGTCAGGGCTCTGTCATTTACAAGGGATGGAACCTAGGGTCTCATGAAATGAAACTGTGGACTCATTGCCAGTAGGACTCTCTCTCCATTCAGTTCTCAACACCCTTTGTCCCACTTTTCTTTGTATGTTCATCTTATTCTCTCCACAGGCGGGTATTTATGACACTTTTAATCCCCAGCACCTTTAATCCCCAAGTTTACCAATGTCAGTGGAAAGAGGTCCGTATTCCTGGAAAGGACACTGATAGGCCCTGCCTAGACCTTATGCCCATTTCATGGCCCAGCATATAACAGGCAATCAGTAAATATTCTTGAATGGACAAATAAGGTTATCATGGCCCATGTGGCAGATATAGCCCCATTGTTATATATTAATAAATTGTAGTTGATGTTTCTATCTCAAGATACTGGTTCGTGTGCATGCACTTGCTTCCCAGAGATGTCTGTTCTTGATGTATTGAGGAAACAGTCTCTGAGCCTGCAGGACTGAAAGTTTTGCTAAATTCAGCATGATAAGTAAATGCCACCCTGGGAAGTCTCCTGGACCACAGTCTGCTCTACTTTCTCAGATGTCAGCCTGGACTATGCTGTTGATGGAATTTATGCCTTTCGCTGTTTGTATCTCTACACTGAGAAATTAACTATGAAACATAGTTTTCAAACTTATCTTCACAACATCGTTGTGAAGTCATTGTCAGATAAGGTCTTATGGTCTCTATTCAATAACTAGGAAAGTCCAAGCATATAGCCGGTATGTCGGTGTTTTCCAGGATTTCTTTTCCAGAATGTGAGCTCCTTGAGTGTCCATGAAAAGGGGTTCCATAGTCAATTTTGATCAGGAAAACTTTTATTGATTCACAATGCATGCTACTATATTAAAGGTTCTGAAATTAGAGTTATGAAACCTATATGAACTGAGCTTTTTTTTAACGTTGAGCAAAAAGGTTTTGTGAAACTATTGATACTAAACCTTCTGGTTCTGCATCCATCTTCTCTTTTGTTGAAAACAGTTGCCTCCTGTTTTCCCAGACGGTCTCTTTCCACCTAAAACCAGTCCCTTCACTTATGCCCAGCATCTTATCTCCTTCCTTCCCCATCCTCCAGAATCTTCTTTTCTTTTTTTGCTGCAAGAAAACTTGTATTGTTTCCATTTGATCCAGGGCTTGGGAGGGTTCCAGTGTGGTTAAAAAGCTTCTTTATAGCTTCAGGGAGAAGCTCGGGTAGAGCCCCGACACCAGGGGGAATACCAAAGGGGCCACTGAGCCCCCAGGGCACATAGTTATGCTTGGAGGTGAGCCTTATGGAAGGGATACTAACCCACCCAGCGTGGGGGCAGGCTAGCCTACGGAGGTGTGTCAGACAGTTGACCATCTTCTTGATGAGTTTCACCTCCTCATCTAGGAAGTAGTTCTCTAGGAAGTTACAGAGATGAGGGTCTGCATGGCCAGAACCCATCGCATGCAGATAGAAAAGGGCCTGGTTCAGGTTCTCCTCCTGGATCATTGCAGCTTCCCTCGTGTCCAGGCTTTTACCCTACTTATCCTGGGACGACTTCTGCATGTCATGGAAGAGGGCATGGCCTCTGCCCTTGAGGTGCTCCTTGACCAACTCCAGGAATAAGTGGCTTACATTCTCCAGAGCCACATCATGGAGTCAAAATAGAAGCCCAGAGAGAGAGGTAGGGATGGGAGGCCCACAGATGCATGTTGATAGGTGGTTGATAGGTGGCCTCTACCTTGGTGGAATAATTCTGACAAATCTGGGAGTTCATGGTTGGTTGGCAATAAAAAGCTATGTGTATACACACACACACACACACACACACACACACACACACACACACACAACTGTGTTCACTGATCCCAGAGGCAGAGGATGGCTGAGATGATGGCACAGCTGGAAGAGAGGTTGGACTGTTCTTGGAGGCTGAAAGAAAGCATGTCCCCCGGTCCCATCCAAACACTTGAAGCACGAGATAGATCTGGGGGATGGCCAGGATGCATCCCTTTATCTCTTTCTGGATCAACACCTTCTCCCTCCTGGATCTTTGCAATCAACATTTACACAAACTCAAGAGCCTAAATCCTTGCTTTCAATGTGGTCAATGAACCAGGATCCTTGACATCACCTAGGAGACTGCTCCAAAAGCAGAATCTCAAGCTCCAATCCAGCCCGCTAATTGTCTGCAGTTTAACACAATCTTCAAGAGATCTGTATGCGCATGAATGTGCTCTAAACCACAACCAAGATTTTCTGGTAAAAATGCCAATCAGATCTTATCTAATCTCCACCAGAAACATCTTGTTCTCCCAGATTTTTTCCCACCCTCCATCCCTTCCATAACTGCTAGATTCCTAAAATGAGTTTTCCAAGGACCCTCTTTGGCAAATGCTGGGCAGTCACTGGCCCCAGCTTTGTGACAGCACCTGACTCCCTTGCCTTTGAGGATTCTGAGCTCTGATTTGCTGCAGAAATGACATTTTCAGAGTCAGTCATTTTCAAGTTTGTTCTCAGGTCTGCTTTCCACTCTTATATTGCAAGGGGCTGACTCTACAACTGTCTTTCCAGGCTCCCTTGCCAGCTTCCACCAGTGCAAGATTGAGGGTGGGAGGAGAGGAGGGTCTCCATGGAGGCAGCACAACTTTTGTGGTTCTGGCCTTGCTCCTGGACTGTTAACACTGCCTCCTGCCCTTGGTCCTCCAAACCCAGGGATTGTTAGAGCTCCCTGCTCTTGCTAATCTCTCTGTGGTGTCACCATCCTCTGTCTGGCTTTTTGGTTTTCCCAGTACTTATATAGCTAGTCCCCGACATCTGAGATGGGTTATGCTTTCCCAAGTGAATACTCTGACTGACTGATACATGGAAGTATCAGAAAATGGAGGTTATGGGAGGGAGAACATTTAAGGAATAGGCAAATCCTCTTTTTCTTTTTTTTTAAAGTTTTTATTTATTTGAGAGAGTGTGTGTGAGAGAGAGGAGGGGCAGAGAGAGAGAGAGAGAGAGAGAATCCCAAGCCCAGACACTGGCCAAGTATGAAGCCCGATGCAGGGCTTGATCCCATGACCCCAAAGCCCATGACCTGAGCTGAAATCAAGAGTTGGACACTCAGCCAGTTGAGAAATAGGCAGTTCTATTTGACTCAATAGACAACCTTGAAGTCCAGGCCCATGTAATGGGGCCCAGGAGGCAATGTCAGCGTATTTGTGTCATGAGTTCTTACCTGCCACCATTTCAATAGCACTTTCCTTTGAAAGCTAATGTCTTGCATTCGGGGGGTTGTGGGAAAGTTTTATGAATAAGGAAAAGGGCATTTAGAGAGGACAATCAATCTCCCTACACGTGAGTGACTCTGTCTGGTTGTAAGTCACAAATAAATCAGTGCTGTTGTGTAGTTGTCTGGCGGTGGGGTCAGAGTAGTTGTTCAACAGAAACCTCTTCATCTGACAGGTTGGGGACAACTTCTTCCAGCTGCATGCATAACCGGTCTGGGTTGGACCTGCTGCTGAGTTGTCATAGTTGGTGGTTGGGGCCTATTGTCAAATGTCAATATTTTCACAGTCATCCCACATTGCCAAGTTACAGCTCACCCTGGCATCTGTCCCTTGGCCCTGGGAGGACAGGCAATTCTTTCATACATAATGGGAAAAGATACAAGAGAGACTGTCTTTTTCTCTCAAAGACTGTTCAAGCAGAACGCCAGTGCACTCTGAATAATGCCTTTTCACATGGAAAAAGAATAGAATTCTAGAATCACATACTCTGGGGACAGTTAGAGATGATAGTTTACTGAGTATGATTTTTGTAAGAAGATTCTGTAATGAAATGTAAGCCTCAAAGTCAGAGATAAACAGCGTATTTACTCAGAACATTGCACGTTTGTCTGTCTATGTGTATGTGTGTTATCATCCTTCAAGTGTCCCGTGATTAAGATGATAATTATACTCTGCCTGGAAATATGGACAGAGCTAAGGCTGAGAGTGCAGGGCAGGTAGGAACGCAGGGATTGGGACACTCACCAACAAAGGTGTTTCTCCATTTCTTTTCCTCTGGAGGTTAAACCAGGAACTGCCAGTCCTTGGGCACTCCCCTTGGGGAGCTGCTGAGCAGGTGTTTGGGGCGTGGTCTAAGGTGACAGCACTCTCTGGGAAGGAATGCTTCTTTACTTTTCACAAGCTGAAGACACAGTTTGACCTAGAGATGAGGCGGTAGAGTTTTTGGCTGAGACTACAGGCCCCAACTATCTGCCACTCTCCTGGCTGCCACGGAACCATGGAGGGCAGCTGGGGGTCATTACCCTTGGTAGAAGGTGGGCACACGTGGTTTCTCCTTTAAAAGTCTAAAAGATGCAGCCACGAGGACCCCAGCCCCTCACAAATATGTGACACTGGTCCTTTTGTCCCTGAGTTGAAAAAGCAGGCCTAATTATTTTATGTTATTATTATTATTATTTTTTAAAGATTTTATTTATTTATTTGTCAGAGAGAGAGAGAGTACACACAAGTAGGCAGAGAGGCAGGCAGAGGCAGCGAGAGAAGCAGGCTCCCTGCCAAGCGAGGAGCCCGATGCGGGACTCGATCCTAGGACCCTGGGATCATGACCTGAGCCGAAGGCAGCGGCTTAATCGGCTGAGCTACCCAGGCATCCCAAGGCTTAATTATTTTAATAATGCCTCATTGACTTTGATTTTATTCATCTCTTCCTATAGGAGCCTCATTCCTGCGAACCCTGGCTAAGATACAGATCCTTAGCTTTTATATTGAAAACAAATTTCCATGGTTAGGAAAATGTCACTTAAAAAGTCTGTATTTTTTTAGCCTTTTTTTTTTTTTTTTAAAGCTCTGATTGGCTTTATTAAGTAATTCATGAATCAGGCAACATCTCCATCTCAGCAATAGAGAGAGGCTCCCTGGCTCTGATTTTCTTAAATTACAAGTAGGATCCTTTGAAAATTGATGACAGGAAACCCCGTATTGTTTACAATTCCTTTCCTTCTTCTGCCTATAAGGAGGCAGTTCCTAGTAACCAGAAGTTCTACTGTTTGCTAAATGCAAAATCAACTTCCCTATAACAATTGCCTCTCCTGCCCATGAGGTTAAGTGATAGATGTGGGAATGCAAGATTAGAGAGGTGGGGCAGAGGAGGCTCTACTTCAGGAATGAAACAGAAGTGGCTGGAAGCCCAGGCAGGGGACGCTGAGCCAAACAGGGCTGACATATGTGGGGGTTGGGGGAGTGGATTAAGACATCCATCCAGTTTGGGGAGAAAAGATCTATTTAATAAAATGATTCAGAGTAAAAAATACTGTGCACTAGAATATGCAAACCATAACCTGTGTTCACCTTAGAATATCTAGATTCTGGAAATTCTATATTCTGCAGTGAAATATCCAGTTTTTGCTATTGCATAGAGAGGAATCTTTTCCTTTGGAGAGTCAGTTGAAGTAGTATCTTGTTCTGAGATGCAGGCAGGAAGGGGACAGTGCATGCCTCTGGAGCTCAACCCCATGGTTATATAAAAATATTATATATATATATATATATATATAATATTCAAAACATACCAAAACACACAAAGTAAAAAGTGAAATTTGCACTCCCCCTGTTTTGATTAATTATACTGTTCAGTGTTAACCCATCCACAGCTAATAGTTTGGTATGTATCCTTCAATATTTCCCCCAAGCATTTGTGGATACATAAATGATTGATTAATTATTTGGTTCAAAAAGAATTTGAGGTTGAAAACAATTTCTCTTTAAAATTGTGAGGGTAGTGTTCCATTGCCAACCTCTTTTTGAACGTGTTAAAAATGATTTTTGAATGGTTAATACATGCTTTGGGATCTGAGTTCAAAAGATAGAAAAGCATGTGGAAGTAAATATCCTCACCATTGATACTTCCTGCTGCTTAGTTTCCTTCACAGGTAATAACTACCGTCCTTTGTTTTTTGTGTATCTTTTGAGATGTATTTTTTTATATCTATGGCTTCATAAATATATGTACCCGCATATAAGTAGAAACATATGAAATTACCACTTTTGAAGTTAAAAAAATCAACAATTTCATGAGATTCAACATAATATATATGTATATATGAATACAATTTTTTTGGAACATTTTATCTATTTACTAGAGTGGGAGAGAGAGTGTGTGGGAGGGAGAGGGAAAGGCAGACTCCCCACTGAGCATGGAGCCTGATGTGGGGCTCTACGCAAGGACCCAGAGACCATGACCAGAGCTGAGTCAGATGCTTAATTGACTGAGCCATCCAGGTGCCCCACGAATACAACTTTTAATGGCACTAAAAGCATGCTATATACGGTGTAGTGCACTTTGATACCTCAAACAAAAAATCTTGAGATCTTCCCATATTCGTATGCATAGAGCTGCCTCATTCTTTTTAAAGTTTTGTGTCTATTATTTTCATGGTAAACTATTATTATTTTAAAACTTATATACAGTAAAATAGGATTTTACTTCTGGTGTACAGTTCTCTGAGTTTTAACATATGTGTAGATCTGTATATGCACCACCACCCTCAGGAAACAAATATTTCAAGCATATTCGTGTAATTGCTCCCAACAGCAAAGACAAAGTGCCACCCTCAAGTACCCCAGGATCTTCCCTTAATCTCCCCTCCTCGTTGCTGTGCCTTTTCTACACCCCAGGACAATATTTTCTTTGACTTCCAATGCCATAGATTAGTTTTACCTGCATGAAATCACATAGTATATATTCTTTTGTTTGCCTACTTTTGCTCAGCATTATATAAAATCCATTAAATGTCGTGATTACTAGAGAGCAATGCATTCCACAATATTTCATTATATTATGGCATTTTTTGACATGCAGAATTGAGAAAAAAACATTTATATAGTTTGATAAATTCAACTTTGTTCATTGTAATGGTTTCTGGGTTTGTGTTATACTTAGGCATTTACCAATCTAAGATTATAGAATAAACCATCCCGTGTTTCTTCTAGTGCTTTAATAATTTCGTTTTGTAGGTGAGGAATGAATCCAACTTTTTTTTTTTTCCTTCAAGGTACTGATTTATTTTCCAGCTACTTCCTTAATCCTCATGGGAAATTTATGATGGATAAAATTGTGTGTCTTTATTTTGCAGGTGGAAAAACTGAAACAGGGGCGCCTGGGTGACTCAGTCGGTTAAGCATCTGCCTTTGACTCAGGTCATGATCTCAGGGTCCTGAGATGGAGCCCCACATAGGGCTCCCTGCTCAGCGGGAAGACTGCTTCTCCCTCATCCTCTGCCCCTCCCCCACTCATGCTCTCCCTCCCTTTCTCTCTCTCTCTCTCTCAAATACATAAATAAAATCTTAAATACAAAAAAGAAAGAAAGAAAGAAAGAAAGAAAGAAAGAAAGAAAGAAAGAAAGAAAGAACTGAAACAGAGAAGCAAAGTAACTTTCCCCTTGACAGATGATAGCAGCACCAGAATTTGAAGCCAGCCTGTTAAGTTTAATGTCTGTGTGCCTATTGCTTAATCCTATCAGTCTTTCCCTACGGGAGGAATCTATCAACACAGTATCTTGAATATGAGGGGAAGGTTCTCTTTTTGTTTCTCCTGCAACACAAACATACTATGTAAATGTTTGCAAGAGTGAATTTGTTTACTTAGAATCTGATTATCAAGTAGTTACTTGGTAAGGAGCAAGGAATTTGCCACTTCTCACTTTTATTTCCTCAACCCATCTCTTTGTTACCAAGATCTTATTCTGGAAATGATTTTTTTTTTTTTCTTAGCTCAGTGTTGGGCTTTTCCCTTCAAAAGAGTCTTCTAGTTCAATTGTTACCATCTGCTGTGTAAACAGCACTAGGACATGCCATGTAAACAATTATAAAACTGCTAAAGATGACATTGAAGTTTTAAAAACTGAGCAGCATGTGTCTCAGGGAAGAGAAGGAAGTGTTAAATTTATGACAGTTGGGAGGCCAGGATAAAGAACAAGAAGGCCTGAGGTCACTTTCCTGTTCTGTCACCGAGATTGTATGACTTTAGGAGAGTAGTTTTTTGCTCTACTTTGTGCCTATTCGTCAAACAGGGATATTAGCAAAAATGACAACGTAACCCTTCACTTTTCCCTAGTTTACTTATTTTCTGCCTACAATAGGGATGCAATTAGAAACAAAGATACCCCCCCACACCCCAGTTATTTAAAGAAAAGGTCATAGGGAGAAAAGTAGGCTGAATTTCTGGGAGAGTCATAGTCTAAGTTTAGACAAAGATACAGAGACTTTTCTTTCATGGGAGGCTTTCAACTGTTTTGTAGTACACTTTACATGGCATACAATGTTCTTTTGCAAAAGCAAATATGAAAAACATAGTACGTTTAAAGTGTTCTCATGAAGTGTGTGAAACCAGTGTAATGAAGTATTTCAAAGTGCTCCAGATCTGTTTCTTGCTACAGGCAAACTGTGTGTGTGTGTACATACATACATACCTATACCTATACATATATATCCCCCTGCCCCATACAAATCTGATATGTGAAGAACCACACAGCAGTACGACTTTCCCATTTGAGGATAGTGCTCTGAATGTACACAAGTAGAATAATAATTATTTTCTGACAACCAAGAAAGAATTTATTTTAGGGAGCACACTTCAATGTCAATCAGTAAATCATTCTGGAGCAAAGTTGGAGAACACAGAGAAATCAATGTCAGTGGAAGTCTGTGTCTCCACAGTACCAGATCCAGAGGTAGTATGGGTGATGATGTACCATGGCTTTAGAGCCATTAGAGCTCTGGGTTCAACTGTTGCTCTGCCATGTCCAGGCTGTGTTACTTTGGGTGAAATGCTTACTCTCTCTGAGCTTTAGATTTTTAACTTTTATTTTAGAAATTTCATACAGTAGAATTCAGTGTGTATAGTGTATAGGTTTCGGGGGGTTTTGAAAAGTGCACAGAGTTGTGTATCTACCACCATAATTAAGATATTAATTATTTCATTATCCCAAAGATTCCCTCACTATGCCCTTTGAGTAATTCCCCCACGTTACCCTCCCTCTCCCTACTCAAGTCCTAGAAAACACTGACTTGTTCTCTCTCCCTATCATTTTGTCTTTCCAGAATGTCATAGAAATGGAATCATATGTATGTATGGCTTCTTTTGAATCTGACTTCTTTCACTTAGTAAAACTTACTTGGGATCCATTCAGGTTGTTGTGTGTAGTTGTTGTGTGTCAGTAGTTGGTTCTTTATATTCTAGAGTAGTATTCCATGGTATGGATGTACCACAATTTGTTTATCCATTCACTGGCTGAAAGACATCAGAGTTTTGATAATTTGTGTCTTTCGAGAAGTATGTCCATTTTTCTACATTATTGAATTTGTTGGCCTAAGTCTCCTTATGATATTCTCTCATGCTATCTGTGGAATCTGTGGTGATGGCACCTCTAATTTCTGATACTGATAATTAGTGTTTTTCTTTCTCTCATTGAGTTTTACTAGGGGCCCATCAATGTTATTAATCATTTCCAAGAACCAAATTTTAGCTTTGTTAGTTTTTCTTTATTGTTTCTCTGTTTTCTATTTCAGTGATTTTTGTTCTTATCTTTATTGTTTAATGCCTTCTGCTTACTTTGATTTTAATTTTCCCTTCTTTTTTCTAACTTCGTAAGCTGGAGTCTTAGATTACTGATTTTTATTTTCTTTTTCTAATATAAACACACAATACTATAGATTTCCTTCTAAGCACTGCTTTAGCTGCACCTCACAAATTTTGATATGTTTATTTTAATTTTAATTCATTTAAAGCATTTTCTGATTTCCCTTAAGCTTTGTTCTTTGACCCATCACTTATTTGGAAGTTGGCTGCCTAATTTCAAAATATTTGGGGATTTCTAGATATCTTTTTGTTATTGATTTCTAATTTAATTCCTTTGTGGTCCGAGAATATGCTATATGATATTAATCCTTTGAAATTTATTGAGACTTGTATTATGAATTCGCATATGGTCTATCTTGGTGAATGTTCCATGTGTACTCAAAAAGAATGTGTATTCTGCAGTTGTTGGTGGTAGTTTTCCAAAAAGATCAATTAGGCAAAGTTAGCTGACCCAGATCCTCTATATCCTTACCTACTTTTTTGTCTACTTGCTTTATCAAGGACTGAGAGAGGTATCTTAAAATCTCCAACTGTAATTGGGGAGTTAAACATTTATCCTTTCATTTCAGTCAGTTTTTGCTTCATGATTTTGAAACTATGTTATTATGTAGATAAATATTTAGGATTTTATCTTCTGATGAATTGATCTTTTTGTTATTTTGAAATGTTCTTTAGGGGCACCTGAGTGGCTGAGTGGGTTAAACGTCCAGTTCTTGCTTTTGGCTCACGTCAATAACTCAAAGTTGTGAGATCAAGCCCTGCAAATGGCTCGGCACTCAGCATGGATTCTGCTTCAGGTTTTTTCCCTCTGGCCCTCCCCCTCCCTCTCTCAAATAAATAAGATCTTTAAAAAAAATTCTTTATTTTTGTAATACTCCTTGTCTTGAAGTCTACTTTACTTGATATTAATATAGTCATGCAGGTTTCCTATGATTAAGTTTTGCATAGTATATTAGATTCTCTGGTGCATTGTTCAGATGTGCTTTCAGAAACTGAGGCATTCATTTCACCAATAGCTAGTAGTGTGGCTACAGATGGTTCACACCTGTCTGTATTGTTCCCCCTCTACCCCTTTCCCCTCTAACAAGATCTAACAAATCACTTGTAAGTAAATCTCAGAGTCTGTTACCAGGGAATCTTGATGTGTAATATATGATATACTCCTTTCCATGTTATTATTATTAACTTATTTGTGTCTTTATATTGAAATTGCATGCCTTAAAAACAATGGATCTTGTTTTTCTATTCATCATGACCAACTCTTCTCTTTCACCAAAGTATTTAATCAATTTATATTGAGTGAAATTTTGGTATGGTTGGGTTTAAGTCTACCATCTTGCTCCTTGTTTTCTGTTAGTCACATTAGTTCTTTGTTTCCTTTTCTTTTCAGTGCTGTCTTCTTTTTGATTACTCGAGTTTTTAGGATTGTATTTTATATCTTCTATGGGACTTTGAGTTAAATCTTCTGATTTATTGTTTCTTTTTTAGTGGTTGTTCTAGGTATTACAATATGCATCCTTAACTTATCATAGTCCAAATAGAATTAATGTCATACTACACATATACTGTGAGAACCTTACAGCAGTATACTTCTATTTACCAAATTTTTGTCCTTTGTGCTATTATTATCATAAATTTTACTTCTTTGTATGTTAAAAACTCCACAATTTATGGTCATGATTTTTGTTTTAAGTGGTCAATTTGATTTTTTTAAAAGATTTTATTTATTTATTTCAGAGAGAGAGAGAGAGAGAGAGAATGAACATGCAAGCAGGGAGAAAGAGCCGAGAGAGGGGGAGAGAGAGAGTCCCAGGCAGACTCTGTGCTGAGTGCAGAGTCCTACATGGGGCTTCATCTCACGACCTTGAAATCATGCCCTGAATTGAAATCAAGAGCTGGATGCTCAACTGACTGAGCCACTCAGGTGCCCCAACAGTCAATTTGATTTTGAAGAAATTAAGAAAGGAGAAAAAAATAGCCCTTCATATTTATCTGCATATTTGGAAGTTCTTCCTTCCTTCTTGTATATCCATTTGATAACATTTCTTGAGCACTTCTTATAGTGCAAGTTTTCTGGTGAAGAATTTTCTCAGCTGTTCTTTTTCAGAAAGTGTCTTCGTTTTGCTTTCGTTATAGACTAATGCGTTTTCTGCAGTTTTTAGTTTGTTTCAGCATTTTAAAGATGCCGTTCCAAGAAGTCATTATTTTTGTTTTCTGTATGTAACGTGTCTTTTTTCTCTGGCTGCTTTTAAGGTTTTCCATGCTGTCGGGAAGAATAAAGTGTCATACTTGCAATTCTCAAGGGACACTCTGAAGCTGGAGTGCTGAAGTCTGGCATGGAATCTACTAAGAACAGCTCAGTCCCCTTCCCATATGGTAATACCATTTGTCATCTATTTATTGTCAAAAGTTTTTAAAATATGGAAATGGGGGGGCACCTGGGTAGCTCAGTCAGTTAAGCATCTGCCTTTGGCTCAGGTCATGATCCCAGGGTTCTGGGATGGAGCCCCACTTTGGGCTCCCGGTTTGGCTGGGAGTCTGCTTTTCCCTCTGCCTCAGCCCCTCCTCACTGATTGTGTGCTCTTTCTGTCTCCAAGAAATAAAATCTTAAAAAAAAATGGAAATGGGGATTTCCACTGTTGATAGAAACATAAATTGCTATTGGGGGTGCCTGGGTGGCTCAGTCAGTTAAGTGTCTGCCTTTGGCTCAGGTCATGATCCCAGGCTCCTGGGATCGAGTTCCGCATCGGGCTCCCTGCTTAGTGGGGAGTCTGCTTCTCCCTTTCCCTCTGCCCCTCCCCTCAGCTTGTGTCCTCTCTCTCACTCTCAAATAAATAAATATTAAAAAAAAAAGAAACATAGATTGCTATTCATATTGGAGATCACGTTAGCATTAACTATACATAATGAATGGATTCTTCAGTTACCTTTCTGGAAATCCATTATTTTGCACAGAAACATACACACAAATACAGAGACAAATACTTTAGTATTGTTTAATGGCAAAAACTGGGGAAAAGTGAAATATACATTAACACATAGACACTGATACATTAATATAAATACTCTATCCATAGTAAACTACTATGTAGTCATTAAAGAGACTGAAATACAGGTACTGATTAGAAACAATACTCATGGCATGTTAACTGAGAAAAGCAAGATGGAGAATATGAACCATTCTTAACAAAACAAATTAAAGTTAATTAAAATAAGATAAATTAAAACTACAAATACATAGATAATTATATTTACACATCTTATATTTTCATTAATACAGAAACGAAATGGAAAGAATACAAACTAAATTATTAATAGGGCTTATTTGGGGGGATAAGATTATACAGTTGACCCTTAAACAATGCAGGGGTTAGGGGTGCCAATCTCCCACATGGTTGAAAAATCTGTGTGTAACTTTTGTCTCCCCCAAAACTTAACCACTAATGACCAGCCTACTGTTGACCAAAAGCCTTATTGATAACAAATAGTTGACTAACATGTATTTTGTATGCTATGTGTATTACATATTTCATTCATACAATAAAGCAAGCTAGAGAAAAGAAATCATAAGGAAAATACATTTACAGGACTGTATTGTATTTACTGAAAACAAGATCCATGTATAATTTCTCCCATGCAGTTCAAATCTGTGTTTAAGGGTCAACTGTACTTGTTTTTGTTACAGTGAGTGTATGTTACTTTTGTAATAAAAGATAAAAATACAGTGTGATATATACATTAACAACTTTTAAGAGTGAAGTTGTAGAGAGGGGAGCATGACTAAGTGTGTGTGTTTTTAGAGGTGGTGTTAGGAAATGCTTGAAAGGGAAGATGACATGTGGGCAGTATTATCAAGGATAGATAAGAAAGGTGGAAAAAGAAGAAATGTACAAAGTCATGGGGGATAATAAGTATACTAGATTCACTGAGGTGTTCAAAACTACTATGTATAACCTGGGGACTAAAAAAAGAAAAGCAAGGAGGTATACAAAAGCTGGAAATGCAAGGGAACAGCAAGTTAATTTGAAATTTCTGGAGGTTTCAAGTGTGAAGTATGGAGAGGGTGTTGTGAGAGAGAAAGCAGGAGCCAGATGTTAAAGGTTTCTTGTACCGCCTGGGAATTTGAATAGTGTCCTGCAGGACAAGGAGGTCACTGATGGGGTTTCGGCAGGAGAGTAACATCAGCTATATAGAAGATTGATTGGAGAGAAGCCAATCTGGAAACTGGGCCATCATTTAAGTGGTGAAATGTAATGAAGATTGAAACTAGTGGGAGGGTGAATAAGAAAGAGAACAGATTTGAGAAACATCTCAGAGTACAAGACAGAGGGCTTGGTGATTCGCTGGATATGGGTGAAGAATGAGAGGAATGTTTTGACGAACTTCAACAGTTTTCACTTGGGTAACTGGGCAGATGGAGAGGACACCAGCCACGGCAGAAAATACAGATGGCAAAGCAAGCTTGTGAAGAGGAGAAAATGCGAGACGGTGAGAAGAAACACAGAAGGGGCAAATCAGGATGGTGATGGTAGGGGGTGTAGTAGCAGATGATTTTGGTTTCAGACATGTTGAATTGAGGTGCCTATGCACTACTAAGAGAAACTGTTCAGTAGGCAGCTGGATGTATTAAGACTAAGTAATTCTGTAGAAATTTAGTATCAGGCCCTGTACTAGGCACTGGTTGAGTTGCATAACAGCCACGATTTTTGCCCTCCCAAACCTGGCAGCCTAATGAAGATGCTATAATCGGGAGCTCAGGGGAGAGGTCTAGGCTAGAGCTCTCAACACAGAGAGGGAGACTGTTAGAAGTAAGAAGAGAATGAAATTCTTAGGATTTTAAAGTATCATTTACTATGAGCTATACTCTATGCACATCAAACTTCACAAAATTCCCATGAAATATTATTAAGATATTATAGATGAGGAAAACGAGGGGCAGAAAATTAAGACTCAGAGGTCACAATCTGGCCTTTGGGGTGAATTTTATTCTAAGAGCTGTTTTGCTGCAGTGATTTAAAAATACCTCTGGATGGGTTTGCCCTATCCGGTTTGTTACTTTCCCTCATTCTCCATCGTCTTACACCATATGTGTGTCACTTGTAATCTTTCTGCTCCCTTCAGACATTCGACTTTGTGCTGTGTGGCCGAAGGTCACAGTGCTACAACTTTCTTGGTAAATATATAGGTGTTCAGTATGAGATAAAAGAGGACTTAGCCTAGCTGTCCGTGCAGTGTTCAGAGGAGGCCCTGTTCTAGCTCTGCTGCACTTAGGGATCAGGTTATGGAATCTTACAAAGGAAACTGCTGGTAAATAAACTTTGCTAAAATATTAAGATCAGCGTATATTCTCTCAGGTTCTGATACACGAGGCAATGTATAGCACGCAGAGGCAGTTGCTGAGATGGATATAGGGGTTCACAGATGGCCCAAGTGTGTTGGAAGAATTAGGCCCATAAACATTAAACTCTATAGGATGATTGCAGATGCAGATGACCCTTTGGAAATCTGTGTATTCCACCAGCTGTGAATTCTTTTAACATCCCCAAGGATCTGGCACTTAGACTGATAAGGATTTTCGAAAGAATACGTGAAAATATACAATTTAGGTTAAATAAAAAATAAAGACAGATGTCCAAACGGTTGAGATTTTACAATATCGTCCTGAAACGTTTGGATCCTGGGAATCTGTGTCAGACACTTACTGACCTCTGGGAGGGTCCGGGGAAGGAAAGACAGCCCCTCTGGGGAGCAGTTGGAGTACCAGGCACTGAAGATACAGACCCTTAACAACAATTACTAAACAAAAGTGCACTACCCTTCAGAGCACGAAGCAGGTTCCCTGGATCCCCCCCTTCTTCCACCCCAGGCGCTCAGACACGCGGCTCTCCGCTGTGGGCCGGCCCATCCTGCGGTCGTTTATAGAAGCATTACCCTCCCCGCGGGACTCTGCAGTGCCGAAGTCCGGTGTGCGTCACTGCAGTGCTCAGGGCAGCCCTCGCCCCAGCTCGGAAGGTATCCCTGCACGCAGTGAATTGGAGCAGTGCGTAACGCGGCGTATTACTCCCCGCAGCTGCGTTCGGGAGCGACACCCCGAGCGCGCATGTGCCAGGGCAACTTCGTGGTTGGCCCCTCCCGCGCTCCGTAGAGCTCCCTGGGCGAGCTCCACGTAGACCGCGCAGGCGTCTTTGGCACACCGTTCACCTGCTGCCGTTGTCGCCGCCGCCGCCGCTCCCGGGGCTGGATGGGGGGCATAGGCCAACCAGTGGCACCCAGAAGAAAGAGACGCGGCGGCGGCGACGCCGACACCCGCAGGACGAGTGTCCCGATCCGCCCTCGAGCCCAAGGAGGAGGCGGTGAGGCCCGGCCCCTACGGTCCCTGGTGTAGAGAGAGGCCACTGTCGCCGCCGTGGCCGGGTCTCCCTGGGCACTCGCCCCTCAGGTCTCACACTCAGGACACCGCGCTGCACCATGTTCAAGAAACTGAAGCAAAAGATCAGCGAGGAGCAACAGCAGCTCCAGCAGGCGCTGGCTTCGACTCAGGTACTATGGCCGCTGCTCCCGTCTAGTTCCCGACACCCCCTGACACAGGTTCGGGAGCCAGGAGAAGGGAAGGTTCTTCCGTGACCCTAGACGTCTAACCTGAGAATCTCCCCCAAACTCCGGTCTGGAAATGGGTCCAGGGCGGCTCGGCTTCTCAGTGTTGGGGACCTGGGGACCCCATCCCCAAACTCCATGCAGGAAAGTGGGAGAGGGTGGCAAAATCCTTTGGGACGCCTGACCTCTAGTTTTCCCCCAACGCACGACCCTGGCCTGAGAATAAGTTAGAGGGTCTACGATCTTGCATGACTTTTGACCCCTATCGAAGGTTCTCTCACCAATCCGAGACCCCAACTCAGGAGTAAGGGCTAGATGGGGAAACCTGTGGTCCTGTAATACCTGGCTTCTTGTCTGAAGTTCTCGCTCCCGTCATGACCCGAGATTGAGTACGGAGGGGCCTGGATCCTGCTAGACTCCCGATTCATTACGGGAGTCGTCAAACCGTGGTCCGGTGGTGAGGGTGAGGGCGAGGGTCGAGCCATTCCAAGCCAGGCTGCTCGCGGGAACATTGGACCTGAAAGAGGTGGCAGTGTGGCCAGCGTCCAGCGCCCGAGGCTGTCACGAGTTAGTCACTTCGCATAACTTGGTTGATCTCGGTCGGGCGTAGGGACAGACATTCTGAGGCCAGGCCGGGGTTCTGCCTATCCCCAGCCAGGCTTCAGCTTCAAGAGTCTTGTTAGTTTGTTTTTTCATGAATGCTGTTGCTTCAGGAAATGACAGTTTCTAGGAAAAAGGGGGCGTGTTAGTAGTGTTAATTTAAAGAAACAGTTTCCTAGACACCAAGGAGAATGTGTGTTTTGGTGCTCGCAGCACTTTCTTGAGCAAAGATGAGGGCTTCTGCTAAATTTCCTCCCAGCCTTTGTCAGTTCCAATAGATTGAGCAGTGCCCTCTCTCTCAAATTTTAGAGTTTCCACAAAAAAAGGCTGAGTTTTGATTAATTTGGAGAAATTTAAAAATATTTTTAAAAATACATTTATCTTACACAGCTTTTAAACAACTGTTAAGCAACTAATAAGTATTAAGTCAACTATCACATTAAAACAACTGTTGACTATAACTTGAAGTTCTCTTAAAAGCTAAAACTCATGTAAAGTAAAACTGCTTGAAATACATTGGAACATGACACTGAAAGCTTTTTCATTCTCCTAAGTAAAATGCAAATAGTGATTAAAGTTTAGATAGTAAATACCTTACTTTTCATACTATTTACTGCCAGCTTTTCTAAATTTACAAAACACATTTATTTAAGAAAGAAAAAACAAAAGTGTGGTAGAGATGGGGAATGTGGGGAAACACCATGTTAGTTAAATGTAAAGCAGTTACATTTGGGAATGTTTAAAATATTGATCCAAGATTCCATCTCTAGAAATTTATTCTAAGAAAGCTTAGGATGAGGTAGGTGGGTGGCTTAGTCTGTTAAGTATCTGCCTTGGCTCAGGTCATGATCCCAGGGTCCTGGGTTTGAGTGGGGCCTAGGGCTCCCTGCTCAGCAGGAAGTCTGCTTTTCCCTCTCTCTCTGCCCCTCCCCCCTGCTCATTTTCTCTCTCTCTTTCTCCAATAAATCAATTCTCTAAGAAAAAGTGTAGGATGTATGAAAGATTTAATGTCATGGACTTCTATTTCAGTTTTGTTTTAACAGGTAAAAACTGGCTAAAAATAGAAAATTGATTAACAGATTTTTTAAGGTAGTGGGTTATTATGCAGCCTTTAACAAAAGCCAACATTTATTGGGCTTTTACTATGTGAGAGGCATTTTGGTTTGTATTTTACACGAATAATTTTATTTAATTCTTACATACACCAAAGAGGTAGATTCCCATAGGTGAAGGAGTAAAGTTCAAAGAGATTAACTTGCCTAACACACCTATTTTTAGAGCCTGTGGGAAAGTAATAATAACATGCAAAGATATTTGTGTTAAAGGACAGATTAAGAAGCAGCATGTAAGTGTGAACCCAGTTTTGTGGGGAAAAATATGTATGTAAAGTATATTTATATACAGGCAATGAAAATAGTTTAAGAAGGAAGTACTCATGAGATTTTATGATTATTTTTCTAATTCATAATGTTTAGTTTTTCTTCATGAAAATAAATTGCTTTTGTGTATTAACAGAAAGAGGTGGTTTTTAGAGTAGTAAAAAAGTTAACGAGCTAACTAATGTATTAGGTGAGACAGTGCATCTGGATCAAATAAAATCATTGTGTATAAAAGATTTAAAACAGCCCTCTTTGACAATAGGTATAATATATATATATATATATATATATATATATATATATCAAGAAGGTAAAATTAAATTGTTAGTGATCATCTACTCATGGAGACTTGATTCTGTTCCGGCCTCAAATCTTTAGCTATTAAGAACTCTTTAGGATGAGAAGTTCTGGATTATTGTTTTCAAAGTTGAAGACTTTTTTTCAAGGGTGAATTAGAAAAGAAAACAAAAAACCATTTTCATCACAATCCTTTTGCAACAGATTATACGTATCCTTGTTTTCTTAAGCAAAGGATCTTGAATTTGTATAATGGTATCATTTCTTCATTTTTGAGTATAAATTATTTTGTGTTGAAGGCACCATGCCCCCCAACATTTATCTGGGTTTTTGTTTGTTTGTTCTCTGTCTACTCTTTGTAATTTTGTAACCTCCTTCTCTACCTGCCACATGTCTTCTCCTGCCTTTAAACTGTTGTGGGGTTTGAATCAAGATACATAAACAACTTTTTTTTTTTTAAAGATACATAAACAAAATTTTATGTGAAATAAGGGCAAGTACCTGAGGGATTCTTTAGTGCAGTGTAGTGTATGAACACAAATTTTGAGTGTTTGGAGGCCTTTGTGTGCATACTTCCTGTTTCTTGGCTTGCTTTTCATAAGTAAGGTGGCCTGAAAGGTATTTTTCTGATAAATTGTTTGTCAGGCATAGGTAATTCTGGGATAAATGAACCATTTGCATTGCAATATTTGTAAAACTTCCCAGCAATAATAATTATAATAATGATATAGGGTTCCTTAAGGGTTTGAAAGCATTCAATAAAAATAAGAAATAGTTCCCCAATCATTTCTGTTTGGTTGGTACTTAGATTATTTGCACCCTTCCTTGGCAAATATTTTAAGTAATTATTTATTCAGCACTGATGATGACTCGAAGCCTAATCACTAATTAAAAATGAAGTTAAGAAATTTTTAAGTGAAGGTTCACTTATTTATTTATTTATTTATTTATTTATTAAAAGTAGGCTCCACGCCCAGTGTGGAGCCCAATGCAGGGGTTGAACTCAGGACCCTGAGATTCAAACCTGAGCTGAGATCAAGAGGGGGACACTTAACTGACTGAGCCACCCAAGTAATCCCAATTACATCATAATTATTATTATTATTATTTTGAGAGAGAGTGTGTGTGCATGAGATGGGGCAGGGAGAGAGAGAATCTTAAGCAGGCTCCATACTCAGCACAGGTCCCAACCCAGGCTTGATCTCAGGACCCTGAGATGAAGTCAGGAGTCCAACATTTAACTGACTGAGCCACCTAGGCACCCCACTTACATTGTTTTTTAGCAGTGAATATCTGTTTTGGATTTTTAAATTCCTATGTAGTGTTTGTCTTGATTGGATGGGGACCCTCCCCCAAATTTGGGGCATCCTGACCAGGTGGGGACCAGTGGCTTGGGCAGTAAAAGGATTCACACAAGGCAGAACAAAGGAGATAGAAATTTACTGAATACACCTCAAAGGAGTGGTTGGCAGGACAGCAAAGCAGACTGTAACAAGGCAGTGTTTTATATACGGTGGGGGCTGTATTTAAAGCAGGAAGGTGAGGACATATGGGGACATACGGAATTTTCCCCTTTTTTGGTAACTGTATGTAGCCCATTGCTCAGGTAGGGTTTATGGATATTTTGAGGTAGGTTGCCTATATTTAGCCAGGTGGTCACTGTGGGTTCTTTAGCCTTTGTTGAATTTCTGTTGCTCAAGCTGGTTGTCTAAAAGCAGTCTTACAGAATGAATTGGATAGAATAAACATTAAAAAATAATATAGAATACATTATAACTGAGATATATGTAGTACATAAATAAAAATATATTTTAAAATTTTATTTATTTAAGTTATCACTATACCCAGTGTGGGGCTCAAACTCATGAACCTGAGATGAAGAGTTGTGTGCCTCTCTGTCTGAGCCAGCCAGCCACCCCAACATAAATAAAAACATTGTCAGCCTTTTTCTAATATTACTAAAACTTTAAAGTACAGACACAAATGGACAAATAATTGTGTGATTCCACTTATCTGTGGTACCTAGATTAGTCAAATTCATAGAGACAAAAAATTGAATGCTGGTTGCTAGGGGCTGGAAAGAGGGGGAAGTCAGGAGTTAATGCTTAAGGGGTAGAGTTTTGGTTTGGAGAGATGAAGTTCTGGAAATTGATGATGATGATGGTTGCACAACAGTGTGAATATACTTAACACCACAGAACTGTACACCTAAAACTGGTTAAAATGGTAATTTATATATATATTTCACTACAATAAAAGAATTAAAAACAGCAGAAAGTGAGACTCCAAAATAATAGTTTATGTAATAGAAACTTAAAGAAAATACACAGGGGGGAAAAGTCCCTTTCTGAAGGAATATAGCCTTATTGTAATCCAGGTTTACTAAGTAGTTGCCCTTCTTCTTGAAATTGGGGAAACCATAATTCCCAGGGAGAACATTAATATATAATAATTTGTATTTTGACCAGTAGCATATAGTGGCTGTTGATAATTCTTTAGATAGAATGTACATTAAGTTCTCATGTTTTAAATATAAAACAGTCCTAGTTTATGGGATTAAAAAAAAAGTGCCATGAAATTTGAATAGAGTACTGGCCATACAGAATTCTTTCATTTGCTTCGTAGTTGGGTAGGGAGAGCTAGAGGAAAAAATTCTAAGAGAAGTTTTATCTTTCTGGCTTAGAGGAAAAAATTCTAAGAGAAGTTTTATCTTTCTGGCTTTTGGGATGAATTAACCCAGTTTGTTAAATTGTGAGATTCAGAGATCCCAAGACATGGATGAAATTTTACATACCTCAACTTTACATCCCATGGAAACTAGGAAAATTCATAGGGCATTCTGCAGGGCCCAGGCAAGCGAGCAAGGCTGGAAACTGATGTAGAAGTCAGTTAATGTGTTAATAATGAAGGTCAGGGCTCTAAAGTATAGGGTTTTAACCAACAGTGGTTGGTTCCTTCACTTCTAAATCACAAGATATATTAGTAAGACATTCTTATTTATTTATGGAATTCTAGGTAGGAAATGTTCCCCCAGACTGTTGAGCTTCTTTCTTTCTCCTCATCTTCCAGCATTATGTATTACAAATGAGAAGTCTAATTCCAAACCCTTTCTTCATTGGTAGTTAACCTGATCTTTGAATCTTCTCTTCTTCCCTTGATTTTAGAAGATTCCCAATTTTCTTCTTTTAGTTCTTTGTTGTTGTTGTTTGTCCCCCCCCCCCCTTAAAAATCTTCTTAATCTTTCTGGACGAGTTCTTTGGATATTCTTTTTCTTTTTTAAGATTTTATTTATTTACTTGAGAGAGAGAGAGAGAGTTTGTGAGAGAGAGAGCATAAGAGGGGAGGGGTTCAGAGGGAGAAGCAGACTCCCCACCAAGCAGGGAGCCCTATGCCGGACTTGATCCGGGGACTCCAGGATCATGACCCAAGCCGAAGGCAGTCTCCCAACCAACTGAGCCACCCAGGCGCCTAAGGGTATTCAGACTTTCTTTTTATATATTCCTTTTTTCCTGTTTGTTCTGTTGTTTTGAGAGATTTCTTCAAATTTTATTATTAGAATAAATTTAATTAGTTATTAAATTTATTCTAGTAATCATATATTTAACTTCTACAAATAATAACACTAGTAAGCATTTATTGAGTAATTATTATTAATCACATACTTTTCTTGGTTGTATTGCATGATTTCCAAATTAAAACATGAAATAATATAATATATGATTTGTATTATTCCCATTTTACAGATAAGAAATTGAGGCTGGGGCAGGTAAAGTAACTCGTCTCAGGTATACAATTATTTAGTGGTAAAGCTGAGATGAGCTTAGGTAGTGTGTCTCAGAAGCCCATTTTTTTAACCACCGTGCTTATACATGTTGCTTTGTTTTACTTTTTAGTAGCAGCTTATAGTTGTTTAAAGAAACTGAGCTTATCAAAACTGTGGTAAGATAAGCATTATATAGTACATATATACACATTCGTATTTAAGTTCTGTTCCTTGATTTATCTGATTTTTTTTGGGGGGGGTCACTTACTATAGTCTTACTGGTCATCTTGTTTGTTTGTTTTGTTAAGAAAAATGTCTTGTGATTGCTGGTTTTTCACTTATATTTATGAAGTCCTGGTGGGTGGTTTATTTCGCTAGCTGACATGGGTTTTCTCTGCTCTTACGTGCCTCTCCCGTGTGGAGAGTGGTTAGGGAAGGGAACAATCAGAGGATCCCTCCTCTGCAGCCCAAACAAAGAACGTCTACCTACTTTGGAAGGTGACCATATATAATTTATCATGCAAACATTCTTGAATGAAAGGGGACACTACCTTTTTTTTTCTTTTTTTTTAAAGATTTCATATATTTATTTGGCAGAGAGAGAGGAAGGGAAGCAGGTTCCCTGAGGAGCAGAGAGCCCTATGTGGGGCTTGATCCCAGGACCCAGGGATCATAACCGGAGCCGAAGGCAGAGGCTTAACCCAATGAGCCACCCAGGCGCCCCGGGGACACTACTTCTAATAATGATCTTGGAACATAAACTGGCATAAACTGGGTGGACTGGGGTTGCAGTGGGCAAACTCGGGTGTATTGTTCCTCTGCTACTTCGTGGTACCAGCCACAAAGCTGAAGATCTAACTCCTACAAGGTAGTTGCTCATTATATTTTGCAGTTACTTTTGTCTGGAAATATGTTTGTGTTGGAGGAGGCTGACCTCAAGTACCTGTTTGTCACACGAAGCAGCAGCCTCTTCTTCAGCGTTCTGTACAGAATTAGAGTTATGGCTACTTTTGTCCTGATTTCTCTGCCAATTTGAATCCTTTTGCCTTCGGTTCTTCAGAAATTTCTCATCTTTTTTTTTTTTTTTAATTTTTATTTATTTGACAGATCACAAGTAGGCAGAGAGGGAGGCAGAGAGAGAGGGGGAAGCAGGCTCCCCACCAAGCAGAGAGCCCGATGCGGGGCTTGATCCCAAGATCCCGAGATCATGACCTGAGCCGAATGCAGAGGCCTTAACCCACTGAGCCACCCAGGCGCCCCTCATTATCTTTTTACTGTTGATGTTCTCTGTTTTATTCTTGAGTTTTAGTTAATCTATGTTTTTCTACCTTTTTTTTTTTTTTTAAACTTTCACTTCAGTGGGTTTTTAGGAGGGACTGAGGTAAGCAATAGTACTAAGTCTACATTCTTATACTGGAAACCTATTCACCATGATGTATTTAAACATAAGTTCAGGGGCCCCTGGGTGGCCCAGTTGGTTAAGCATCTGCCTGTAGCTCAGGTCTTGATTCCAGGGTCCTGGGTTTGGGACCTGCATGGGGCTCTCTGCTCAGTGGGGAGCCTGCTTCTCCCTAACCCTCTGCTGTTGCCTCCCACCCCCACTTGTACTGTCTCACTCTTGCTCTGTTTCAAATGAATAAATAAATAAAATCTTTACTTTAAAAAAATTTTTAAAGGATTTTATTTATATATTTGACAGAGAGAGAGAGAGCGAGAGAGCACACAAGTAGGCAGAGAGCAGCAGGCAGAGGAAGAGGGAGAAGCGTGCTCTCTGCCAAGCAGGAAGCCCGATGTGGGGCTGTCTGAGGACCCTGAGATCATGACCTGAGCTGAAGGCGGTGGCTTAACCCACTGAGCCACCCAGGTGCCCCTACTCTTTTAGATTTTTTAAAAAAAAGATTTTATTTACTCATTTGACAGAGAGCACAAGTAGAGAGAGCACAAGTAGAGGGAGCAACAAAGAGGGAGAGGGAGAAGCAGGCTCCCTGCTGAGCAGGGAACCTGAAGCAGGGCTCCATTCCCATGAGATCATGACCTGAGCTGAAGGCAGACACTTAACCAACTGAGTCACCCACGTACTCCTGAAATATTTGACTTCAAAATGATAAATTCTCAACAAGTATATATTCCTTAGATTGTAAAGATATTATCTGATTTTTCTATCTTACTTATTTTGTGGAATCACTTGGTTAAGTTAGCATATACCATGTTATTGGCCTTGAAATATGCTATAACAATAGCTAGTGTCTGAATGTTGAGAATATCAGTCCACTTATTCATTATCAACTATTGGATGAGATTTAAGATGAGAAATAGATGATCTTTTAATCTATATGTCATGTTTTAAATTTTATTCAGTATCTTGTTTTGAACAAATGACTTTTTTTTAAAGATTTTATGTATTTATTTAATTGACAGAGACACAGCCAGAGAGGGAGCACAAGCGGGGGAGTGGGAGAGGGAGAAGCAGGCTTCTCGCTGAGCAGGGGAGCCGATGCCAGACCTGATCCCAGGACCCAGGGATCATGACCTGAGCTGAACTCAGGTGCTTAATGACTGAGCCACCCAGGCACCTCTAAATATTTATGATTTTAATTAAAAATTTTCTTTTATTTTTATCAAAGTGATATGTTACATCATTTTAAAAGGTGAAGTACTACTGAAAGGACATTATGCAAAAAAACCCATTGTCTGCTCCAACCCGCCAGGCCTGTTCTCCATATTCTCAACATTTTGTTTGCCCAGATATTTAACTTCATATTTCTAATAATAAACTGTTGTTGCTTTGCTGTTTGTTGAGTTGTACATTATAAACCTTATCTACTGGTTTCCTGTCAAAATAGATGGTTTTGGGAAGCATTGCTCCATTGTTTTCTATTTGCAGTGTTGCTATTAAGATGTCCATTGTCATTCTGCTGCTTTTTTCTTTCTGGAGACTTTAGGATCTTCCCTTTATGGCTCGTTGTCTGAAATTTCATGGTAAATATGCCTGTGTATGGATTTCTTTATGCATTGTGCTGGACACTCAGTGGGCATTGTATGGTGCCACTCCTGTGCTTAAATTCTTGGAAACTTTTACATAGTGTTTCTTTGATAATTCTCTCCCCTTTGTTTTTTCTCTTCTCTCTTTAGCTGCAATTTGGTGGCTTTTGTGCCTTCAGGATAGATTCTCTTTTTCTTTTTTTACCATTTGTATTCCATTTTGGGTTTTTTGTTGTTGTGTTTAGGTTTTGTTTTGCTCTACTTTTGAGAGATTTCTTCAAGTTATTTAACTCTTAAATTGAATTTTGGATTTTGGCTATCTTATTTTAAAATCTCGAAGGGCTGTTTCTTCCTGTCTTTTCCTTTTTCATAGCATTGTTCTTGTTATACAGATATAATGTTTTTTAATCTCTCAGAATAATGGTGTTTTTTTTTTTAAGTTTTCTTTTAATCTTTACTGTTTTGTTTTTTTCTGGTTCTTGTGTTTTTGGCTCACTTTTTTACTTTGGAAACTTTATTGGGTGCTCTGTGCTTTCCCATTCATATTTAAGGGTAGGCACTAAAAATCTGATGCTATTTGGAAGTAGCATGTGATAGAGACACTGGGGTTCTCTGCTGGGTTATTATTGGGGAAAATATCTTCACGCTGGTAACCACAGGTCTGGAGGTCATTTGGTTTCTCCAGAGAAGCCCGGTGTTGTTTGGAGAAAGGGTGAGGGGCTTATAAGCCAAGCTGCCAACATTCTGGAAGCAGGGCTGATTCACTGCAGGTACCACTTAATTCCACTAATGTTAGTCATATACTTTGCCCTTTGCTTCTATCTTACTGTGCTTGGTTTTGCCCAGTTTGGAGCCTAATTGTCTCCCAAAAATAAACCTCTGGTTCTTCAGAGGCTCTGTAAGGTAGGACAGGGATCTGGGGATCCTTCAACCAGTCTTCTGTTTTTGGTCGTCTCTTCTCGCATCTTGTGTTAAATTTTTGCTTTAAGTCCTAAGTCTTTTCATGGTCCTGGGGATGAAAATAGGCTTGCTTCTCATCACTGTTCTCTTTTGTAGCTCCTTGGGGTTGTGGTGTTCTCAGTTGTGTTAAATTCTTTGCTGTTCTTTCATTCATACCAATCTTCTGAACATTGGTTGACGTTTCTTTTCTTTCTTCCCTTTTTTTTTTAAAAGATTTTATTTATTTGAGAGAGAGGAAATGAATAAGCAGTGGGGTCGGGCAGAGGGAGAGGGACAAGCAGTCTCCCGGTGAGTAGGGAGCACAATGTTGGGCTCCATCCCAGGACTCTCGGATTATGACCTGAGCCCAAGGCAGCCGCTTAACCTACTGAGCCACCCAGGCGCCCCTATGTTCAGTTTCCTTTTATCTTAAAAAAATTTTTTTAGAGATTTTATTTATTTGAGAGAGTGAGAGAGCATGCACAAGTTGGGAGGAGGGGCAGAGGAAGGAGGAGAAGCAGGCTCCCCTTGAGTGGGGAGCCAGATATGGGGCTCAATCCCAGGGCCCTGGGATCATGACCAGAGCCAAAGGCAGAGGCTTAAGTGACTGAGCCACCCAGGTACCCCTCCTTTTATCTTTAAAAACGAGAATTATGGGACGCCTGGGTGGCTCAGTTGGTTAAGCAGCTGCCTTCAGCTCAGGTCATGATCCCAGTGTCCTGGGATCGAGTCCCACATCAGGCTTCTTGCTCGGCAGGGAGCCTGCTTCTCCCTCTGCCTCTGCCTGCCACTCTGTCTGCCTGTGCTCGCTCTCTCTCCCTCTCTGACAAATAAGTAAATAAAATCTTAAAAAAAAAATGAGAATTAGTTAGGGGTGCCTGGGTGGCTCAGTGGGTTAAACCTCTGCCTTTGGCTCAGGTCATGGTCTCAGGGTCCTGGGATCGAGCCCTGCATCAGGCTCTGGGCTCAACAGGGAACCTGCTTCTCCCTCTCCCTCTGCCTGCCTCTCTGCCTACTTGTGATCTCTCTCTGTCAAATAAATAAACAAAATCTTAAAAAAAAATTCAGAAAAGAAAAATATATTATATTTAAAAAAACCTCGAATTAGTTAATTGATTTCAGAAAGTTATGGATTCAAAATGGTTGCAACTCATTGTATCTCCAGAGCCCTTCAGGTATCAATGAGGTGTAACCATTTTGAATCTATAATTTTATTTTATTTTATTTTAATCTATAATTTTAGATAGATATCTATATCTCTGCCTGTGTCTATTTTATATCTATATTTTTCTAAATCTGTCTAATAATTCAGCTATCTTGAGTAATTCTTTCCATGAAAATTCCCAGATTGTAGAGCCCCTAATGAGTAAACTTCGGTTAACATAGTTTTGACTTTGATATAGAACTTTTCAGTAATACAAAAATCCAGAATTTGTGTTTTTGTTATCTTTAGATTGTGGTATTCAGCTAGGATTAATGCTTTTTAATTTTTATTTTTTAAGATAACTAAAATATAGTAGTATGTTTGATGTAGTCTAGATTTTAGAGTTAGTGGCTGTCTTTATGTATATTGTTCTTACAAGGACAACATGGTATGGTGAAAGCAGTTAAGAAAATTGTGGAATCTTTTAGTGGGTTGAGATCAGCTTTTTTTTTTTTTTTTTTTTCCCCTAAGTAAACTCTACACCATGCGTGAGACTTGAACTCAACCCTGAGATTAAGCCAGTCAGGCTCCCCCTGGCTTTTTTTTTTTTAATGAAAGAATAAACTTGGGAAATATGACATTTTCTGTCATAAAGTTTAAGGTTCTGTAAGACTTTTGTCTTAGAGGTGTCTGTATGTAAAATGGGTGCTTTATTTTGTCTTTACACTCTGGGTCCCAGTGGAAGAAAATCTGAGAAACAGTGATCTAAAGAATACCAGGGAAGTGGGTGAGGAAATGGGAAGACCTGTGTCCTAATCCATAACACAGATCTTGTATGCAACCTGGGCAAGCTACACAAGTATTCTGACCCTCTTATTTTCTCATCAGAGATGAGAATTGGGGATGATGATATCTGTCCTGATTAACTTTCAGATTGGTTGTGAGGATTAAAAGAGATAAAGTATTTAAAAATATTTGTTGGGGGACGCCTGGGTGGCTCAGTTGGTTAAGCGGCTGCCTTCGGCTCAGGTCATGATCCCAGCATCCTCGGATCGAGTCCCACATTGGGCTCCTTGCTCGGCGGGGAGCCTGCTTCTCTCTCTGCCTCTGCCTGCCTCTCTGTCTGCCTGTGCTCACTCGTGCTCTCTCTCTCTCTCTCTCTGACAAATTAAAAAAAAAAAACAAACTAAAATAAAAAAATAATAATTAAAAAATTTAAAAAAAATTATTTGTTGGGGCACCTAGCTGACGCAGTTGGTAAAGTATGCAACTCTTGATCTCAGGGTTGTGAGTTCAAGCCATTGGGTGTGGAGGCTACAAATAAATAAATAAATAAATTAAAAAATATATTTGTAATTTTAGAGCTCTTATTTATTGAACAGGGCCTCCTAAGGTGCTAGGTGTTGCATTTGCTGTGAAGGGTAGATGTAGTCTCTGTACTGAGGGATTGAGAGACAAGTACTCCTAGTATGAGTCAAGTGTGTGCATGGTGCTGTGGCTGCGCAGAGGAAAGCAATTCTGGAGAGAGTCAGGGTGACATCTGAATAGGGTCTTAATGGATAATGAAAGGGGTAAGCCACTCAAGGCTTCTTTTTCCCAGAAGTGACTGTATACAGTTTCTAATGTTGCATAACCAATTACTACACTCTTAGTGCCTGATAACCCAATTGTTACTTCATAGTCTAGGTCAGAAGTCTGGCATGGACGACTGGCTTCTCTGTTAAGAGTTTCACAAGGTACATTGGGGAGGGTATGTGCTATAGTGAGTGCTATGAAGTCTGTAAGCCTGACGATTCACAGACCTGTACCCCTGGGGCTAATAATACATTATATGTTAGTAAAAAATAAAAAATTAAAAAAAAAAGGGTTTCACAAGGTGTCATCTAGACTACGTTCTTCTTTTTTTCTTTTAAATGTGTATTTATTTGAGAGAGAGTGAGCATGGGTGGGGGGCAGGGCAGAGGAGAGGGAGAAGCTGGCTTTCCGCTGAGCAGGGAGCCTGACATGGGGCTCAGTCCCAGGACCCTGGGATCATGACCTGAGCCGAAGGCAGACACTTAACCAACTGAGCCACCCAGGAACCCCCAGACTATGTTCTTAACTGGAGTTTAGGGTTTTCTTCTGTACTCATGTGGCTGTACTAGAATTTAGTCCTCTGGCTTATAGGACTGAAGTCCTTATTTCTTCCTGGCTGTTGAAGAAGGTTCTAGAGGCTACCTGCAGTTCCTTGTCACTTGGCCCTCATAGGCATTTGGTTTTCTTTCAGGACAGCAGGGGTGCATTTCTCTGCCTTCTGCCTCTGCCTTTGCACTCTAGACTCTTATATGAAGGGCTTTTGTGATTAGGTAGACCCATCCAGGTAATCTTTTGATTGACTCAAAGACTACTTATTAGAAATCTTAAATATGCCTGTAGAAATCCCTTTTACATTGTAATGTGTGATAGTCAAGGGAGTGATCTCATCATATTTACGGGGTGAGGGTCAATTGGGGTCATCTTAGAATTCTGCCTACCATAGTGACTAATACGGTTTTTCCTATACTGAAATTGAGGCCAGTGGTTAGTTTATAATTTTTTCATGGACAACAAAGATATTAATTATGACAAATAGCTTAGAAACCTGTCTAGATTTCTCTTGGCTATGAGAATTAATTAGACCAAGTTTAGTTTGGCAGAATCTAAATCCCTTTATATTTTGAAGTGAGGATAGCCTATTAAAGATCCAGGGCCTTCCAATAAATGATCAAGTACAGTTGTTTTTATGCATGTTTTGTATTTTACAGTCATATGTAATATATGTGATCCTTACTCTTGCAACTCCAGGGCAAGACGTACCAGCCATCAGTCCAGACTTGCCAGGTGGCACTACTTTTCTGAAGACACTGTGTTTTATGACCTGCCTATTCTTCAACTTCGCACGCTCCAACATTTGATTTTGCTAGTTAATCCAGAGCTGATGAGCTTCTCAGTTACGGATTAGGCTTGCATGAAAGCCAAAGTGTAAAGATTGTAAATACTTAAAGTGGGGATATATTTTTCAAGTGATTGGGTGATCACTGTCTAAAAGTAGCCCTTTCCTGGTATCTGGAAAGCTGAATCAATAATTCCCCTGCACAGCTGCATAAAGCTTTGTCTCTGTGCTCACCAGATGATGAACTTTAAAATTGTGTCTATTTTCTCACATCCCTTATTTGTGACTCAGAGTCTCATGTGGGTATATTCATTGGTGGAGCTCAGGTCACCTACCCTAGATGAGAGGGATAGTGACTTAGTCAGTTTTCTGAGTTATAATTTACGGAGTTACAAGAGCTGTTTAGAAAAAAAAAGGTTATTAAATTTTTGTCATTATTTTGTTGATATTTTCCTCCCTCCCTCCAATTAAACTGTTCCTTTTGATTTCTGGTTTTGACGGAAAAGTCTCTTTCCCACTCAGTGATTGTAGAAATAAACTCTCATATCTTCTTTTATATTTCAATTTTTAAAAATCATGAGTTAAATAGGTAATGGGGATTAAGGAGTACACTTGTGATGAGCACTGGGTGATATACCTGAAACTAATACTACACTGTATGTTCACTAACTGGAATTTATTTATTTGTTTATTTTTTCACTAACTGGAATTTAAATAAACATTTAAAAAATTAAATCTTTAATACAGCTTGAGTATGAAGTGAGGATCTGGTTGGTGTCTCTACCCCCATATGGATGGCCATTTGTCCCAATACTGCTTATGAAACATCTATTTTAATTTGAAATGTTGTACTTATTGTAAAGTAAATATGTTTATATGTGTATGTATGTATGTGAATGTGTGTACACTCTTCCTGATGACCTCTTTGTTCCAGCCTAGCCACAATAGTATGTGCTCACATTCATTCACTCATTTACTTAGCAAGTATTTATTAAATCCTTTTATTGATGTAGAGCTTTGCAGACTACAAAAGGGTAAGATATCAAGACTTATTTCTATGTGTAGATGAGTTCAGATCTATTTTATTGTGGGTGAGGGAGAGTCTTAAAGTTTTGGCTTTATACTTTTAGGACTTTTTTTTAGTTCACATTAGAGTAGACTTCAACCTTCTGGTTCACATTTTGGGCCCTTTTTCCTGAGGACTTTTGGTACTGAAAATTATAGGAGTCAGGCTCTCCTTTACAGAACTAAATGGATTGGCATCTTAGGATCCAGCTATGGTGTGCCAAGTAGACTTAAAGCAAGGCCCTTGACTAGAGAGGTATTTACTTGTGCATTACATAGTATTGAATATTAGAGCTGAAAGACACTTTATTTTTAAAATTTTTTAAAGATTTTATTTATTCATTTGAGAGAGAGAGAGATTGAGAGAGAGAGCACAAACAGGGGGAGAGGCAGAGGGAAAGGAGAAGCAGACTCCCTGCTGAGCGGGGAGCCCTGCACGGGGCTGGATCCCAGGACCTGGAGATCATGACCTGAGCCGAAGGACACTTAACCATCTGAGCCACCCAGGCACCACTGGAAGGCACTTTAAAGGTTGAATTGACAACCTTATTTTTTTCATGAACTTTGAATTTTGATTTATAAGCACATGATTTATAAGCAAGTTGCCAGAATCGTACAAAGAGTTTTCATATACTCCTCAGCTGGTTTTACTTTCCCCTAATGTTATCATCTTGTGTTAATAACACAACCTTATTTTATATATGAGGACACATAGCCCTCAGAAAGTTAGTTTAGCTAAGGTCACAGTTCTGGTTAGTGGTAGAGTCAGACCAAGGACCCATAGGCAGCCTAGGTCTGACAGTTGATTGTTTTAGGTATTATTTGCTTTTTCATGTATTTGTTTTTTTCCTTTCTTTCATGGGGTTCTTTGGGCATGAATTGAGAGAAAGACTACACAATACATAGTCCCATGTAGTCTTTCTAATTTGTGCAATAATTTATTAATCTAGGCTCCCTCCAATTCTTCAACACCAACAAGAACCAGGAGCAGGACATCTTCATTTACAGAACAACTTGATGAAGGTACACCCAATAGAGAGGTATGTTTGGAATTTCTTCTTTAATAAACCTCTTACAAGAAGCTTATTAATCTAAAATGCAGTCTACTGTTGATAACAAAATGGAAAATTATTTTGACAGGTCAATTTTTAATTGCTAGGTATTTTTATTAATAACATAATTGTTTCTTTGTAAATAGTAGCTTTGCTTTTATGTTTTCTTTGAGAATCTCAATTTGAAAGGATAATATGCTCTATCTTTAATATTTGAGGTTTATAATAATTTGATAATAATTTATTTAACAAGCATCATATAGGGAAAAGTTCTGTATTTTCAAGCTATTAATTGGAATCTGAACTTAACTGATTTTTTGTGATTTGCAGGTAGGCCCATAGCTCAGATTAGATTTTTTTCCATCTTCTTTTTCTTGCTGTGAACTGTGATATAGGTTCAGAAGAGAGTAAAACAAAAATTTACAAATCACAGAATTATTATGAAGGAACCCTCCCATAACCGCCACTGAGGTTCCAGAAGGGACACTGCCAACATTATAGCGCTGTCTTCTTCCCCCCAAAAAGATTATTATCATCCTGACCTTTGGTATTTCTTTCCTTTTTTTATAGTACCATTTAAGTATGCTTTCTGTTGTAAACATTAACCATTTTCATTATTTACAGTTTGGGGTTATAAATTAGGCTGCTGTGAACATCATTATACGTTTCTTTTGGTCCACATGTACCTGCATTTCTTTTAGTTTGTACCTAGCAGTGGAACACTGGGTCAAAAGGTATGTAGAATTTTAGCACTTAGAAGATAAGGCCCATTGTTTTTCAGAATAGTTGTAGAACTTTACCTTGCCCCCAGGAGTTTCTGAAAGTTGTTGGTGCTCTACATTCTTGCTAGTCTTTTTTAATTTCAGCCATTCTCATGGGTGTGTAGTGCTCTCTTATTGTAGCTTTAAGTCACATTTCTCTGATGACTAATGAGACTGAGCACTTTTCATCTGTGTATTGGCCATTTGATATCTTTTTTTGTGAAGTGCTTCTTCATGTGTTTTGCTCATTTTTCTCTTGGTTTGTCTTTTATTGATTTGTGGCTCTTTTTTATATATTGTGGATGGGTTTTTTTTTTAATGAGGCATAATTGGCATATAACATTAATTTCTTGTGTACAATATAGTGATATGATATTTGAAAACACTGAAATGATCACAGGTCTAGTTACCATTCATCATCATACGTAGTTACACATTTTTTTCCTTGTAATGAGAAGTTTTTTTTTCAGCGTCTTGATGTTTCTTCTTCTTCTTCTTCTTTTTTGTTTCAAGTTTTTATTTAAATTCCAGTTAACATATATGGAAGGAGTTTTTTGTTGGATATATGCCTAGCAGATATCTTCTTCTGCCCTGTGGCTTGCCCTTTTATTTTCTTAATCGTGTCCTTAGATGAACTGAAATTCTTAGTTTTAATGTATTATAATTTATTAATATTTTATTTTCTGGCTAGTGTTTTTATTTCTTATTAAAAAATTCTTTTCTTACCCTGAGAGTATTTTCCTGTTTTACTTTTCAAAAATAATTTTTTTAAGTTGGGGTATGGTGTGCAACATAGTGATTTGACAAGTCTGTAAGTTATATTGTGCTCACCGAAAGTGTGGCTGCCATCTCTCACCATACAATGCTATTACAGTATCTTTGATTATATTCTCTATGCTGTACTTTTTATTCCTGTGACCTAATCATTCCGTAATGGGAAGCCTATACCTCTTGCTCTCTTTCATGCTCATTTTGCTCATTCTCCCATATCCTGTTTCACTTTTCACATTTCAGTCTACATTCCATTTGGAACTGATTTTTTTTCAGCATGGTGTGAGGTAGGAATCAAGTCTGTGTCTCCTCCCCACCCACCACCCATCTGTATGGCTATCCAGTTGTCCCATTTTTCTCACATTGATCTACTGTGCTGCCTTTTTTTAGAAATTAGTGTCTGTATTTGCATAGATTTGTATCTGGGCTCTATTCTCTTCCCTGGTTTGCTTTGTCTGTCTTTGATCTGATACCACACTGTCTTAATACCAGTTGTTTTATATTAAATGTTGTCTTCCCTAGAGCTGGTCTTTCCTGTCTTGGTCAGTTTGGGCTGCTTTAACAAAATTCCATAGACTAGTGGCTTAAACAGCAGACATTTGTTTCTCATAGTTCTGGAGGCTGGGCAGTCCAGGGTCAAGATGCCAGCAGATTGGCTGTCTGGTGAGTGCTCTCTATTGATTTGCAGGTAGCTATCTTCTCATTATGTCCTAGCATGGCCCTTCTTGGTACCTACGTACTCCTTAGGGTGGGAGTAGGGGGAAGGCAATTCTCCTGTCTCTTTCTCTTTTTTAAGGGTACTAATCCCATCATGAAAGCCCCATTCTCTTGACCTTCTCTAGTTAATTACCTCCCAAAGTTTGCCTCCAAATAACATCACATTGAGGGCTAGGTCTTCAATATGTGAATTTTGGGGGACACATTCAGTCCGTAGCACTTTCACCTTGTTCTTCTTGAATGTCTTGGTTATTCTGATTTCTTTCCATATAAATTCCTTATAAATTTTAGAATTAGATTTTCAAGTCTCACAAAAACAAACTCAATAACAAAATGAAACACAGACAATGACAACAACAAAACAAACCTGTGGAGATTTTGAGTGGGATTGTATTGATTCTGTAGAATAGTTTGGAGAGAGTCTCAGTATTCTAAATTAAATTTTATAATCTTTTCAGTATTATAAGCACTACTGTACTGAGCATTGTACATAAACATTTATAATGATGTTCTTCTGGAAGATAGAATCCTAGGAATGGGATTGCTGGGTTATAGGATGGATTTCAAATTTAAAAATTTGAGAGGTATTTCCATGTTGTTTTGATGAAGGTTACTTTATTTTTAAATGTTTTCTAAGGTTACGTTAAAAAGATTTTAAACTTTTTTTTTTTTTAAAGATTTTATTTATTTATTTGACAGAGAGATAGCCTAAAGAGGAAATTCAAGCAGGGGGAGTGGGAGAAGCGACATGGGGCTTAATCCCAGGACCCTGGGATCATGACCTGAGCTGAAGGCAGATGCTTAACTGACTGAGCCACCCAGGCACCCCATTTTAAACTTTTTTATAGTAGATGTTGATAGCAAAATAAGTATTTCACAGTATAGTTTTTGCATTCAAAGTCAATGGCATAATATACTGTGTTCTTGGTGTATAGATTTAAATGATCTGACAAAGTTGTTTAAAGTATGAAGTATATGCATACTTTCTGTGGGATATCATTTTCTTGTGGATCCCTTGCAGTATTACATCTCTTTAACTTTGTGATCTCAAATTTAATGCTGTTGAGCTTAGTTTATACATGTAACCATTTTGAATGAAAGTTGCAGTACTGAGTAGAACCATTTTGGCAAATAGTGTTGACAGCATCATTACTATACTTAGTATATTGGTTGATTTTATAGTATATTGGTTTATACACAATACAGTTGAAACCCTGAAAATAACTTATTGATTGCTACTATTGCTTTTTAACTTTTTATATATCTTTAAAACTTTTTTATTTATGTAAGCAATCTCTACACCCAGCGTGGGGCTTGAACTCATGATCCTAAGTCACATGTTTTTCCGACTGAGCCAGCCAGGAATCCCTACTATGCTTTTAAAGAAATATTTATGGGTGCCTGGGTGGCTCAGTGGGTTAAGCCGCTGACTTCGGTTCAGGTAATGATCTCAGGGTCCTGGGATCGAGTCCCACATCTGGCTCTCTGCTCATCAGGGAGCCTGTTTCCCTCTCTCTGCCTTCCTCTCTGCCTACTTGTGATCTCTCTCTCTGTCAAATAAATAAATAAAATCTTTAAAAAAAATTTATTTCATCGAGGATGCTTTAAAACATTTTAAATGACTATATCTTTACAAAATAATCCTTTTTGAAAGGGATGATTTGAATATTCTTTAACAATAGGCTTAAGTAAGCTGAAGGTTATTTTTTTATTTCTTCCCAGATTCCCAAATTTCAGTCCTAAAGATCCTGTGCTTCCTAGATTTAACTTAAGAAGTGGTTTCTGAGTGAAAGAGCAGCATCATCCCTTCATCTCCTTGCTTTTGAAGTGTTTTCTGACAACTCTAAAAGCTATTTTTGACCAATGTAATGGTCAATTCTGTTTATTTTTATAAAATTTAAGGACTTCCTAATTTTATAATTAAGTTATTGATTAAATGGGCATTACGTAATTGCCTTCTTAGTCATCTTCCCACTCCCTGGGTTTTTTATTTTGTTAAATCTCTGATATAGAAGTTCCCAACTTTCTGTTTTATATGTTACAATGTTTCTTTTTAGCAAAATGTGGAAGTTTAACTCAGAATATAAATATTTGTCCATCTCTCCTGTAGGTAAGTAGTCTTTGTTATCGAGAATGCTTCAGAAGTAGATGGTTTCATTTACACAATTTCCTGGATAATTAAAGGTTTTATATACCTCCTAAAATGTCTGTTTTCCTGTGTTGGTAAATATTATATGTAAATCTAAACAAGTCTGTCTTTGGTTGCAGGCTTCCTTACAAGGGTATAAAAAATCATCTCTATGGTTCAGTCATTGAAGGCAAAGGAGAACAGACTGATTTGCACTGACCCTAAAGTCTGCAGAGCTCTGGCATTCTCTCATCCTGTGCAAATGGCTTGTTGGTCATCCTCTTTCTTCTGGTGATCTTGGACATAGCCTTGTTATCTTCAACAAAGATAACCTTGTTATCTTTCCCTTTTTGTTGCTTGAGATGAATCTTTTTTGCCCCTCTAGAGCTGGATGCTTTAGAGCAGTAGAGAGTGTAGGATCATTGAAAGGCTGACTAGGGCAGATGAAGCTACCGTAGCCTCCTGCCCTCTGTTCCACTGTGATGATGTTTTTTTAATTGAGATTAAATTCCTGTAACATAACATTTACAATTTCAAAGTGGTATTTAATATATTCACAGTGTTGTACATTCATCACATCTCTCTAGTTCTGTGACATTTTCATTATCCCCCAAAAAAGCCCCCATACTCATTAAGCAGTTACTCCCCATGCTCCCTCTCCTCCAGCCTCAGGTGACCACTGATCTACTTAATACCTCTATGGATTCACTTATTCTGGATATTTTATATAAATGGAAACATATAATTTGTGACCTTTTGTGTTTGGCTCTTTTAGCATAACGTTTTGAAGGTTTATCTATGTTGTAGCATGCTTCATACTTCATTCCTTGTTGTGGCTGAATCTAATGATTTTTCTAAGAGCGTGAAGATATGTTTATGTAATTTGTTTGGTGTAAGACCTGGTATAGACTACTGAGGAGAGGATGGTATTTGGAGTCTTCTGGATCAGTCTGGCTGAAGGACCTTTGAAAGTTAACTTTTCAGCAACTCGGGTTTTCTCTTTGTAAATGGAAATAATAATACATGTTTTGTGGGGGTTTACCAGCTTGTAAATCTCCTAGCATGGTGGTTTGCATATAGTAGGTGCTCATTAAGTTCTTCCTGGGAGCAACTATGTATGGAAAATGGGAAGGCCTGCCCAGCTTGCTTTGCTGAGGTCCCTGGACCTGAAGGGAGGGAAATAGATGGACCATTATGTGGACTAAGATCCTAGGGATGTTTTCTGTCTATCTTTTTACCTGCTGAACTTTTGAAAGAAGGAATGATATCTTCACTTACCCTGCTCTCTAATTTGCTGTCTTTTGGACACACTTCCTCATAGTTTAGGCATGTCCATTCTTATCCATATCCTAGGGACTCATCTACACAACTTTTTTGTATTGTTTTAAAATTAAATTCCAGAAATCAGTTTATTTTCTTAGAATCCTTTCTTCTGCTAAAAAAAATGATGCAAAGAAATAAATAGTTGTGGTTAATTGATGGATTCTTTCTCTTTAGTAGAGTGTGTTCATAAATACCTTATGCTTTTTTGCTTCTTTGCTTCCCTATGTGCAGAGAGATAGCCTGGAACAGTGGAGGGATCACAGAACATCATCCCTTACTTGCTCTGTGACTTTGGACATAACTGCTTTTAACTTCGTAGAGCCTCAGCTTTCTCATCTTTAGAATTGTGTTATAATGAATATTTCCTCTCATAGGGTTCTTGTGAGTAGCAAGTGAATTCAGAAGTATGGAAATACTCATAATTTGTGTATCGCATAAAAAAGATTATTATTATACAGAAATGGAAAGGCGCTTTCTGTACGTATCAGCTCTTGGATAGCACACACACTAAGTTTTTAATTGTGACATTGCAAGGGAAGAAATAGTGAAACGTCAGGCTGCTTTGGATTGGAATGCTTTCCCAAACTTTGAGAAAGATGTCACTTTTTCTTCTTCCTCCAACTTCTTCTTCCTCTTCCTCCCCGTCTTTTTCTTCTTTCTTTTTATACCCAAGGTGGGGCTTAAATTTATAACCCTGAGATCAGGAGTTGCACACTCCACTGACTGAGCCAGCCAGGTGCCCCTATTTTTTATTCTTCTTGATCTGACACATCTTTCAGAAATAAATTACTGCTTCTTTAGTTGTCTTTGTCATTCCAAGTTAGTTCGTACTATTCTATGACACTCTCAGCTTTTGATACGTCTTAAGCACATTTTATAGATTTATTCTATTTAAGGGCTATAGGCATTGTTCTTTAGGAAATAACTGAGAAGTATCTTGAAAGTAATGGGTAGGAAATATTTCTTCTTAAGTTTGGAAGTAATTTTGCCCCTAAATAGATTGACTTTCAAAGCTGGTATGCTTTTACTTTGTTAGATATTAGATTGGAAGCCACCTGTCCCTACCCTCTGTTGGTTAATGAAAGTCTTTTACCCATGTCAAATTGCCTTGGTATCTATTAGGTTCTCATAGTTTTTTCCTTTGGTCTAATGATAGGATATGAGTTATAGGCTTCCTAATATTAAGCCTAATATTAAGCATAATTATTATATTAATAGGCTGCCTAATATTAAGTTTCCTAATACTGGCTTAATTGTTCATTCCTTAAATCAACTCAGCTGATAGGTTGCATTATTATTATCCTGCTGTACTCACTTTGATAGTTACGTTTTATATATTTCTCCCAGCTCTATTTGTGAGGAGAGTGGTTTGTACTTTTCTTTTTGTGTTGTCTTTATCAGTTTTTATTGGTTGGGAAGCTTTCTATCTCCTCCCCCTCCTCCCTTTTTTCCCTCTTCTCCTCCATTTATTTAGGTCTTCTTTAATTTAAAAAAAATGTATGCTTTTCAGAGTATAAGGTCTGTACTACTTTTGTTAAATTTATTTCCAAGTATTTTATTCTTCTGGATATTACTGTAAACAGGATTGTTGTCTTAATTTCATTTTTGGTTTCTTATTGTCACTCTGTAGAAGTAAAGTTGCTTTTTGTCAGTTGATCTTGAATCCTGCAGAACTCATTTATTACTCTTGTATCCTTGCTGAACTCATTTATTAGGTTCTAATAGTTATTTAGTAGAGTATTTAGTATTTTCCATGTATAAGATGTTGTCATCTGTAAACAGAGGTCGTTTTATATCTTCTTTAATCTGGTTGCTTTTTATAACATTTTCTTCCTCATTTCCCTGGCTAGGACCTTCACATTTAGTGCTACAAGCCAGGAGCTGAACAGGTACCTCCAGCACTGGATGAAAAAGGTTGAGAAAAGCTTTCACTAACTGCTGCCTAGAGCTCTCTGTGGCCCATTGTGAGAAGCTCCTTTCCCTAGGGGAGGGCCTCATGACCAAGAACTGGAGCAAACTCACTTGGGCTTATTGTGACTGAGTCCGTGATAACCCCTGTATTGCCATAGGACAGGAAACTCAAACTGGAGCCTAGGGAATCAGATTGACTGGATAAAGAAAGATGAGTACAGAAGGAAGGAGAAAGATAATACCTTCTTCAAAGTGAACCTGTAAATGAAAATTCTAAAACAAATGCTAGGAAGGCAGTCAGTAAAAACAGGAATTGGAATATAAATTTATCCTAGATGAAATTCAAGTTAGTAGAGTAGTCTAGAAAAAACTTTAAAAACAAATATCTTTGATAAGATACATGAATTATTAATTTTCTGAAAAAGAAGATAAAATTATAGGGGAAAAACAGACCAAAACAAAAGTAGATTTAGTAGGTATGAAAAAGAACCAATTAGAAATCCTTGAAGTAAAAAAAAAATTTGATATAAAAACATAGACTAAAACTCAGACAGGTCCCAATTCATGGGAAAATTAGGGTATTTAAAAAGAATACTGAGTAATTCCACTGAAAACTCATAGAGATAAAGAAGTATATATGGAGAATAAGAGACATGCAGGATAGATCAAAAGCCTTCAACAGATATCTAATGGGAGTTTTATGTATCTTCATGAATGTTTAGACATAGAACTTCAGTCAGTGTTAGTTCAACTGATGGCTTCACCTAAGGACCACAGAAGAGGTGAATTAAGTTCTTAATAGATTTGGATTAGAATTTCAACAGAGTTTGAGAGATACGGAGTTGAGACAGAATTTGAGAATATTTGGGAACTGATGTGTGTAAGATTTTCATAGGCATAAGAAGCAAATGACAAGGACAGTGAGAGGGAAGAAAGGCTTTTTAGGTTTTGAGGTAGCTGTCGATGGAAACGAATTTTGATACACTTGGCTTTTACTTGGGCTAGGGGCAGGAGTGTAAATTGTTGTTTGGCCCATCTTTCTTTGAAATGTTTGGTCAATATGTTTTTCTATACTGGGTATCAGCTTTTGTGTTTTTTTCCAAATATATTCTTTACTGTGAAATTTTAAATTATTTTGTTGTGGGACAGAGTGACTTCATTTTAAATGTTAATTTTGGAAGCCTAAGAAGAATGAATTTGTATAGCCCTTCATTTAAAATCACATTTATTTCAAGGATGACTTTTCTGAGTTTGCCAGGAGAATTCAGATTTTCAGCAAGAGTGGAAACTTGGATAAGATGAGTGCCCAGAGCCAAATAGGCATCTAGTACATTTTAGTACACCGCTAATACTCAACTTTTAGGACCAGATGAAGAGTTAGTGGAGTCTCTGTAGTCATATCCATAACTCTACCATACTAAGATGAAAAGTGTAAGTTCTTAAGCTTGTGCAACATTTATTTCCTGATATAAGTTCTTTCTTATATATAATATGTAACATAATATACATTAACTGCTATGTTAATATTTACAGAAGATTAGTTTCTTTTTAGTTTTTGTTTTGAAATAATCATAGATCCACAGGGGGTTTTAAAATTTTTTTAAGGGAGGACCTGTGTACCTTTTGCCCATTTTCTCCCGAAGTTTTCTTGTATAACTATTGTATGCTATCAAAACAGGGGAATTGACATTGGTAAACTCTGTGACATCACAGAGCTTATGCAGATTTCAACTGTTTTATATTGGAAAGTACATTTTAATTATAATTTCTTCTAAATCTAATAATGATTATTAATATTTTGGTGTATATAGTTTCTGAAGACTGAGGGACAGAAGAGAATACATTTAAAATAATTAGTAGAATAGAATTTATCCTTAGAACTTGTTATATGAATTTCAGTTTCAAAAGTTTCCTTTGTACATTTTGGAGAAAACTATTTTTGTTTCTAAGTGCAAAATAAATGATTATTTAAAATTTTATGTGTTTTGTCCTCACCATTATTTTCACTGTTATCTTTTTGAATGTATAAAAATGGTCAGTGTTTGTTACATTAAGGGCTAAGGGTTTGTGTTCTTTACCATGTATGGTTTTTACTGGTTAGACTCTTAAACCAAATCGGCAGACATGCGGTGTGTTTCTGTGGCTGTTGCATATATCGTTTGTATGCCAGTAAGCAAGTTGGTTAAAGTTGGGCTTTGAGTTTCTAAATGGCTCAACTCCTCTCCATTCTTAAACTTTCCAGCAACTTGTTATTTCTGTGGGTGGAGAGATGGTAGCAGTTGTGGTGGTGCAAGGTACAAGGTCATTATACTGTTGGGTATGCCTTGTGGAGAGAACACTTTGCAACATGCCCTTACTGTGATCTGTTTTTCATTATTTGTTTTATTTTTATACCTCTGCTTATTACTCTGAATGAGACAGCTACTAGCCGGGATGATAGCAGAGCCTGCTTTTCTCTCTGAGTATACTATCTTTGCTTTGGATTCCTCCAAACAGCCTAAAACACAGACTGACAGTGTGGTGAGTCCTTCCACCGCTTTCTGCATTCCCTTTGTGGGGAAGCAAAGTAATTTGGTAATTCTAGAGGCAAATCTCATGCTGCTTGTCACTGACTGTCTCTCAAAGCATCTTCAGTGCCCTGTTGCTAACCCTGCTCTAAAAAATCAGAGTGAATTGCTGAATTCTGATGGCTGGTATGTTTTCTGGTAGCTTTTTAACAACAACAAAATAACACTATTTTCATTAATGTAGTGAAGACTACCTTCAACTTAGTGTAAACTCTAAGTTTTCTCTCAAGGGAATGTTTGCACATTAATGAAACATGGTATGTATTGCTAGAAATCTCTGTCTTACTGTTGGTAGGAGGCCAAGAATATTTTAAGATGCGACTCACATTTTAAGAAAAAAAATTATATATAAATCCATAATTGAACAACATTGAGCAGGTAGGTAGAGTCTACTGTAACAAATAATTACATCTTATTTTGGGAGAGTACCAGTTTTCTATATATTAAACATCTGAAAGGAAGTAATTATCTCATTATTTTTCAGTTGACTGAATTCATACAATTTTAAATCTTGTATATAATTTCACTTTGAGAAAGCGGACTGTTTTCATATGTCTTTTTTTTTTTTTTTTTTTTTTAGATTTGTTTATTGATTTATTTATTTGGCAGAGAGAGAGAGAGAGATCACAAGTAGGCAGAGAGGCAGGCAGAGAGAGAGGAAGGGAAGCAGGCTCCCTGCGGAGCAGAGAGCCCAATGTGGGGCTCGATCCCAGGACCCTGAGACCATGACCTGAGCTGAAGGCAGCGGCTTAACCCACTGAGCCACCCAGGCGCCCTCATATGTGTCTTATTAAGTTCTTAATTTAGGGAAACTTAGATATGTTTGATTGCCCAGTAAGGATAGCTTTTTTTTTGTTGCATTGGACACTGACTGAATTGGGATTCAGGTTTTTTTAAATGATGAGAATTGGTTTAATTTACTAAGTAGCTTGTGATGAAATTAGAACATTTCTGTAGTTAATCCATGCAGCCAGGAAAACCTTGGTCTGCATATAGTCAGTAGCAATCCTGAATTACATTCTGAACTTTTTTTTTTTTTAAGATTTTATTTATTTGAGAGAGAGAGAGAGAGAGAATAAGTGGGGTGGGAGCAGAGGGAGAGGGAGAAGTAGACTCCTTGCTGAGCAGGGAGCCCAACATGGGGCTTGATCCCAGGACCCTGGGATCATGACTTTAGCCAAAGGCAGACACTTGACCATCTGAGCCACTCAGATGAACTTGGTTTTAGAGAAGAAAGCAGCTGAGGGTTTTAGTGATGTCCTAGCTTGGATCTTAGGGCAAAGGATTTCTCCTTCGTTCTGGCTATAAGTGACACCTCACTATTTTCAAAACTGGTTGGGAGAAGGAGACAGGAGTTCCAGTTAAAGATAACTTATCAGTTTCTTTAAAAACACAAAATGATATTACTTTATACTTCATGTAATAATAACAGAGACTAAAAAAAAAAAAGAGCTTCTCTGAGGCCCACTTCCATATACATGAAAGTAATTTAAGGACCTCTTCTGTTGTGAGGAATGCTAATGTTTTTAAAATAGAAGCTTTTGAACTACTTAAAAATAATTTAAGTAGATTAAAGTATTCATTAGTCTTATTTGAATTTTGTTCAGATAAAGACTTAACTTCTTTCCATGTAACAAAGGGAAACCATAGCATAACCTATAATGGAATACAAATTAAGTGAGGGTCTACTTATGAGTTCATCAGCTGTTGACTTTTAGCTAATTCAGTTTTTTGCAAAATGACCCCAAATTCTAAAAATTGCTTAGTGCTCAGCAGTCAATAAATACTTGTCAAAAGATTGAACAAAACATAATTGAAGATAAATCTGACAGGCAATCTGTGTGTGCTTTTAAATTAAATGCATGTTAGATTAGAAGAATTTTTCTCTTGTCTTAGAATTGCCTTCAGGAGAAAGTATTGGTGACAGTTGAGTATTGACATGTGTTGAGCTTCTCTCTGGGAGAAGGACTTCAGAAGTCTTTTCATACCGAAGGAAGTAACTGCACAGGATTTGACAAGCATATACTGAACTTCTACCACCAGTCAGGCAGAAGTTAAGTCCTGGGGACTAAGACGAAATACAGGATTCCTGCCCTCCAAGAGTTTATAGTTTAGTATGGAGGCACATGCTTGAAATACAAAGGAATTAAACCTTCATAGAAGAAAATATAGGCATAGGGAATATGTTAGCCCTCAGTTAAGCTGTATGAAGCTTCATTAAAGAAGTTGCATTTGAAAGTTAAAAGGTAAATGAGAATTTGTTGGGCAGAAATGAAGAAGGCATTTCAGGTAGTTTCAAAATCTTTAATTTTGCTTGTACAGTTTTGTAATTTAAATTTACAAGGTGACGTAACCAATGCTTTCTCTAACTGTTCTGCATTTATTTAAATATATGGTATAATACATATATTGAAATACGTATGCAGGGAGGGAGAGTTTTTAAATGTTAGGTGTGTTTTTCTGATAGGGTGATAGGTCAGATAATTATAGAATAGTTTTTTGTATGGACCACAGTCATGTGTCAAGTAACTTAGAATATGGACTCTGTAATCACTCTTCCTCCTAACTTAAAATATTTTAGGGAACGATTTCATTTCCTTTCTCCATAATTTAACTGTTTATTAATTTTCAACATATGGACCGAAAGACTTGTTGAACTCCATAAAGTATGTTTTTTATTTTATAGTGTATAGTGTAGTTTATTTTTAGAGCCAGCAAGCATTAATTATCATGCTACACAAATATAGCCATATATGCAACTTGAAATCCTTTGAAATGGCAGAGAACAGGAAGATAAAAGTTATGTTCCCCTAACTTTTCTCCTCTATGTAACTTAAAGGAAAATGTCTTAGACTGATAAAATTTGATGACTCTTTTTTTGTTTGTTTGCCGAGAGAGAGAGAGAGAGAGAGAGAGAGCGCGCGCGAGCGCACGCGCCCGTGCAAGCACAGAAGCAGGGGGTAAGGGGAGCAAAGGGAGAGGGAGAAAGAGAATCTTAAGCAGACTCCACACCCAAAACTCTTTTTATATTAGAGGGAGAAGGTATTTCAGTTGATATTAGAGAAAAATCCAAACTGAAAGTGGAAATCGTAGTAATAGTGGTATAAGAACTTTCTCTCATCCCCCAGTATCCTCAGTTAGTAACTCATGGCCATCTTATTGCAGTATTGTACTGCTGTGGTCCTCTAGCCACCCACCCACACGTGCACACCTCCCTTCCTCTGTCTCCATCTCTGTTGGGATTATTAGCAGATTTCAGAAACCTTATTCCATCTAAATGTTTTGGCATTTATTTCTAAAAGATAATGACTAAAAATATACAATACAATATGTTCATCACACCTGAAAATTAATAATTTCTTAGTATCTAATACCTAATGAGAGTTCAAAAATTTGAGAACACTTGCAAAGCCAAGTGCCTTTTCCACTTATATTTAAGAATAAGTAAGGTCAGTTATTTGACCCTTCCTTGGTCCACTGTGGAAATGTATGGGAAATGTCTAATTTAACTACCAACTTACTGAAACATTGTGGCTAGTATTTGCTCTAATGCTTTGTTTAAAACTTAGAAGTTATTTTATCATGAACTACTTGTATAGCTCTAATTTTGGTTAGTGTATTATGAATGCAGTATAGAATTTAGAATCTCAAAGAATCTCATTCATTACCATGAAACCAATGCCAGTAAGGGGTGATCAGTAGGATGTCACTTAACTTAGAACATTAATTATACTAAGAGAACAAAACAAAAAGCTTTCATATGTGGAAGATTTTTTAATTATAAATTTTTCTGAAAATTGCCATAATAATTTCATTTAGATTGCTGGTTTCAGGTGAATGAAGCATTTCCATTTCTTGTTATAAAGATGTTTTTCAGGTCTTAGCCCAAATAACTTTGGGTATTATTTGATCATAGGGAACACTTGACATTACTTCTTTTTCTGGGTAGTTACTTGTCTCCTTGAATTAAGTTTGCTGATTGATTCCCTGATGTTAGTTTTGTCATGGGGGACAAAACTGGGGACATCATAATGGGGAGAGATATGTGATTAGTTTAAAATAAACTTTGCTACATACTAATCTTTGCTATTTAGTTACATATGTTATAGCAAAATAAATTTTCTAAATACTCACCATACTAGTTTTGCCTTGCATGAAAACATTCTAATAAATGAACTAATTTTGTTTGATAAATGTGTCTAATAGGTCTTGGTACTTGGTCTTTATTCTTCACAGTTTTAAAAGCTTAATTAGCTTTTTGTTCCTTTTCTTTATGATGTTTCTTTGTTTTTCTTAGAATGCATCTATCCAAGCTCTGAAATCTCTCGACAGTGTTAATGGAAGCGAACCAACAACTCCCCAGGTCTGTTACTAAAGTTATTTTAGAAAATAGCAAGTCATTTCAGAGTGTTGGTCAATCTGTATTATTAGCACCTGGCTTTATATTGAAATAGTGATGTCTATACATTTCATACACTATGTATGGTAAATCCAGGTTGGTTGATGCTTTCTTCAGTTTTAAATGAAAGTAGTTAATTGTATATCCACCAGTTCTGTCACATGCCATTGTTACTCATTTAAAAAAATTAATGGCAGTGAAGAGAAAAGTTTTTGAAAAAGGACTCTGATTTTATATTTGTAAAAGATTATGGACAGTTTATGTCTAAAGACATTGAGTTACATAATTTAGAAGGTGGGGGGATATGGAGGAAATGGGATTTCTCTTAAAGTTTTCTCTTTAAGTTTGCATAGTATTTTTACTACTAGAAAACTTGTGTTATCTTTGATTTTAAAAAGTTATTTGGGGAATACAGCTCAGGTGAATTTCTTTTGACTCTTTCCTAAATAGAAGGAAACAAAATTCCTTAAAAATGTCATAAGGGCAGCAGTGGCTGAGAGAATATTTGTTTGCTTTGGCTTTGATAATATCATTAACCTGGCTGTTCTCAGCAGTCTCTAATATAGGGCAAAACATTTTTAATCTGTGAACCTTGAGCATGTATGTAGACAGTTTATGAACTAAATGATGTGCGAACTAAATTACATAGACTAACCATTCTAAACTATTGTCTAACAAATGTACGGATTAAAGCTTCCCAAATGCCATGAACAGATTCTGTGAACTGAGAACCTTATTCCTTCCTGGGGGCTGGTCAAGTTCCAGGCATAGTCCCAAGTCCCTGAGCTTGTTGACCCAGGCTTTGCCCAGACTCCCTAGTTAATTCAAAATCCTCTATAAATATATCATTTTCTATGAGTGCCAGGAAGTAGGGGTAAAATATTTGGATGCACCACTCTAAATGGTACTGGACAGATCCAGTGATCTTTAATGAATATTATTAAAAGTATTATTTAGAATGCCTATTTTCCATTTTAGAAGGGGGTTGGGGGATGGGTGAGCCTGTGATGGGTATTAAGGAGGGCACAGATTGCATGGAGCACTGGGTGTTATACACAAACAATGAATCATGGAACACTACATCAAAAACTAGTGATGTACAGTATGGTGTCTAACATAATAAAAAATATAGAAAGCTTATATTCCTCTCTTATAGTCCAAAAAGACTAATACTGTTATGAATGCAAAAACTAGAATGAATGACAACCAGCTTTATGACACATTCAGGAGAAATTTAAGTTTTCATTAAGGTGAAGAATGAGCATGCATAATGTTCAGGAAGTAAGCCCACTGAAGACCTTGAACTTTCTTAAAAAAACACAGCTAGGGGCGCCTGGGGTCGAGCCCCATGTTGGGCTCTCTGCTCAGTGGGGAGCCCGCTTCCTCCTCTATCTCTGCCTGCCTCTCTGCCTACCTGTGATCTCTCTTTCCATCAAATAAATAAATAAAATCTTTAAAAAAAAATACAACTATTTCTTTAAAAAAATAATAAAGTAGTATTTATTGAGTGTTTACTATGTGTCTGGCATTGTTAAACATTTTACATATATGATCTCTTTTGATTCTTATAACAAAGGAGATGCCTTTACTCACAGTCTATTTTTCAAACATTTTTGTAAAAGATTTTATTTATTTATTTGAGAGAGAGAGAGACAGAGAGAGAAAGAGAGTGCGTGCAAGCAGTGGGAGCCGCAGAAGGAGAGGGAGAAGCAGGCTCTCCACTGAGCAGAGTCTGATGTGGGGCTTGATCCCAGGACCCTGTGATCATGACCTAAGTCAAAGGCAGATGCTTACCGCACCGAGCCACCCAGAAGCCCCTCAGAGTCCATTTTTAAACACATTTCTGACAAGTTGGTTGTTGGCTGTTATCAGCAAATTGGGAATAATGTATATTCTTTTTTTTTTTTAAATTTTATTTATTTATTTGACAGAGATCATAAGTAGGCAGAGAGACAGGCAGAGAGAGAGGAGGAAGCAGGCTCTCTGCTGAGCAGAGAGTCCGCTTGATCCCAGGACCCTGAGATCACGACCTGAGCCGAAGGCAGAGGCTTAACCCACTGAGCCACCCAGGCGCCCCAGGAATAATGTATTTTCCTAAAGGGGGTGGAATGCTTACTATGATTGGGCATCTTGACAGCAGCAGGAAATAAGAGTTGACACCAAGGTAGAAGAGAAGAGATGGTGCAAAGCAAGCCCAAGCGTTTGTAAACATAGCTGCCTGTGATTCCCTTATTACTGGCTCAGACATCCTATGTAAATCAGTTGGTTTTTGGCACATAATATGATGATTTAACAAGCGTTTACTCCTTTTTTCTTTTCATCATAGTATCTTATGAAAATTTTCAAACATACAGAGAAATAGAACTTTAAAGTGAGCATCTTTGTACCTACCACCCAGATACTGCCATTGGTACTTTACTGTACTTGATTTATCACAAATCTGTCCCAGTATACATTCTTTTATCTAGCCTCTCAATCCATTTTACGTTTTTGATGCATTTCAAAGTAAGTTGCAGGCCACAGTATCCTTCCCCCTAATATTTTAGCATGTACATTATTAATCAGAGTTTAATATTTGTATTTAAGTATTAATACTTTAATTACTTTAAGAAGAGAGAAGGGAAATACCACATATAAGAATTAATTCTCAAGTTAAAAATACAAGTTAAATCAAATTTGCTATGGAACTGACTTGATATGGAACTGACTAGTTCCAGAGGTATAATTAGTGGTATAATTATGTATCTAGCTACTAATGATACACAGCCCAGAGGTTCTATAGTAATAAGTTGTGATGAAAATTTATCTGATTAAAAGATAGTTATCTGCCTAGATTTTTTTTTAGATTGTAGTATAATTGACATACAGTATACCATTAGTTTCATAGTAGGTGTACATCATAGTGATTTGGTATTTTTATGTTAAAGTTAGGAAATGATCACCATGATTATTCTAGTTAACAGAATCTGTCACCACACAAAGTTTTTGCGGTATTATTGTGTTTCCTGTGCTGTACATTACATCCGCCTGACTTCTTTCTATTGTAACTGAAAGTTTCTACCTATTAATTCTCATTATGTATTTTGCCTTGTTCCCCAGACCCCTCCCCACTCTGGCAACCAATAATTTGTTTCCTGTGTCTTTGAGTCTGTATTGTTTTATATATATTTTTTAGATTCTACAGATAAGTGAAGTCATATGACATTTGGCTTTCTTTGTCTGACTTATCTCATTTAGCATAATACCCTCTAGGTCCATTTATGTCACAAATGGCAAGATTTCATTCTTTTTACATGGCTAAGTAAAATTCTTATGTAGATATTTCTGTAATATTCATTTTATATATATATATGTTATATATATAACAAATATCTTGCATCTTCTTTATCAGTTCACCGATAGGACACTTAGATGAACACTTAGATGTTCCTTCTGTATCTTGGCTAGTATAAATAATGCTGCAGTGAACATAAGGATACATATATTTCTTTGAGTTGGTGTTTTCATTTGTTTGTTTCAGATAAGTACCCAGAAGTGGAACTGGTGAATTGTGTGGTAGTTCTATTTTCAATTTCTACTTTTTGATGCACCTCCATACTCTTTTCCTTAGTGGCTATGCCAGTTTACATTCCCACCAACAGAGCACCAAGCTTCCCTTTTTTCCTACATCCTCACCAACACTTGCCATTTTTTGTCTTTTTGGTAATAGCCAGTCAGACTACTGTGAGGGTGATACCTTGTAGTGGTTTCAATTTGCATTTCCGTAATGATTAGCGATGTTGAGTATCTTTTCACATGCCCGTTGGCCATCTGCCTGTCTTTGGAAAAATGTCTATTCAAGTCCTCTGCCCATTAAAAAAATTTGTTTTATATTGCATAAATTCTTTATATATTTTGGATATTAATCCCTTATCAAATCTACGATTTGCAAATATCTTTTACAGTTTGTAAGTTGCCTTTTTGTTTTGTTGATGGTTTCTTTCACTGTGCAAAAGCTTTTTAGTTTGATGTAATCCCATTTGTTTATATTAGCTTTTGTTACCCTTGCCTGAGGAGACTGGTCCAAAAAAATACTGCTAAGACTGATGTCAAAGAGCTTACTGAATTGTATCCTTTTTTGAGGTAAATTTTATGTTAAATGAAATACACAATCCTCAAGTGTACATTAACTGAGTTTTAACAAATGTATATGCCAAACCCATATGCTACACCCATACACAAATTATAGAACGTTGTCAACACTCCAGAAAGTTCCTTTATGGTTCTCCCTCCTAGAGGTAATCTCTTAGAATTTTTCCCCACCGTACAATGGATTAGTTTTGCTTGTTTTAGAACTTGATATAAGTGGCCTCATGTATATAATATGCACTGTCTTGTAGAAGGCTTCTTTCACTCACCAGAGTGTTTTTGAGATTTCATTCATATTGTTGTGGTTATCAGTAGTTTGTTCCTTTTTATTCTGTGTAGGACTCCTTTGAATAGATATTGCACAGTTTATTTACCTGCTAATGGACACTTGGGCTGTTTCCAGTTTTCGACTGTTAGGAATAGAACTACAAAACATTATTATAGAAATCTTTTTGTGGTGTGTATTTTCATTTCTTTTTCTTTTTGACTGTTTAGATTTTTAGATTGTGTACTAATACTTTATGATGATTTCTAGAATAGCATATACTGTATATGTAGAATGATGTGTTTGATACATCTCATTTTGACCAAAGCATTGAATGTTTAAATATCTCTTACTAGATCATCATATCATTTTGATAGATTGACATAACTGATGACATAGTATAAGACATACTATGATGATAGATCATCATTATCATTTTGATAGATTAAGACATAACTGAACAAATGTGTACTAAGCAGCAGCTTTATGGAAAGCACTGTGGCTGAGAGATAGGGAATGTGGATTCTTTTCTAAATGGGCATAAAATCTGGGATAGGGGTGTGTGTAGCAGAGATAGTGAAAGAAAAATTTAGTGCTTACTGCATATAATACACTATTTTAAGTATTTTCATTCATTTAATTATTATAACAATCCTACTAGGTAGTACGTTACTATTTCCATTTTATAGATGAGAAAAGTGAAACACAGAGGCCTTAAAACTACAAACTAGTAAATGGTAAAGCTGCGATTCAAATCAGGGAATTTGGTTCAGAGTCTGTGTTCTTTTCTTGTTTTTTTTTTTTTTTTTTTTTTTTTTTAAGATTTACTTATTTATTTGGCAGACAGATCACAAGTAGGCAGAGAGGCAGGCAGAGAGAGAGGAGGAATCAGGCTCCCCGCTGAGCGGAGAGCCCGATGTAGGGCTCTATCCCATGACCTTGGGACCATGACCTGAGCTGAAGGCAGAGGCTTTAACCCACTTGAGCCACCCAGGCGCCCCTCAGAGTCTGTGTTCTTAACCACTGTGCTGTGATGTCACTGTAGTTATTCTGGGGCATAAACAATTCAGTTGTTATACCAGCATGTAAATAACTAATGGTGAGTCAGAGTGCAGTAAGTGCTCCAGTAATGGTTCTGGTAAAAGCTAAGGCCATCAGAAAGTTATTTCTGATGAGTGAGATCTTAGGTTTCCTAGAAGAGCTGACATTTGAGCTGAGTTTTGAAGGATGTCTGGATTTTCCTATGCGGGGAAATTATGGGCAGTGGTACAGAGGCACACAATGATGCATTTGTTTCGGGGTGGGAAGTTGCCTATTACGATTCAAGTTTTTGGTACGTGGAAGGGTGAATTTACAGAGAAAAGGGTTTTGGGAAATGGAAACCTTGAATGTAAGCTAAGGAATTTGAACTTTATATTAAATGGGAATCCAGTTTAAGAATTGGAATGAAATTGTCCTGTTGTTCTGTGGTGACAGTACAATAGGACAGATTGGGTAAGAGATTAGAGGCAAGGGAACACAAGGCTGCTGCAGGTATCCAGCTGAAACAGGATAAGGGTAACACAAGAAGAGTGTTAGAGGAATAAAAGGAGGGGTTGAAAACAGGGTCAAATGGGAGATAGAAAGGAATTAAAAGTAACTCTGATGTTCTCATTTATTTTTGTGTGTACATTTCTCCTTCTCTGGCCCCCTTCAAAGTTTTTTTCAAAAATGAATTATAAATCTGTGAATGTCTTTGGTGTCAGAAACCTGACAACAATTGGCATCCCAGTGAGAGTTGAGTTTTTCACATATCAGAGGGCCTGAGGATTAAGGGCACTTCTCCCTTTAGCCTCTTGTCCCCCCACATCCTTGCCACTGCCTTTCACCCTCACAATTACAAGTTGGCCTCCCAAGAAGTACATCCTCATTCTAGACAGGAGGAAAGACTGAAGACAAGGACTGAAGCCATGTTTCTTTTTATGAAGAAAATGATACCTGTCCTGGAAGGTTGTACAGTAGTGTACATTATTGGCTAAACTTTGTAACCAGAACTCCAAATCAAGTAACAGAAATTATCAGTATCCTGGAAGCCCTTATGCTCCCTTCCATTCCCCGCTCTTAACTCCCAAGGGTAACTTCTGACATCTAGGTTAATTTTGCCTGTTTTTGAAATTTAGGTAAACAAAATAAAAATGGGTACTCTTGTGTCTGTCTTCTTTTGTTTGATACTTTATGAGATTCGTCTATATTGTTGTGGTTGTAAATCATTCTCATTGCTGTCTAGTATTCCATTGGTGAACAGACTGCAATTTATCCATTTGGTGATTCATAGTCATCAACAGTAGCATCAAATTTGGGGCTGTTTTGAAGAAGGTTGCTATAAACTTTCTAGTTTGTCTTTTCTTGGACATATTTATATATTTCTATTAAGTATATATTTAGTAGCAAAATTGCTGATTCAGATTGCGTACATGTGTTCGGTTTAAGTAAATACTGACAAATAGTTTTGTAAAGTGGACTGCTCCACATCCTTACCAATACTTGGTATTTTCCGTAGTTTTGATGTCAGCCATTCTGGTGGATGTGCAGTGGTATCTCTTATGGCTTTAATTTGTATTTGTGAAGGTGAATGTTCTTACCTGGGTGTATTGTGACTCTGAACAAAACTGGGGTCTGGTTAAAAGAGAGAAAGGAAGATTGGGTTATCAGGTGGTAGCCAGTATATATTGTTCACCTTAAGCCAATCATACTTCAGAATACTGCATATGTATTGACTTATTACTCCTCACAAGTACCTTGTGAGGTGAGTGTAGTTGTTATCCCCATTTTATATATGAAGAAACAGAATCACGGAAGGTTAAGTCATTTGCTCAAGGTTATGTTGCCAGTAAGCCGTAAAGCTAAGACTTGGTCCCAAGATGTTTGGTTTCGTAGCCTTTGCTCTTAGCTACCACATTCTTTAATCAGAAGAGTCTGTCACATAAGCTTGTATATGACATTCTTATTTGTAACTTTGTTTTTTATTTTAGTCTCCTTTCTCTAATATTAATGATAATTGCTAATGTTTATTGAGTATTTGCTATACTGTAAGCACTTTGCATGTATTAATAACTCATTAGTCCTTGTGGCATCCATATGAGATGGTTGGTATGACTATTATCATCATATAATTATTTTTATCATCCCTATTTTACAGAGGGGGAATAAGACTAGTGAAGTGATTTGGTCAAGGTCATGTAGAACATAGTGGTGGAGCCAGGGTTTGAACTCAGGCACCCTTACTTGACAGTCCACAAGCTGAATCGCTGTATTCAAACATGTTACTTCCAAATGTGGTGGAGGTGGCAGTTATTAAGTGTATCAGCTTTTGCAAATACATATTTTTGACATTGTTCATTAGCTTTTGGCTGACCCTAAAACAGTTATCTCTAGTGTTATTCAGACTTGCTTTACCTGTTTGTCCTAGGGCAACTTACTGTCTCTGTGAAGTGAAAAGCATGTTTTGGCTTAGGTCAGAAGTGGCTAGTAATGGAATATCAGTAAAGCAGTTCTTCAGAGTTTTTGAGCATAGGGTCTGTCCTCTTCCTTAAGACTTTCTCCATCTCCCCCCTCCTCCAATATACAGGTGAAACTTAGACATTATAAAAAAAAAAACAAACCTAGAAAGTACAAAAAAAATAAAAATGAAAATAAAAAATCACCAAAAATTTTGCCATACAGAATCACTCACTGTTAACTTTTGGTGTTTATTCTTAATGACCTGATTCTAAGGGCGTTTGTGTGAACATAAACATATGTTTACACATATGTATATATATTGAAAAGTACATGTAATTGCTTTAAATCAAAATTAGTTCACAGTATGCATATTGTTTTCTATCTTGGTTTTTCCCATTTAATAGTATGTCTTGTACTATTGTACAAGTACTATTGTACTTCATATATCATAATTTATATAGTATATCCTCTAGTGGTGTACATTTGGGTTTTTTCCAGTTTTAACTATTACGAACAACCTGTGATAAATCTGTGTATATGAAGAGGGTGGGGCATGTTATCCCCTCTTACTTATTCCCACCTTACCTAATACTATTACTAAATCTCTTAAAATCCTTGAGTAAAGTATTCTTGGTTTGATTTTTAAAATTGTATACTAAAGAGACTCTTTTTGTTTTCCTGTAATCTTTGCCCAAACATGACCTCAGTCTTCTCTGAGCATTCATTCCTGGCATTACTGAGGTCCTTACAGGTGACCCTGTGCTGCTAATGAGAATGAGTTTAGTGGAAACACCTGCTAAATACTAACTGCTGTCACCTGAGCAGAAATGCGGTTTAAAGCAACGTGTTGAATTATACTGTTTTTTATTGTTACTAATCGAATGAATGTGTTATTCAAATTAATTAAGATAACAGCTCTTGCTTATTACTATTTCTAACATCAGACTTACTGATCTGTGCAGAGGGACTCTAGCTCAGACTTTTCAGCTGTCCTCCATGATTTTTTTTAAGATTTTATTCATTTATTTGACAGATCACAAGTAGACAGAGAGGCAGGCAGAGAGAAAGGTGGAAGCAGGCTCCAAGCAGAGAGCCCGATGTGGGCCTCGATCCCAGGACCCTGGGATCATGACCTGAGCCGAAGGCAGAGACTAAACCCATTGAGCCACCCAGGTGCCCCGTCTCCCTGATTTTTTAATGCTTATTTTTATTCCTATTAGACAGAATGATAATTAGAGCAGAGCTGGATGTCACTAGTCAGCTCTGCCTAGCGTTCTGTTATTGAACAAAGTGGGCTCACTAAGCATTACCCTCACCCTTCCTCCATTCCCCTCCTTTGTTGAAGGGAGTGATGAATCGGCACCTCCAAACAGACTCAAGGTAAAGCCCACTTGACTTCAGCCACACACTTCATATCATATACTCCCCTTTTAGGTGCTGGGTATGTACCGCGGATACAGATACCACTGCTTCCAAGGATCTTACAGTTGAGGGGACGAATCCTCACAGCATAGCTGTGATGTCAGCTGGGAAAGTATGGCATCCGTCTCTTTTACAGATGTGCAAACTGAAGGGACAGTGACTTAGTGAGGCGTGTTCCACTGCTCGGTGACCAACCTGGGACCTATACCTGAGTGCTCTGACTCCAGGTCCAGTGCTTTTTCAGAAGTAACCAGATGTCTCTTGTTTTTCAGAAAGCATGTGTTATGTACAATGTCAAGAATATAAGTTGAATTTGTTAGAACTTTTAATAGATTACTGATGGTGATAGGGAGTGATGAAAGTTTAAATGTGCATTTTAACCAGGTTTTGTTGGGTTTTGGTTGCAGTCTGGTGACATGCAGTCTTTTGCACAGAAGCTCCAGCTCCGGGTGCCTTCCATGGAGTCTTTGTTTCGAAGTCCCCTAAAGGAATCTCTCTTCCGATCTTCTTCTAAAGAGTCTTTGGTACGAACGTCTTCTAGAGAATCCCTGAATCGATTTGACCTGGACTGCTCTGTTGTCACCTTTGATCCATCTTCTGATATGGAGAGTGAGCCAGAAGACCCACTTCCTAATTTAGACAGTCTCAGCAAGGAACAGTTGATTCAGTGGTTGCGAAGAATGGAACGAAGATTGAGTAGCTACAAAGGAAAATGTTCTGAGGTAGGAGCATGATTTTTTTTGCCTCTATATAAAGTTTCCCCATTGTTTTCTGATTCATGTTACTGTATGGTTTTTACTCTTGTGGTTGTCTAAACTGTTGATTCCCTAGATGCACTGATTAGTGAAGGGTGGGTAGTCCGTGGCATTATCCAGTTAGGAGATTTTCAGGTGAACAGAAGCCCTTTGGCAAAACCTTTAGTAAAATTTTTGGAGAAGGTCATTGTTTGTAGCTTTCTGGTTTGCACATTCTATGCCCCCTTTTTCCCCCAGCCCTTATCTCCAGTGTTGCTTGGATACTCAGTGCACAGTACATCATCTTTCCTTCTCACATGCCCTCCCTTGTTCTTCCCCTTAAATGTTGTGGTTCCAAAATGACTTCTTCTGCCAGCCAGATTTCCATTACACTAACCCCTGTCATGTTTTAGGTAGTCAGATTTTCTGACACATCTGGTTCATGCTCATTATATCGACATTTAAACTTTCCCTCAGATGAGTCTTTAACTGCTGAACCCCTTGAGGCTGACTTTGTGTGGTGTAAGAGAGGTTGTAGTCCTGCCCCATCTCTCTTTTCTGTTTGTCCTCTTGGGCTGAATTGTATAAGTTGCCCTGTGTAGTTAAAACAATTTATCTTTAGGAAAGCCTTACCAAGAGCGAGTTGCCCATGAATTTTTTTTTAAAGACAATGCATAATGTTTTATTGTCTTAACAATTTGTAACCCAGCATTGCAGTTAATTTTGATTAATGAATAATAAAGTTCAAGGTTCGTATATAAAATTACCCATAACTTGTATTTCCAGTTATGACTGCAGTATGCGTAGTTTTACCCTGCAGCCAAAAATAACAACAGAAACCTACAAAATACCTTTTTAAAACTATAAAGTACTGACAAAATAGGAAGTATTAGGCGAAATCTATCAGCTGCTGGAATCTAGAGATGTAAACAGCATTAAAGCCATCTATTTCATGAGGTACTTGTGGAATTGGGCAACTTTTTCCTTTAAATGTATTATTTAAAAAAAAAATTTATTTGAGAGTGAGAGAGCTGGGGGAGGGGCAGAGGGAGAGGAATCTCAGGCAGACTCCCTGCTGAGCACAGACCCTGAGGTGGGGCTTGATCTCCTGACACTGAGATCATGACCTGAACCAAAATCAGTAGTTAGATGCTTAACTGTCTGAGCCTCCCAGGTACCCTATTTATTTTTTCTTTCTTTTTTTTTTTTTTTTTAAAGATTTTATTTATTTGACACAGAGAGAGAGATTGCAAGTAGGCAGAGAGGCAGACAGAGAGAGAGGGGAAAGCAGGCTCCCCACTGAGCAGAGAGCCCGATGTGGGGCTCGATCCCAGAACCCTGAGATCATGACCTGAGCCGAAGGCAGAGGCTTAACCCACTGAGCCACCCAGGCGCCCCTATTTTTTATTTCTATCCATGTTAATAATCGATAATCGTCCTGAATTATTTGTTGTTGACTTACCCATGGCTTCTTAAGTTTGAAGCTGGGGCAGTAGTATAGTATTTAAATGCAGTGCAAGATACTGCATTTTATGTTTATAGTGCCATTGAGTTTTACACCATCTCTGTGAAGTAGATATTAATTATCTCTGTTTTGTAGAAGAGGGATTAGAGACTCGTATATACTTAATCATAGAGATTAAGTCATGTGCTTAAAGTCACACAGGTAGCAAGTGACGGACTGTGGATTTGATTTTAGGTCTTTCTGGTGGTTTCCACTCTTCTGTGCTGCCCCAGGTCAAGTCATGCAGCTTATTAGGAATGAAGAGAGCCTGTAGTCTTTGTCTCTGTAGTCCTTGCCACTGTAGGTAACCAGGATAACATGGTGCTATAAGTGATATCTAATTATTGGGCTACTCTTCCACCTGTCCTACTCCCTGGTTTTTGAGTACCATTTTCCTATCCAGTAATAAGAATACCTATGTTAAGGTAATAAGAGGAGGAGGATCATGGTCTTTGGCAGAACTTTTTTTTTTCTTTATTGCCGGACTCACCTTCCATTGCTGCCTGCCTCTCAACTCAAGACATCAGCAAATGTGTTTGTGGCACACAGCAACCTTCCAAGGGAAAGGCAAGGCTCAGAATAGGGAAGTACTTCTTCCCCTAAAGCTGTAGCCTATGTCTTCAGAGTCCTCTCATACTTCTGAAGTGGATCTAAATAATTCAGTGGAGCCATGTGCCTAATTTTCAGAGGAATAATGCTAATTAATAGGTTAAAAGATTGGTTAATCCATAATTTCATCAGGTTGTGCTAGAATGTTCAAGTATCTTATTTACTGGGGTTAAATATTTAAACATCTCTTTAGGACCAAAATTACCAGTTTTCATCTGTTGGTTATAAGTTCCTTTCCTCAGATTTTTACCCAGCCGTAGTCATAGTTTCTATAATAGAGACTTTAGAGATTAATTACATTGTGTGTAATAGCCCAAAACAAAAATCACCTGATGAACCTGCTAAATAAACATGTATCCTGTCCCCCAACCCCCAGTCTCATTCACTTAGTCTGGGGTGGGACCTCAAAATTTCTCTTCCTAGCAAGCTCCCTGGGGATGCTTTAATCCCTACCCCATTCATAATTAAGTGCTGAAATTTAAATATTCTTTTTATTTGAGAGAGAGAGCACACACGAGCAGTGGGGGAGGGGGGGTGCTGGAGGGAGAGAGGGGGAGAGAGACTCTCAAACAGACTCCCCACTGAGTGTGGAGCCCATTATGGGGCTCAGTTCCACGACCCTGACATCGTGACCTGAGCTGAAACCAAGCATCAGATGCTCAACTGACTGAGCCACCCAGGTGCCCTTAAGTAGTGAAATTTAAAGTGTGTGTCTGAGGTGAGATCATGTACAGGTATAATACCTTAATTTTGTAGTCAAGTTACATTTTACTTTTCAGAAACTTACTTCTTATGTTTGTTTTGATTGTATGTGCATCTAACTAGGTTGAATTATCTATAAAAGGATTCTTCCAATTTGTGTATTTTTTTACTTTTATAAAGATATTTTAGCAGAATTTAGAATATTAGGAATGACTGATGTTATTGGTGACTTTGTCTTTATTTTAGCTTGTTACAGCTTATCAGACTCTTCAGAGAGAGAAGAAAAAGTTACAAGTGAGTGATATCTTGGCTGTGATATTAATTCATACATAATTTTTTTTTAAAGATTTTATTTACTTATTTGTCAGAGAGCGAGATCACAAGTAGGTAGAGAGGCAGGCAGAGAGAGAGGGGGAAGCAGGCTCCTTGCTGAGCAGAGAGCCCGATGTGGGGCTCAATTCCAGGACCCTGAGATCATGACCCAAGCCGAAGGCAGAGGCTTAACCCACTGAGCCACCCAGGTGCCCCGATTCATTCATAATTTAAAAACTAGAGACTTACAGTAAAATAGTTCTGACCCTTACTTTTTTTTTTTTTTTTTTTTTGCCCAGAGCAACCTTTTATTTTTTCTTATTTTATTTTATTTCTTTTCAGTGTTCCAAAATTCTTTGTTTATGCACCACACCCAGTGCTCCATGCAATATGTGCCCTCCTTAATACCCACCACCAGGCTCACCCAATCCCCACCTCCTCCCCTCCAAAACCCTCAGTTTGTCTCTCATGGTTTGTCCTCCCCTCCGAATTCCCCCATCTCACTTCTCCTCTCCATTTCCCCATGTCCTCCGTGTTATTCTTTATGCTCCACAAGTTATTGAAACCATATGATACTTGACTCTCTCTGCTTGACTTATTTCACTCAGCATAATCTCTTCCAGTCCCGTCCATGTTGATTATAAAAGTTGGGTATTCATCCTTTCTGATGGAGGCATAATACTCCATTGTATATATGACCATATCTTCTTTATCCATTTGTCCATTGAAGGGCATCTTGGTTCTTTCCAGTTTGGCAACTGTGGCCATTGTTGCTATGAACATTGCGGTACAGGTGGCCCTTCTTTTCATTACATCTGTATCTTTGGGGTAAATACCCAGTAGTGCAATTGCAGGGTCATAGGGTAGCTCTATTTTTAATTTCTTAAGGAATCTCCACACTGTTTTCCAAAGTGGCTATACCAACTTGCATTCCCACCAACAGTGTAAGAGGGTTCCCCTTCCTCCATTCCTCTCCAACACTTGTTGTTTCCTGTCTTGTTAATTTTGGCCATTCTCACTGGTGTAAGGTGGTATCTCAGTGTGGTTTTTCTTTTTTTTTTTTTTTAAGATTTTATTTATTTATTTGACAGAGATCACAAGTAGGCAGAGAGGCAGGCAGAGAGAGAGGAGGAAGCAGGCTCCCTGTAAAGCAGAGAGCCCGATGTGGGACTCGATTCCAGGACCCAGAGATCATGATCTGAGCTGAAGGCAGAGGTTTAACCCACTGAGCCACCCAGGGACCCCTCAGTGTGGTTTTTGATTTGAATCTCCCTGATGGCTAGTGACGATGAACATTTTTTCATGTGTCTGTTAGCCATTTGTATGTCTTCTTTGGAGAAGTGTCTGTTCATGTCTTCTGCCCATTTTTGGATGTGATTATCTGTTCTGTGTGTGTCGAGTTTGAGTTCTTTATAGATTTTGGATATCAGCATATATTCTTACTTTTAATAATTCTCCATGTGATCCATGTATTTAACCTATTTTACTACTGGGGATTTTAATAAAGAGAGTGAGTGAAAAAGCCCAGAGATTTTACCTCTGGTAGGGATGGGCTTTTTTGAGTTTTGAATCCCTGCAGTGTTCAAGAGGTTTGGATTTAAGGCATGTTTGCCTCTTTCAAACATGCTCTAGTGTCTCGATCTGCAGGTTGTATCTTTGTTTTAGGGCTAGGGACATACAGCCTTCCTAAACTTTCCCTTCTGTTTTTGAAATACCTGCAGACATTTCTGTTCCTTATCATTTTACCAAGGTGTGAACACAAGCATCCTCTCTCTTTTTTCCTGAGGATGCTTCTTGTAAAGCTCTTGGTCAAGTATGTGGAAAGAGAGGAAGCCATTAAGCTCTTCTGGGTGACCCACCTCGACCCCCCGGCCCCACTGTGTCACCCTGTTCCGTGGCTAGACATTTCCCACCAGGGTATCCCAGGTGATAATTCACAGGTCAGAGCTAAAGGGAAGTATCCACTCTACTTTGAACAGTGTCATAAGTTTACTGTGCTAAGATATATAAATACTTATCATTTAAAATAATGCTTTATTAAGGAGGGCACATATTGCATGGAGCACTGGGTGTGGTGCATAAAAAATGAATCTTAGAACACTGAAAAAACTAAAATAAAATTAAGATGTACTTTGTCATTAAAAAAAAATAATGCTTTATTAATTTCTGCTTCTGTCCTGAGAAGGATGGAGAATTATGTTCTTACATTTGTTAGGTGTTGGCATTCTGTATCTCTGCTGTATCACTTATCATAAACGTTTTAAAATCTTTTAATGGTAAGAGATATAGAAAATCATGCATAAAAATATAGTCTTTTTTTTTTACAGTAAAAGTTATTTTAAAGAGCTTAGCATTTTGTCCCATCAAAAGATGCTAATTACATAACAAAAAGTTATTTAGAAAGTGAGTTTTGGTAAAATTAATTTCCCCATGTACATTATCTTAAAATATTTAATCTGCCATAAATAATCTCCATTAAGTACAACATTAAACTTCCTGGCTTTGGTCTGGAGTATTATCAGTTCAGAACGGTAACAGCAGTTATTTATTGCTGATTCAGTGTTCTCATTGTCCATAACAAGTGTGAAAATTAAGTTGTTACATATGCAGCCATCAAAAAAACCAAAATCTTGCCATTTGCAATGACGTGGATGGAACTAGAGGGTATTATGCTAAGCAAAATAAGTCAGTCAGAGAAAGGCAATTATCATATGATCTCTCTGATATGAGGAATTTGAGAGGCAGCGCGAAGGGGTCGTGGGGGGTAGGGAGGGAAAAAAAATGAGATAAGAAGTAACTCAGGAGGGAGACAAACCATAAGAGACTCTTAATTTCAGGAAACAAACAGGGTTACTGAGGGGGTGGGGGGAAGTGGCTGAGTTATGTCCATTTGGGAGGGTATGTGCTATGTTGAGAGCTGTGGATTGTGTAAGACTGATGGTTCACAGACCTGTACCCCTGAAGCAAATAAATACATTAAAAAAAATTAAGTTATTACAAATAGTTTTTAGTTTTTTTGTTTAGTTTTGTTTAGTTTTTTGACAATGTTTTCTTAAACATAAGGTCTTTTGAAATGGAGGGTAACTCTGATTTAATCCATTCTATTAATAGTCCATAAATTCATACTCAAAAAATTCATCTTATTCCTACTTACTCCTAGTGTCTGGGGGTACCCTGCTTGTGTCTCTCTGAATGGTCTCTGGATTTTTATTTCTAGATGTATGTAATTTTACCACTAAGTGGCGGTAGAGGACTGTGGTTGCCCAGTCCCAGTGTAAAGAATGTATAAAGTTCAGTGACATGTGCTCTTTTTTACTTGCTTTTCATTACTATGTCATGCAGTTGTTTGAACCAGCTTTTTTTTTTCTTTTTAAAATTAAAGGGTATATTAAGTCAGAGTCAGGATAAAGCACTTCGGAGAATTGGAGAGTTAAGAGAGGTAAGTTGTAGTGATAAATACTTTAAGAATTCAATTTCTCATATTTATCACAACTCTTAAACTTGTTGGGATAGTTTCATATACACTCGTTAATTGTAGTAAAAACCAACCAGCCCAATCCTTAAGGCCAGAGATCGACTTTTATGGACTTTATTTCTGTGATTTCCCTACAATATATGCTGGTGGAATTTATGACATAAGAATGCCTTATTTAGCAGCAGGATATCAGTTGCCAGCTGACAGTCAGTGGCAACTTTCAAGGCTAACTTGTCTCTTCTATTAGGTATTTGAGGCTTCTTTTCATTTTTCCTAACCAACAGTCTTGATAAAATTAAATAAAAATTATATTCCTTGTAATTTTGGGAGGTAATTTTTACAGTGACATATTATAGTTCTGGCAAATATATATATCACTTGGAATCATACTTGACTCGTTTTTGCTCCTGTCTTATCTTGAGGAGGATGGAAATTATTGGCTTATATTGGCTAGAGGGTAGGATTCTGTGTCGTTGCTGTATCACTTAAACATTGTGATGCCTTTTAATTGTAAAATACAACAAATATAGAAAATTGTTGTACAAAAATATATAGCTCATATGTGTATGTTAAACACTATTGTAACCACCATGGTCAAGAAATAGAGTGTTGTCAGTCACCCTGAGAGCCTCTCTGTGTTTCCCAATCCAGTCACAGCCCCTCCCTTTCTCCAAAAATAACTACTGACTTTTGTTGTGCTTCCTTGTGTCTCTTTAAGGTTTTATCACCGAAATGTTTGCTTCTAGGTACTGTAGTCTTGCCCATATAAAAATTGTTTTGATATATCTTTTAAGTCTCCTTAACTCTATATGTTCCCCCTGCATCCCTTTTCCTTATAGGCCATCTATTAAAGAACCTGATGATAAATGAGAAGACCCAAAATTACTCATTTGCCTTATTCCAGCATTATAAACACAACACTCTTAGAATAACAATACTAATACTATCACCATCAATTATGATTACTGATATTAGTTAAATAAATTTTTATATGCTATTTGTTTTTCCACCTTTAAAAATCTTTTTCCATACTATACTGTTAGATCATAAGCCATTACATATGTATTCTTTCCCTTTTAACCCTTAAGAAAACCCTCTTAGGACGTACTTGTCAGAGCCACAGAATGACAAGTTTTAGTTCTTTTTTATTAGCTGCCTACTTGTATTAGTTTGCTATGCTGCTGTAGCAAATTACCCCAAACTTAGTGGCTTAAAACAACACAACTCTCAGAAATTTGACACAAGTCTTACCAGGCTAAAATTAAGGTGTCAGTTGGGCTGTTCCCTAGTGCAGGTTCAAGGACACAGTCTGTTTCTTTGCCATTTCCAGCTTCTAGAGGCTGCTGCATCCTCTGATGCATAGCTCTTTCCTCTATCTTCAAAGCTATCCGTGTTGCATCTCTGCCCATTCTACCATAATCACTCCTCCCTTTCTCTCTGAACCCAGTTGGCAAAGGTTCTGATTTTTAAGGACCCATGTGATTAGATTGGGCCCCCAAATCCAGGATAATCTCCTTATTTCAAAGCTCTTAATTTGGTCACATCTGCAAATTCTCCTAATATGTTCCAGTTTCCGGGATTAGGATTTAGAATCTTTGGGGCCATATTCTGCCTACCACACTGCCTTTAGTCAAGACTATAATCAATGAAATGGCCAGGAGACAGTTAATAAGGGAAAGGAGGAGAAATAAGGGGTCTAGAGGCAATGTAGTAAATTTGCTGTTTGGTGCATATCTATACCGTTTTTGTAGTAGCTAAGATATATTTCTGAACCATAATCCTGGTTGTGGTTACATGAACAGAGATATATTCAGTAATTTATATGTGAGTACTAGGTAGATAAGTGAGGGTCTGGGTATTTTAAATTTTGTTCACACAAAAAAAATTTCCTTCAACTAAATAGTATAACCCATTAAATCATGATTAGTATTTAAACATTCAGAGTGCTATATGTCATAAAATGTTTTGTTTCTTTGGAATTAAAGTCTGAATAGAAGTTACGTACTGTTTCGTTAGTATTTTATTGACTTAGACTAGGGCAAAACAGTATAATGTTCCTTATTTTGTTATGTCAGGCATCAGGAAAGATGTTAGGTTTGAGGTTGTTGTTGAGGAGAATAACTACCTTGACTTCCAGTGCTTTGACAAAACCTCAGATGGGAGACCTTCTGGACAAATGACTGCGATTTGATATTGTTGGAGCATTCATTGTATCCCTGGGGATAGCAGCTTTCTGTAAGTTTGCTGTGGCCAAAGCAAGAAAGAAGGCATATGCAGATTTCTACAGAAATTATGATTCCATGAAAGAGTTTGAGGAGATGAAGAAGACTTGTATCTCTCAGGGTGTAAAATAATTTTGGAATGTAAAGAATTTCTTTGGGTTGAGTTCCATGGAAGTTTGTCACTGACCTGTGTTTGGTCATGGAATAGTTTCCCTTTATAAATAAACAACTAACAAATACTAAGGGTAGTAAAAAGAAAAAAAAAATTTTTCAGAAAATAGTCCTTCGTATTTTATATCTTCCTCATGTTGTTATGAGTATATGCATGAGTTTAATCCATGAACATCTCTCCTAATATTTTCTGGGGAACAAAACAAAACAACAGTTCTGTATAGGTAAATATTATGTCTTCTGTTAATTTCTAGCATATTAGATATTTGGTAATGAATCAGATAAAGAAGTAAAAAGGTAAGTAAAAACATATCCAGCAGATACACTAATTTTCTTTGCCTGATCTTTTTTTAAGATTTTATTTATTTATTTGACAGAGATCACAAGTAGGCAGAGAGGCAGGCAGAGAGAGAGGGGGAGGCAGGCTCCCTGCTGAGCAGAGAGCCCGATGTGGGACTCGACCCTGAGATCATGACCTGAGCTAAAGGCAGAGGCTTAACCCACTGAGCCACCCAGGCGCCCCCTTTGCCTGATTTTTAATCTTAATATCAACAGGTATTAAAAAGGAATATCATACTATGAGAAGCTATGAAAATTGTGAGCTCATCTAAGTAGATAGGGTTCTCTGATTTCCTTTTAAGGCCAGTTAAGTGGGGAATAAATGAAGACATTGTCTTAGCTATTTCCTCCTTTCTCTGTCCTTCTATCCATGCATGGTATGTTCTTTTTCTGGGTTCACCCAGGTGCAGCTGGTTATGAGCAACTGCTGTTCTCAAAGCTAACTTCAGGGAGGGAGGGTTAATTTTTTTGCAGCTTGAAACACATATGAACATAGTGGGTAGCATAGGGCCGAGATAAAAAAAGTTAAACAGTGAGTGTATTTGATGCATTCTACATACCAGGATTTTTCTCTAAGGATATAAACAGAAAGACCTTGCAAATTATATGCATAAAAATGTTAATTCCAAGGTTTCCAAAATTTGGAAATAGTCTGAATGGCTACAAAAGGAATATTATTGAATTAGTTGTTATATTTAGTAGTATTAGATAGCCATTTATTATTATTGTGCTAAAAAGTTGAAATAGGATAGATATACACTTAAAGTCTAATCAGAAGAAAATTTTAAAGTAGGAATTGACTCTAGATAGTAGAGTCTAGTTCTAGAGCTAGTGAGATCGCTATCATGAAAGTGGTGGACAGTTGGCTAGCCAGCCTGTGGGCTCTAGTTGGGATATAAGTAGACAGTTCTTAAGTTCCTTAGTAATTGTAGTCTTTACTGTTTATGGAGTACTTATTGGTAGAATAGTCTAAGTTAGCAGGGGGAGTGAGAAGAAGAAAGGTTTGTAAGATGCTGCCATTGCATCCAACAACTTCTTATTTACATGGGGAGATGAAACTATTTAAAACCTGAAAATCATCATATAAATTGAGGAATTTTTGTTGGTTGTTAAGGATGGTGTGTAACAGAGTCTAGTATGGTAGGAGGTAGAAAAATTATTTGGAAGAAATGAATTTTAAGAGATGTGCAGGAGATGTGTAGCTGTTTTATACTAAGGAATTGTTCTGTGCAAAGTCATAAAGAACAGTGCTTTCCAGACTTACGGATTTCATGGACTGAAAAACTACCTTCTGGTTCCTTCTGGATATGGGGGAAAGGAGAATTGTCATAGTCCTGCAAACTTCCTTTTAAAAATTTATTTATTTATTTATTTGAGAGCGAGCCTGAGAGAGAGCGAATATATGTGGGGGTGGGACAGAGGCAGAGGAAGAGAGAGAGAATCTCAGGTAGACTTGCCACTGAACTGAGCTGAAACCAAGAGCCTGATGCTCAACCAGCTGAGCCCCCAGGCACCCCAGAGCTGCAGACTTTTATTTTTTCAAGTAAGGATGTTGAGAAGAAGAAACCAAATTCTTTTATTGTCATTATTTCATGAAAGAAAGTTTGTGGGTTTTTTTTTTTCTTTTAAATTTTTAAGTAATTTCTATACCCATCTTAGGATCCTGGAATCAAGGTTCACATGCGTTTCTAACTGAGCCAGGTAGGCACCCTGAAAAATAATTTTTTTTTTAAATAACAAAGACAAGGAAGGACATATTCTCAGAGTAAAGGACAGTTGTTTACATGAAAGAAAAACTCTCTCTGTTGGCTTTCTGCTTGTTCACCATGGATCAGTGTAGACTTCATTCTGGTCCTGTCCTGATTCAAAGACTGGCATTTGGTGACTACTGCTGTTTGAGCCAGGAGTCTTTAGTGAGAGGAACACTACAAATGGGATCTTGGGGCAGTGTTGGTGTGGGGGAGAATAGAGGACAGCTAGTGCTTCAGTGTTTTAGTGAGAAAGGGTTATTAATGACTTAAAGAAATTAACATTATAAATAATTTCGGGAACTTGGAATTTTTCTGTTTGGTGGTCATCTAGTTCAGCCTTTTAAAAAAATTTTACAGAGGAGGAATCTTCTGACTTTGGCTATTGACTGCTTTTGTGTATTGGGAGGAGAAAGTTTCTATTGGCTATGGCTATCTGGTATAAAATAATATAGTTTCAGATCAAGTGCATATAAGGTAGCACAAGTAGTAAGATGTCTTAAAGTAGGATAAAGTTTTCTTAATCTTAATTGATTGTTTTATCCTCTTCACATTATCATTACAGAGCAGTCATTACAGCTCTAAAAATGCACTTTCTTTTCTTGGATCTCATATTATTTAAGGACCAAAATTATCCTCTGGGATTAATACCAATGTTTTACCTGCTGATTCTTCTCTATTATGTTGATGCCTTGTCTTAAGAAAAATCCAAATCTGGATTGATATGTTTTTAAACTTTGAAAGCTTCAAGCTTGTATTTTTGTTTTTTATTGAAAACTACTTATAAAACTTTGTGTTTTAGGAGCTCCAAATGGATCAGCAAGCAAAAAAGCATCTCCAAGAGGAGTTTGATGCATCTTTAGAGGAAAAAGATCAGCATATTAGTGTTCTCCAGACTCAGGTAAAAGATTAAAAGAAAAAGAGTGGCATTTATAGATAAAGAAGAATTAAGGGGTTTTGATGGGATATCTCATAAGTTCCAGATGTTACAAAATGGCCTATTTTTAAGACTCTTGATTTTCCTTAGTTATATTTCCGTATAATTTTTTAATGTATTGTGTCTTTTGGCTAACTATGATATCATTGAAAATAGCAAATATAAAATCAGCTGCATTGGGAGTAAACATTTTATTTTGATTTTTCCTCCTAGTATAGTGAAAAAGAATATCTTTTGCTCTGTCCCCTCTGTGTTTTAAAGAAAGTACTACTGTGTAGTTTCTCTCTCTCTCTCTCTCTCTCTTTATTTTAGAGAGACAGTGAGTGTGTGAGAGTTGAGCGGGGTGGGTCCACACAAATGGGAGGGAGAATCTTAAGCAGGCGCCATGCCCAGCAAAGAGCCAGAAGCAGGGTTTACTCTCACAATCCTGAGATCATGACCTGAGCCGAAACCTGGAATCAGATACTTAACCAACTGAGCCACCCAGGTGCCCCTCATTTTTTTTCCTAAGGTACATTTCTTTTTCAGGTTTCTCTGCTGAAACAGCGGTTACGAAATGGCCCAATGAATATTGATTTACCTAAACCTTTCCCTCAGATGGAACCACAGGCTGAAGGTGTCTCTAAAGAGAACACAGACAGTGATATAGAACCAGTAGGTAAGCTTCATCTTGTCCAAATGTTAATTTAAAAACTGGAGAAGGATGTTGACAGTTTCCAGGGCATGATGTGGGCTGAGGTAGAAGTGTCCTCCAGGAAGATGCAGGAGTTTTTGTTGTTTTGTTTCTTGGCTTGTTCTTCAAGAGAACAAAGCTAAGTTATTATTTTAAAACTTGAAAGTCTGTGACTAGCACCACGTTTTCATTGTAATTACATTTCATTCTAGTGTTCTCTTCAGCAGCACTTATACTAAAATTCATTATATTACACTATTCTATTGATAGCAGTAGCTAGATTTCATATAAACAGGTCAGTTCTGTTTAAGATTAATGAATTTGCTCTTTTCATTGTTCGGCTATTTCTGTTATAATACTGCTTACATACTTCTACATTCAAAGATATCTGATTTGTTTTATTATTTGCTTTCTAGTTAGAAAGGAAGGAATAGCTAAATTTTGTTTCAAAATCCAGTTATAGCTTCCATACTCTTTGAGGCTTTAAGGCACATATTTAGTAAAATTCCCAGTTTCTATTTACTGGCTTTTTCTGTCAAAGATATTTATGATAAACTTTTAGTCCAGCCAGAGCCAGAGCAAGGTGCTGAGCAGCTGTCTAAGTAACCAGGCTGCAAAGGGTCCTGAGATTCCCTTGGGGTATGAAAACTTAACTCATAAATGTAAGGAGAATGTAGAAAGCTGTATTTAACCAGTGACTGCTCTCAGGACAGATTAGAATTCATTGGAAAAAATTCTTTATTAATCTTTTTGTGGTGGGAGCCAGGACACAGAGGGCACTTTTGGATGACAAAAGATGGTCATCAAACTGTCTTCTAAGCAGGGCGAATTCAGTTAATGTTAGTTGACTACTGAGGGTTTTGTGCCATTTGGGGCGGGGCTGAACCCTAGGGAGGTGACTGTGCTCCTCAGCTTCTTTGGATACAGATCATCCAAATGGTGAGACTTGAGGGTGGGCAGGGTAGCCCTCCCTTCTTCGTCTCAGAGGATAGCGGAGCATTGGGGTGAGAATACACCTCTGTGTACTAACAGTAACTGTTCCCAGGGAGCCCTTCTATTCCTTACTGACCACCCCTGCTTGTGCTGCTTTATTGTTGATAGTGGTAGATGGAGCTTCTGCTAAAACACTGGAGGTACTTCAGCAGAGAGTTAAGCGGCAAGAGAATCTTCTGCAGCGATGTAAGGAAACAATTCAGTCCCATAAGGAGCAGTGTGCGCTGTTAACCAGTGAGAAAGAAGCCCTGCAAGAACAACTAGATGAAAGGCTCCAAGAGCTAGAAAAGATGAAGGTAAAAGAGCAAATGAGTTTGGTTTATGTAACCCTGTAAAGCTAGATCCACAGGTCCCAGCGTGGCCTGCACCTCCCTCCTCTGCGGAGCCTTCCCCTTTCTCCGCAGACAGCATGGAGACGACTCCCAAGTGCCCTGGGCTTTGTAGCACTTGAACCGTCCTTTCCAGATGTCCTGTATACTTTGCTCTTAATGGACTGAGAAATACCTAAATTAGATAAAATGTTTAGAGTTCTCATATGAGGAGAAGCTTTATTAGAGATGGAAATGAATTTTTAAAATTTTTTTAGGAGCTTCATATGGCTGAGAAGACTAAACTTATCACTCAGTTGCGTGATGCAAAGAACTTAATTGAACAGCTTGAACAAGATAAGGTAAACCAATAAACCTTATGATACTCAAATTTGTCAGGGGGCCCCAGAATTCCATTTTGGAAGCAGTTAGAAGCATTGAGGCTTATGCTTTCCAAAGCTGTTGTCGTTGCTTCCATGAAAAACTTTTTGTTGTAATTTTGAAATTTAAATAATGATTACCGTTAGTTGTGTATCATGTGAAGCTGATTCTCTGTGATTTTTTTATATCCCAGTCAGCATTTTGATTTATAGATTGGAATAACTGTTGAAAAAGAAATCTGTTCACAGTACCTAACTACTTTTTAGAGAAAAGTTGTATTTTTTATAGTTAAGACACTACTCAATTTGAATAATATTAAGTATTGTCTTCACGGAAACAGATTAATCTCTCAGATAAATTGCTTAAACTGAAGAAGTGGTAGTGTTATATTAGCATAAAGAGAAGTTTCTGCAGATGGATTTTGGGATTCATTTCAGGTGAGATTGGCAATGTACAGTTAGAGCGGCAGCTGTGGCTATGGCAGCAGAGGCAACTGAAAATTCATGGGCAAACGCTTTTGGGCTGAGTCTTTCAGCCCCAAATTCTTGGGTTCTCTTTCTAAAGCAGCTTCCAGTGGTTCACATTTTCTTCCTTACGCTACTTGGCAGCTGTAGTATTTTAAGTGGCCATGCAGTTAAGAACATGTCAGAACTGTTCTGCTTTTGAATGTGTTAGCAGTCTTCATTCTGTGATGTTATTTTGCTAGAGTCTCCTCCATACACTTCATGAAGGCCCACTTAAAAAAGTGAACTCACCACCCAGCTTCAGCAGTTAACATCTCAGGGCTAATGTTTTATCTGTACATGCCCAGCCCTTATTATCCTCAACCCAGAATTTACTTTGTTGTAGAGCAAAGCCAAGAAATCTCATAATTTCGTACATAAGTATTTTGAAGTAGTTTTAAAGGATTCTTTACTTTTATAAAATTGTAACTACATTATCATGATCACATCTAAAAACTTAATTCCTTAATACCATCAACTATCTAGTCAGTTTCAGATTTGCCCTTTGTCTCATACTTTTTTTCCATTTTTATGAATCAAGATCTAAGTAAGTTTCTTTCATTGTAATTGGTTGATATGACTCTTAAGACTTCTTTTAATGTATAGGTTCCATTGCCTCTTTCTCTCTCTCCGTGTGTCTTTTTCTCCATTGTGATTTGGTTTTTGAAGAAACTGAAGGCCAGCGATCTTGTTTTGAAATTTTGTGTAATCCCTACTTACCTGGTTTTTATCTGTCCATTAATATGAGCCATACCCTAAACCAAGGTTTGATGAACCCTGCAAGTAAAGTAATAATCTTAAGACCCATAAAATAGCTGTCACAAAATCTTATTTTTCAAGAGACAAGTCAAACTACCCTGTTTCTTGTTAGTCGCAAGTGACTGATTCAGGTTTTAATATTTGATTCCTTTACCCCCATAGTGACCTTCATATTATGTGTAGATTATCCAGAGAGTGGGAAGACAGTAGCAGTTAGCAAATTGGAGGAATGGGGGTGGCTCACTGATAGTAGTGAGGAGTGGCAGTGGGACCAGAGACTGTTACAAGAGAAAAAGCAGGTTGATCTGTACCAGTCTTGGCCCATCTTTGTGGCAGCAGTAACCTTACACCCTCAGTAGCCTCTGAGGCTCTCCCCATGTCCCAGCACAGATCAGTAACATAGTTCGTGGTGGCCCTGAGCCAAGTACAAAAGACTGTATTTTGTTTATTATAAACTGTTTACTAAGATAGGGAAAATTATAGCCAATATTTATAGAAAGAGTATAAAGTAATTCTTTAAATTAAAATGTGTTTTTAATACTCAAAAGACTAAACTTACTATTAAAATAATTTTTGTATTAACAAATAACCCTGATCTGCCAGGTAACCAGGGTTGTTATACTATGTAGTGTAGTATGGAGTGCAGAACACAGACTTTAGTTTGTGAAATACTAAAATCATTCTTCTGCTGTACTTAGTGAGAAATACTATGTTTTCTGCCTTTTAAGTAAGTTTGATATGTGCTGTTGATGGTGCCGTTTTGTTATACAAATGCTTTAGTGTCTGCACTTCTGTTTAGGGAATGGTAATAGCAGAGACAAAACGTCAGATGCATGAAACCCTGGAAATGAAAGAAGAAGAAATTGCTCAACTCCGCAGTCGCATCAAACAGATGACTACCCAGGGAGAAGAGTTACGGGAACAGAAAGAAAAGTCTGAAAGAGCTGGTAAGAACTCAGGGGTTATTTGTTTTATGTTAGAACTCAAAAGTCATGTGAAGTGCTGACCAGCCAACATTTAGAAAAATTAGTTAAATATTGATACTGGTAGAGATTCTAGATAAGATACTGAACTGTTCCTTAGAGGGGGCAGGGGCTGGTAAACTATCGCCTATGGGTGAAATCCTGTCCATGCATGGCCTATTTGTAGGACTCTCAAGCTTAGAATGCTTTTTACATTTTTATGTAGTTGAAAAAAAGAATATGTGACAAGAGACCATATGTAGCCTGAAAAGTAAAAAATACTTACTGTTTGGCCCTTTATAGATATGTTTACTAACTACTGCCTTAGAGTATCAAAATTCAGGTTTACAATTTTGGAACTCCTCAAGTAGGCACAACATTGTACATATTAAATGAATGCAACCTTATTGGTAGATGCTCTAGGGTAAACAAAAGGGTAAACAAACAATATAAGAGTATAAAGAAAGTATAAGATAAGCCTTTTAAGATAACAGAATTATGTTTTGACACAATAAATGCTAGGCTGTGAAAATGTGGAGACCAGCATAGTATTTCACAAGGTATGATAATGAGTAGTGCCAGGAAAGAGAGGAGAGAGCAGAGTGAAGGAACATTTCAGGTTGGTGAAGGTGTGAGTTTTGAGTTGGGCCTTGAGGAATGAACAGAATGGGCCTAAGCAGAGAGGTGGGGCAGCACGCATTCCAGTTACTACAAGGTCATCGCAGGCACAGTGACTAGAGGGCATGTGTGAATTAGCAGCAAACAGTTCTTGCTCAAGTGGGAAATAAAGTTGGATCTGAAAGAACTGACTGTTAAAATCTTAAAAGGGGAGTGGTGGAGCTTAGACTTTGGTATACAAGGCAACAGGAAACCAGTAATAGGAAAGCATAATGTGACGGAAGCTAGTGTTTTATGTAGACAAGAAATGAAGTGGGAAGTCAGACCTAAAAGCAAAGGCAGAAATCCGGGTGTGAGGGACTAGAGAGGGACTAGGGACCAGAGGGACTAGAGAGCTCTGGCCACCTTGGCTGGGATGAATCTAGGAAAGAAAGGAAGAGTAGCATCTGCAAATTAGGCATCTGATCAACTTGCAGGGACAGAAAAATAATAGAAGTCTAAGATGATACCAAGGTTTGAAGCTTAGGAGACTGAATGAATAGTGAGAAGTCAGAACAGGAAATCTAAATGGGGAAGTTGAGGAATGGAGTGAGTGATGAGTTTGCTTACCTACTTTGAATTTTGTCAGTCGTGAGCTTTCCAAATGAAATTGCCTTATAAGAATTTGGGAAACAAGCTATTGCTTTTTAAAGGAGTCAGTAGCCTCAGAGAAGCCATTAAATCCGTCGGAGTGGCTGATTTCTCTAGAAAATTGAGTCATAGCAGTAGCGGCCGCAGCACTGCAGCTGCTAGTGTCTGGGAGTGCGCACGGGCCGCTGCTGCTGCTGGTGGGACAAGGAGCCAGCATTTTAGTTTTTTAATGCAAGGCTCTGGTATGAATGCTTTACTTGTATTCACTTGTGTGTGTGTGTGCTTGTATTTAATCCTCTCAGTTTCTTTGAAATAGGTGCTATTATTACAAATAGGAAAACCAAAGAACTTCAAAGTTAAGTAGCTTGCTTACGTTCATGCCCGGAGAGTAAGTGTAAAGTCAGGGCTTCAGTCCAGGTGTGCTGAGTCCAGAGTTTGTGCTCTTAACCATAGGGATCTTTAGTTTGGTAGAGAGCAATAACTGAGGGGAAAAAAGGTTACCCAAGAAGTCATAAGAATTGTGGGTAGTTATACTTTGGGGAGAATATAAGAGGCATTTCCAGAAGTGGGAGAGGTAGGTCGAAGACTTTAAAAAAGGTCTTCCACTTTGGTGAGGATTTGATTCCTAGGATGCAGTTTGAGAAATGATTTTGGAAACCAGTTTGTAAGGTTTAAGTTGGGAAATGGATCTAGATGAGAGAGCCAGTTGGTTGATACCAAATGGCTCATAAATTCTCTTTGCAGTTGTTTTATTGATAAGTGGTTGGGAAATTTAGTTAATAAATTTGTTTCCAGTAAACCCAAGAAAATTTCCCTCCAGAGAGCATTAATTGACAGCAACTCTCAGAATATAATCTCTGAGGAATTACCTGCAGCCATTTGAAGCATATGAGACATTGTTAAACAGATTTGTTTCAGTGAATAGAAAACCTCATGCATAGTCGCAGCTTCTCATATCAAGCTTTTGGATTTTTAGTGCTGCTTTTGTTGACTAATGTAGCCAGTCAAGAGAAAATGTTGGTTAGGGGATTAATTTTCTTTTAAAATTGGAATGTATCTTGTGAGGAGGTAGAAATCCATGACCCAATATCAAGGTGAAAGAGGTGAGTGACAAAAAGGTAGAGAAAATACACAGTTATTTCACATGTAGATTAAACATTTCCCAGGCTCCCATTCTAGTCAATTCCTTAGTTAGTACAGCCTTCCTTCTCTTGCTTCTCCAGAACATGATTGTATTTTGTCTTTAAATGGAATTTTCATAAAACCGTATTTTTGTAAATATTTCAGAGCTTGTAGGTTGAGAAACTTTTCTGTTAACAGTGCCATGAAATATCAAAAATTAATAAATACTTAAAGAGAGAATTATGATTTAGTTACTTAATAAAGACATTACCTTTGGAAAGTCTTTGAATCACACAGTTATAAATGGTTTTATAGATATTTTAAGAATTATATTTGTAGTCCTAATTATTGAACTGTAACAGAAAGTTAGACTCTTTCTACAATGAAGATACTGCCTTCTAAATCTATAACGAAGACTGGTTTTGCACAACAACTGCATTTCATCTAATGATCGTAGTTAAGTCTAAACAGAACTCTTGAAATATAAAATGTTTAATTCAAGTATAAAATGCACATGCCAATTGACAGAAAAATTCCCATTTAATGCTAAAAGTAAGAAAAGGTCTTTTTATGTAAAAGAAGTAGAGTTTCCATAGTCTCTGAACATAATCTGTCTCTTGGAGAATTCCGTTCCTCTATGAAATATTTGTCTTTCTCTTTTTTGAATTTAAAATTCAAAGACTAAACATACAAGAGCTGGCCATGGGAAAGAAGCATTAACAGCATTAACATCATTAAAGCTTGTAGTTGTTAAAGATTTTCAAAAGTAAATTTGTGTATGTAAAACAATTATAAAAGAAAATCAACTCTCCTAATTAATTTTCAACTGTAAAAATTTAACCCTGATATATTTAGTAATTCTTGACATGTGGCCATCAGTAGACAACTTACTTTTTTGGCTCACCTATTCTGGTGGTAAAAATCAGCTCAAGTACATTTCCCACTACTTCCCACCACTTTTCTTGGAAAACAATCTATTGCACTGGTTCTCATAGTTTTTCTAAATGAGCTGTGATGGCTCCCATATGTTGGAGGACATGGAAATTTAAATGTCTCTGATTTTATTTTATTATTTTAAAAAAATATTTTACTTATTTATTTGACAGATCATAAGTAGGCAGAGAGGAAGGCAGAGGGAGTGGGGGAAGCAGGCTCCCTGCTGAGCAGAGAGCCCGATGTGGGACTCGACCCTGAGATCATGACCTGAGCTGAAGGCAGAGGCTTAACCCACTGAGCCACCAGGTGCCCCTAAATATCTCTGATTTTAAAAAGAACAGTTCTACCCTAAAAGATAGAAATTATGTGAATATGGTGACATGCCCACTTTACAATAGACACTGTATCAAGATGTAGTACTTATTCTACTCTCTAGAGAACTGTTGGGCATGTCTTGTTTTGTTAAAATTATTTATTTTAGTGGATAAAGAAAACCAAAAACTAATATATTTGTTAGAAACATTTTACTACCGTTGTTGATAGTTTTCCTTTCTAGGTGTCACTTAAGAACAGATGGTCACATCTTCAAGTAACCAGATTTTAAACTTAGAGAAGTCTGGTGATTCAGCTTTAGTGCATAATGCTGTATTTTAAAGATTTTATTTATTTATTTGACAGAGAAAGAGAGATCACAAGTAGGCAGAGAAACAGGCAGAGAGAGAGGGGGAAGCAGGCACCCTGCTGAGCAGAGAGCCCAATGTGGGGCTCGATTCCAGGACCCCGAGATCATGATGCTATATTTTAGTTGCCAGATATTATTACTGATCGTTTAGAATATTATCTCTTCAGTGCAACACTGGTGCAGAATGTTAATGCTGCTAAATTTTGTCCTAGGTTTTGGCTGTTCTGTGTGTGTGCATGTATATGTTTTAAGTGGGGTAAAAGGTGGAGATAGCTTTATTTATGTTACTTTAAACATAAATTATATTTTAAACATAAATTATGTTTATTTATGTATCTAGTTATTAATACAATGTATTGCAAAAGCATTGGAACAGAGAGAAAATGAAAGCACATCACTGTTGTTTCAGTACACTTCCATTTAGTCTTTACTCCAATCCTTATTTTTATATTATTGTAATTCTATTGTACATATAATTTTGTATGCTGCTTTTTTTTCCATTTAACATTATATTGAGTACTTTTACGTGTTGCTAAAATACTAATGCATTTTAATGGCTGTGTCAGAATGCATGTACATCACTTAACCATATTCCTCTTGATCACCATCTAGATTATTTTATATTTTTGCTTTTATGAATAATACTATAATAACTCTGTCATACAGCTTATTCCATATTTGAATTTTTTCTCAGAATAAATTTTTGCCAATAGACTTCTGATCTTTTTTGTAGGTTAGTTTTAGGTATGTAAGTATTACCAAAAATCTACACCAGTGTTAAGTCCCCTGCCCCCCATAAAATGTTCTTGCCTACAATTTATGCAAAGTAAATAAAATATTCTATTTAGATTAGGAAAGTTTCCAAAATGTTTTCCAGAGTATCTTATAAATCCTGTTTCCCTTTCATTTACCCTCTCTTCACCTAAGTCATGTGTGTTTTATATAATTGGCTGCATTTAAAAACTTAGATTAACTCTAACATTCTTTGCTTTTTTTTTTTTTGCCATGTTGTGTTTGTGCAGGAAATAAGTTTTTTATTCATTTGTATAGTATAGGCCTGATATATCAAAGACATTCAGTGGAATATATTTATTTGGCATTTGAAGGGCCCTCTTAAATAGAGTTTATGTATTTAAGTAATATGTCAGATTTATGCATATTTATATAATAAACAAAAATCAGATGTGTATTTAAGTGCTTTATTAGTTGCTGATAATTTATGTAACAGAGTTTTCTTGGAGTCTTAAGTCTCACAAAACATCTTATTTTTGTGCATCCACACATGCCAATAAGTGAATCATGGTGCCTTTCCCAAGCCTTGTATGAACAGGACTGGGGTAAGGGCTATTTTTTTCTTATCATGGGTACTTAGAATAAGCTTTATAAAGAAAATTCCATGTTTCTCAGGCAAAAAAATTATGAATCAAAGTAGAATTTATGTTTGTCATGTTAGAAAAGTAATATGTACATATTTTGGCACTAAATGTATACCTGATGGAAAAATTTGTTACTTCAAATGGAATTAGATTTTCATTTATTATAGGTGATTTATTAAATAGCCGTATGTTTGTGGGTACTTGATATATTTTTACAGTAGTAACTGTGCATCTCTGTATTTTCACATTCATTGTCATCCTGCACTTATGTCCCTGGCAGTGTCACTGTTGCTGGAAGGCATTAAGAACACATTTCTTTGCTACAGAATCATACTTTCTTTTTTGAGTAAAGTTGACACACAATATTACATTAGTTTCAGGTGTACAACATAATGATTGAACAAGACTATGTGTTAAGCTGTGCTCAGCACAAGCGTAGCTCCCATCTCTCACTATAGAGCACTGTTATAGTACCACTATCAGAATATATATATATATATATATATATATATATATATATTTTTTTTTTTTTTTTTTTTTTTTTTTTTTGACACAGACCAACAGAGAGAGAAAGAGAGGAAGAGAGCAAGCATAAGTAGGGGCAGTGGCAGGCAGGGGAGAAGCAGGCTCCCCGCTTAGCAGGGAACACAATGTGGGACTCATTACCAGGACCCTGGAGTCGTGACCTTAGCCAAAGGCACACACTTAACTGACTGAGCCAGCCAGGTGCCCTCAGAATCACATTTTCAATTTAATTAAATTTAGTTAGCTTTAGCGTAATATTTTCAAGATTAGTCTGATGTTTTTAAGGTATTTAACAATAGTTAAATTTGCATGGTTAATGTAAGGAGTATGTGAAAATTTGGATAGATCTGTAAAATTTTTAAAAGTCAAAGCGCGTTCGATCTGTAGAGTGAATCTTGTTATGAATTTCAGAAAGTGGTTTAAAAAGTAGATTTCCATTGTAAAAGTGATACTAAATTTTTGAAGACCCCAATTTATATTTAAGTATTGCACTGTCTGGTTTGTGCCACTGGGTGGTAGTATTATGTTCATTTTTGTAAAGTCTAGATAAGTGGTTTTCAAACTCCTTGATCTCAGGACCTCTTTGCACTGTTAAAGGTTACTGAGGATTCCAAAGAGCTTTTGTTTATGTGGGTTACATTCAGTGATATTTACTATATTAGAAATTAAAACTAAGAAATGAAAAACATTTTTAGTTCATTTAAAAAAATAAGTTATAAACTTTTACATAATAATCTAAATATTTTTATTAAAAATTACCTGTATTTTCCAAAATGAAATTTAGTATGAAAAGTAGTCTTGTTTTACATTTTTGCTTATCTCATTGTTTGGCTTAATAGAAGATACTGTATTTTCACGCCTGTTTCTGTATTCAATCTGTTGTGATATGTTATTTTGGTTGAAATATATAAGGAAAATCTGCCCTTATACAGATATGCAGATATGTATTTGGAAAAAAGAGGCCCTCATAGACCCACTGGAAGGCCTCAGGACCCTAGGATCTTTGGACCACACTTTGAAAACTGCTGCTCTAGACTTTTTTGTTTTTATTCACCAAAGAGCATTGATGGTGGATGGGAATTCTGATAAACAAAACTCATTTTATTGCTTTCTTTGTTAATTTACATTTCATTCATTTTTTAGTACTACCTGTGTTTTTGTCTTTAGTTTAATAACATACATTTTAGCAGGTTTTTTTTTTTTTTTTTTTGGCTGGGATGAAGACACGGGTGCTGGCTTATTTATTCATTCCTGAAGTGATTAATCAGCTTCTTAGGACCAACAGTTAATCTGCAGGTTGGCAGCCTTTCTGCACTTCTGCATCTGTTTATTCCCTTGCAGAGGGAGTAAAAATGGGTCTTAACTATCCTTACAGTAAAGCGTCCTCTGGGATAGTGCAGCAAAACTGTAACGCTCCCTAGATCTCAGAATTCTGGCATTTGTCATTGCTGTGGGTAAGGATGTTGAGGATGAGGTGAAGTACCGAAAGCAAACATCACATTCTTCCTAGTTTTACCTAAGGTTAATTCCCCATCGCCTTTAACTATGTCAACTGCCTTTGTGAAAAATTGTCTTCATGTCACCCAATGCCTTGCTTATGCTTGGCAGATGGCAAACATCCAGTCAATGTTTGATGCATGAATGGTTGGATTGATTATTGAGCTGTAGATTGCCAACCTTTTCCATTCAATTATTCTGGTGAGCATTTATCCATTTTTACAATCCCCATGGATGTGAGTGAACCTCATCTGAAGTGGAAAGTGAGGAGCTAGCAATAACAGGCCTCCCCTACAATTTTACTTTTGACAGAGGACTGTTCCTAAGGTTTATTAAATTTTTGCCTAGAAATATTTTCAAAGTTTTGTTTGTTTGTTTGTTTTTTTAATAAAAAGTGCCTGAGATACATTGAATTTTGTTTTGGAAGAGCACAGTGTGTTCTTGCAACATTTGGCAGCGGTTCGTGCTTCGCCTTCCCATTGTGTGTGTCGTGACTGTAGTTTTCCCGTGCTCTCTTGCATGTTGGCAGAGGACTTGTCAGCTGTGGCTGATGCATGCTTTCTTTCTCCCCACTCACGTATCCTTTGTTGGTAATTGGAAGATAAAGTATGTAGACATGCACAGCATACTTCTTCACTCATAGTAAAATCTTAGAATAGTTTCATTTTGGGAAAGTGTAGGAAATTCATCTTTAGAGCATTACAAGCTACGGACACCACTTTTCTTTATCTGATTATTGTAAGAACAGAGGGTGAGACATTTCTGGTTAGTAAGTAAACTCTAAGTATATTCTCCTTCAACATTGAAATGGGACTCATTGTTGGAGGCAGACTTCCTGTAAGGAAATGGTTTCATTTGTGGTACAGTGTAGAATTCAGAATGAGTTCGAAATATGTTCTCTCTATGTCAGTGTATGTAATGTGTTTTAATGCCCCCTCCCCATACTTAACATTTCTGTAAAGCAGGGTGGATGTGGAGCACAGTTGAGTTTTTCTGTGTCTGTGAGAAGTATAACATGCTATATTTTGTTGAGAGTTAGAAGCCATCAGCAATTGATTGTTTCAGAAATTCTGGTTTAGTTAAGAAATATTATTGCCCAATGGAGCTGGATCAATGTCAGCATTCTTAGAGTTTTTAAAAGTAATGGAAGGTAAAGAGTGTTCCTTAAATATAATTTTAAAGTTGTGGCATCAAGCTAATGTATTCAAGTTGACAATCTGAGGGAAAACTTGGATGCCTCATTTCTTGTATTTGAGTGAGAATATTGAATTTTTTATTTCAAAGATTTCTTTCTAGGTATAAAATTATGTGGTTCTCTGACATGGTAGCAGAAAGTGGGAGAGAGGATTAAATTTAAATGTAAGGAACTGTGGAACGAGATATATCCTACTTTAGTCATTATATGATGGATAATCAAGTGACTTACAACAATTTCAGTGGACAAAACACTAAAATTAGAATATAATATAGGAGAGTATTTTAAAATTTACTGAGTGTGGCTAGAAAACTTAACTATTGGAAAATTATTTCTGAGTAGGAACTTTGTGACGTAGATTTTTTTGTTGTTTCAAAAAGTGAGAGCACTGCATCTATTTTTATACTGTACTGGATTGTGGAATTTTAAGAATGAAAATGAGGGAAATTCACTTGGTATTGCCTATATACATTTTGTTTTATTTTGCTTAATCAAGAGAAGTTTTTCATTTAAAACTCCATTTTGTTGGAAGAGTATGAAAACTACCTTCAGGTTTTCCAGAGCCTAATTTTTAAGAGATTTCTGTGAAGTGCCAAAAAAGTCCTAAGATACAATTTGACATACCGAAAATAACAGTAATGAAAAGATGATGTTGTTTAAAATTTAAGAAGATTGTCATTTCTTTTCCCATTTTTCTCTTTCCCAGATTTAAACCTTCAGCACAAACTGAGCCGTAAGCACTTTGTTATAGAATTTCTTTCTATAAAATTGATCACTTGACTTATTTCTAAGAAATTAGGAAACTGATTTTTAAAAAATTAGGAAACTAATTTCTGTAAATATTTTATTTTCCATCCTAATTATGTCTGAGAATCTTGGCGTTTGCAGGCAAATATCAGTAAAGTTAGGTCAGGAGTCTTTAAAAATGATTTCAGCTAGTTAATATTCCTTTGTAATTTGGATCTTATTTGAGCATCAGTTTTATCTTTTGGACATATTAAAATGAATAAATTGGACAGGTTTTTTTTTTAATACATCAGAGAAAAATGGTTGCTAGAGAAGTTATTTTTTTGTGTTGAGCAGAGTAAGTTGTGTTTACCAGTTGTTACCAAAATTGAGCCTTTCTTTTGTCTTTTTCTGTACTAATGTAATTTACCACTAAGAATATTCTATAGAACACATACTTGTCTTCAGGTATGAAATTCCTGTGCCCAGTCCACCATCAGTTAAGCCAAGTTGGGTTAGTAAAAGGGCTTTACTTTTTGAGAGGCCATATGTTGAAGTTGTACCTTTCTTATCCACTGAGGGTGAAAATACTATATATATTAATGAACTGTGTCTCCCCTGGACATATGTTTCTTGATAGGATTAGAAACCCATCTTGAAAATTGATGTTTTGTTTATATTCTATCTCTATGGTAAAGGGAAGTCTGGTGTCTTCTGTGAGGACTAAAGAAATTCATCTAGGATGATAATAGTGGTAGGATTTTGATAGCATATTACTATGCCAGTGGAGAGAGAGTGTGTATGATGCACACACGCATACACAAACACCCCTATACACACAGATACATATTCACACAAATATACACAAACAGACATAGGCATATTTTCAGTGCCAAGGTCCAGCTGTTGTATCCATACTATCTGATTTTGTTGGAAGTTGGGTGACCTATTTGGCCATCTTAAAGTAGTATGATCTTAAAGATCATACTACTGTACCCTCGATGATTGTTTTTGTAGGGCCTAAATTCTTACTTATCTCACACAAGAATGCCCTGCTGATTTTGCCTCTCTATATACTGTTGAATCAGGTAAAGATTTCTTTTTAGTTAACAGCCCTGGTTTGAGACTGTAGGTTTCATTTCAGAATACATTGTTTAAATATGTGATTCAACTAGTAAGTGGTAAAACAAAAACAAAAAAATTCTGCTCTTTTATTGGCTAAGAGGTTTTTAAAAATAGTATTAGTCAAAGAATACTTTTTCTATTATTAAAAAAGTCCTAGTAAGTATATAATAATATTACCTAATTATTGATAATAGGTAAGAACTCCATAGCAAACAAAAAAGCAGTTGAAATTATATCATACATAAGTAGAAACAAGTCTTCATTTCTTTGAATTTGTGATTTTTGGGTAGAAAAATCTAAGAAAAATCTTAGAGTGGGGAGCCTAATAATTTAATTTTTTTCCAAACTCCTGAACAGTTCATGTAAGCCGTCTTAAGATCTGAATCCAGAACTCAATGACAAATCAGTTTCAGTAACTGGACACTTCTTGTGGCTTTGTTGAATGGCTCAGAAATGTCTCTTGGCTTAAAACAAAATGACTATTTTAACCTTTCTTGCTAATGCTGCTCTTAGTTCCCATAAATTGAATGTGAAACACTTAATGATAGTATTTCTTGAGATACTTGTTTTCTGCTGTTTTCATTATAGCTTTTGAGGAACTTGAAAAAGCCTTGAGTACAGCCCAAAAAACAGAAGAATCACGGAGAAAAATGAAGGCAGAGATGGATGAACAAATAAAAGCTATTGAAAAAACAAGGGAGGAGGAACGCAGCAGTCTTCAACAGGAATTAAGTCGGGTGAAACAGGAGGTTGTTGATGTGACAAAAGTAAGAATAATTCTAGATTGTGACAGGCTACAGCAATTATGAAACATAAGTCATATGCTTTTCCTATAATTTTTTATTGTAAAGAAGAGTTAATATATGTTTCAGGCCTTAACCATTTCATGAATTCAGGATATAGGAAGAAATTCACTTTGATAGGAAAAGAGTTTTTATCTTTTTGGATATACTTACCAGAGATAGTCTCTGCATATAATTTCTCTTTTATATTTTATAATCCTCTTCTTTAAATTTTTTAACACAAAAGATGGCATGTTATATATATTGCTCTGTGTTTTGCTTTTCTGCTAAATATTTTCCTTATCATTGACAATGGGTAATGATGCTGCATTTTTTTTTAATACCACATCTGTTTTAAAGACCACTCAGGATTTTGCTGTATGAATATTTCATAGTTTAATAAATCTACTGATGGATATTTAGGTTTTAATTTTTTGCTATTGCAAATGGTGAATATCTCATCATATTTATCTGTATGTCTTTTTAGGATAGATTCCTAGAAGTGGAATATTAGGCAAATATTATGTATATTTTTAATTATTGTGTAGTTGCTTCACGCCTATTGAAGACAGTTTATACTCTCACAGGCAATCTGTTACTGACAAGGATAGTGTTACCTAGCTTGTTAAAATTTTTTTAGGCTTATCAGTTTGAAAAAATTATATTGTAGTTTTGTTTTTTTTTTAAGATTTTATTTATTAGAGAGCAAGAGAGTAAATGAGCGAGCAGGGGAGGAACAGCAGGAGGGGATAAGCAGACTCTGTGCTGATTGTGGAGCCTGATGCGGGACTCAGTCCCATGACCCTGAGATCATGACCTGAGCTGAAATCAAGAGACGGACACTTAATGGACTGAGCCACCCAGGCACCCTGACATTGTAGTTTTAATGTGCTTATCTTTTTGTCAATATGATAAACATAGGTTATATATTTTAAAGGAACTGGCAGTTTTTCTCTTTGAGTTGGTTGGTTTCCTATTGGACTGTTGGTCTTACTGATTTGTAGATGTTTTACACTTACAGTAGGAATTAGTTCTTTGGACATACAGTACGTTTGTCCAAATAATCTTCTGTCTGTCTCTATCTCTCTCTTTTTTTTTTTTTTTTTTAAGAGAGAAAGTGAGCATATTCAGGAGTGAGGAGGGGCAGAAGGCGAGGGAGAGAGAGACTCTTAAGCAGGCTTCATGCCCACCCAGCATGGGGCCAAACGTGATCTCATGACCCTGAGATCATGACCTGAACTGAAACCAAGATACTTGGACCAAGACACTCGGACACTTAACCAATTGAGCCACCCAGGCACCCGTCTTTTCAAAATTGACTTTGTTTATGATTTGTTTTAGCTTTGGGATTTGTTTATTTTAGGGGAGGGCATGCAGAGAAATTTTTCTTTATTGCTATCTGACTTTTTGTTTTGACTTAAAAATGCACTCTCACTGAGATAATTTTAAAATTCTGCTTTTCTTATGGCACTTACGTGCTTTCATTTTTTTTTTTTTAAGATTTTATTTATTTGACAGACAGAGATCACAAGTAGGCAGAGAGGCAGGCAGAGAGAGGAGGAAGCAGTCTCCCCGCTTAACAGAGAGCCCGATGCAAGGCTCAATCCCAGGACCCTGGGATCATGACCTGAGCTGAAGGCAGAGGCTTTAACCCACTGAGCCACCTAGGTGCCCCATGCTTTCATTTTTTATTATAAAATCTTTGATCCAACTGGAATTTATTTGATGTTAGGAGTGAGGTAGGGATCCAACTTTAATTTTTTTTCCAGATAACTACCAAATAGTCTTCAAAATCATTTATTTAATAATCTATGTTTTCCCTTCTGGTATGACACCCTATCTTTATTTCATACTAAATTATTGTGCTACATATGGGTCTCTTTCTTGAATTCTCTGTGCTGTTCCATTGCTTCTCCTGACCACATGCCAGTATTACACTGTTAAAATTACTCAGTTTTATAATATGTTCTATTATTTGCTAGCCTCCCCAGATTACTCTTATTTTTCAGAAGAGTGCTGGCTGTTCTTTGATGTTTATTTTATCTGGTGAGCCCCTCCCCCCATTTTGTTGGTAATTTTATTCAATTATATTAAATTTTTAGATTTATTTAGGGAGGTTGGACATTTTTATAAGATTAAGTCTTCCTGTCCAAGAAAGAACAAGGCCAATACTTTTTAATAAAGAGTATATGCATGGAAGCCTAGGCGTCATTAGGTTGGTATAGCCAGGGCAGCTTGACCATAGTGGAGTGCCGTTCTTGAGAGTATCCTCATTCCTCCTCCTATACTTCCCAGTCATGATTGATGGGGAACATACCTGCAAGATGTGGAAATGCTCCAGCCTAGTAGAACTTAACTACTGCAACAACAACCATCCTTATATTAAATGAGAAATACTTAGGGCACCTGGGTGACTCAGTCGGTTAAGTGCCCAACTCTTCATTTTGTCTCAGGTCATGATCTCATATGAGATCAAGCCCCATGTCAGGCACGGAGCCTGCTTAAGATTCTCCCCCTTGCCCTCTGACCCCTCCCACCGTGTTCATGCATGTGTGTACTTTCTCTAAAAAAGATAAAAATTTAAAAAGAATAAATGAGCAATACTTGATTGGCTTTTCTTTTAATTATTGAGACTTTGGTGACTTTTTTTTTTTAAAGATTTTATTTATTTGACAGAGAGAGAGATCACAAGTAGGCAGAGAGGCAGGCAGAGAGAGAGAGGGGAGGATGCAGGCTCCCTGCAGAGCAGAGAGCCCTATGCGGGGCTCGATCCCAGAACCCTGGGATCATGACCTGAGCCGAAGGCAGAGGCTTTAACCCACTGAGCCACCCAGGCGCCCTGGTGACTTTTGATTTATGTGGGAAATATGTTTTGATTTTTATTTCTTACACTATTGACTTGATGATTGAATTGTAATAAAGTATTATTTAATTGTAGAGTTACATATTTTATCCTGCATGTTTCACTTTAACTATTTGGTTGACTTTCAGAAATCCTCAGAACAAATTGCTAAACTACAGAAGCTTCATGAAGAGGAGCTGGCCAGCAAAGAGCAGGAACTGACCAAGAAGTTTCAGACCCAAGAAAGGCAGTTTCAGGAGCAGATGAAGATAGCTCTTGTAAGTACCTATTTTGTTTTTGCTACAGGTAAATTTTGCAGCTTTATAAAGTTGTTATCTCCTCACTCTTACCTTTCAGCGTGAGGTCAGCCTTTGAATGTGCAGAGAGGATAGGATATAGGCAGGAAAGAGGGCTGTCAGAGCTTAACTGGCTAACTGGTATTATGTGAAAATTTTATTAACTACAAGCTTTCATCCAGTTTATTTGTTTGTATGTCATCCCTCTCACTTTGGCAATAGGCTGTGATTATGGAGAAGTAAAGGGGAAGGATAGGCTTGCTGAAGCCATGAACCAGTGACTGCATAACTCAGGAAAAATGTCTACAAACTCACCAGACTGAATATAACAGATTTCAAGTCTGAGAAAGTTTTGTTTGAAATGCATTTTAAAGAAGAAAAAATGAAAATGACGAAGTAGTTTTCATTTTAAGTAGAATAATTTCAGTAGTAATTTTCAGTACATATGATATTTTTAAAAATAAAATTAAATTAAAAAATTACTTACTGGACTAACCAAAATAATACCTAGAAAAGCAAAGATAAGATTTTGGGGAATAGTGTCATTTGAAAGCTTAAAACCAAAAACAAATTTTTTTCAAATTGTGAAAAGCCTTTTATATAGGTAACCATAAGAAGTATTAATGCCAAAAAAAAAGAAGTGTTAATGCCAAAAAATGTAGTTTGATTGTTTTTATATGAAATTATTATCCATAATATAATTTAAAAAATTTTAAGTACAAAAGGATGAGAAATAGTATTTATAATTTTAATCTTCTTTTTTCCTTTTTATTTTTTTTTTAAAAAGATTTTTTATTTATTTATTTGACAGACAGAGATTATAAGTAGGCAGAGAGGCAGGCAGAGAGAGGGGGGAAAGCAGGCTCCCTGCTGAGCAGAGAGCCCGATGTGGGGCTCGATCCTAGGACCCTGGGATCATGACCTGAGCTGAAGGCAGAGGCTTAACCCACTGAGCCACCTAGGTACCCCTTCTTTTTTATTTTTTAAAGATCTTATTTGTTTTAGAGAGAATGAGCACGAGCTGGGGGAGGGGCAGAGGGAGAGGGAGAGGATCTCAAGCAGACTCTGTCCTGAGTGTGGAGCTTAATGCGGGGCTCAGTCTCATGACCCAGAGATCATGACTTGAGCTGAAATTGAATTGGATGCTTAACTGAGTGAGCTACCCAGGTGCCCGTATTTATTATTATTATTTTTTAAGTGTACTCTATCCCCAACATGGACTTGAACTCCTGGGACCCTAAGATCAAGAGTCACATGCTTTACTGACTGAACCAGCCAGGCACTTCAGTCCAGAAAAGGATTTAAAGTAGTTTATAAGAATGCTTAAGACTTTAATAGGATAGTGTAGGAGCATAAAAATAAAGAACAAAGCAGGACATAAATGAAGCCAGCAATTACTCTAAAAAATTCCTGTCATAAACCTCTGTGTGTTTTCGTACTGGAGTAATTGGCCTTTGGGGACACTGCGACTTGAACAGTGGCCTTGTTAAAACTGTGTTCCCGCACTGATAAACTCAGATGTATTCTGAGTGGAAAGAAGCAGGATACAGATAGACATGAAGCACTCACATGCATGTGCACTTGCTGCTTTCTGCTCCCCTTTCTATCTAGTTCCTCTAAGAGGTTAGCTTTGTATTGATAGTGAAAGTTGAACCGACTATTAAAATGTTCTCTTTTGTTTTTATGGGCATAGAGAGATGTATTTAAAATGTAGTTTACATTAGACAGTATAGTATGTTTAAAATGATGTTTTAAAATTGATTAGAAACTAATATTCCCTTATCATTCTGTTTATAATATGACACAACGCCTTTCCTTAAAGCAATATACTTCACCAGAGTGTAGTGAACTGAAAATATTGCTGCTGGCAGCATGAACTGTATGCAATAGGTATGGCTAAGTATTCTTAATTGGAGTCCAAAGCCACTAAATGTTAAAAGTGCTCTCTAGAGCTTCTCTTTTCAAAGCAGTCAACAGTTTCAATACAGATGTTGATATATGATAAGGGCAATCAAAGAAGAAGCTTTTCGGGATTGAGGGGGTGATAAAAGTGTCCAGGTCATCTGAGAAGAGTTATGTAGGCTTTTATAGATATTTTCTTGATTTAATCCATATATTCACATGTAATCTTCTGATTTTGATATGGTTTTCTGTGTAGGGTTCTTTTTAATGAGGTTTTTCTCACAAATTATATAAACTTACAATCTAGTTTCTTGAAATAATCAAACTCTGGAGTGCAGAGAAGAAGTAGTGACAATTTGGGGACCCTTCACATTAAGCCATGTTTTGCAAAATGTTTTAAGTAGTGGAAAAAATAGCAGATGTAGTGTGGTTACTGGAACAAAGTTTTTGTTTTCAGTAGTAATTGTGGTAAATATTGGCTGGACCACACTGAAATAGTCACAGTGCTTTGTTTCCGCAGACTAGGGCATGGGAAGACAGAGGTGATGATACTGCCTGCCTCACAGGGCTGGTGTGCAGACCAAGTGAAAGACAGCATTCCTGTGGAAGTGGTTTGGCAATGCTGAAGATTTATGTGGGTCTAAGGTGGTATTGTTTTTGGCACAGGAAAAAAGTCAATCAGAATATCTGAAGATCACCCAAGAAAAAGAACAGCAAGAATCTTTGGCCCTGGAAGAGTTAGAGTTGCAGAAGAAAGCAGTCCTCATGGAGAGTGAAAATAAACTTCGGGACCTTCAGCAAGAAGCAGAAACTTACAGAACCGTAAGTTTAAGTAATATTCGGGTTCCAGGATTGTGGAATTATTTGTATATAGAAACTAGTGTTATCTCTTCAGTCAGTGTAAAGTTGTCAAGAAGGTTTTGTTTTAGTGGATTTAGATTCACATACATGCACTTCATTTTCAGATAATAAGAGCTTTTCCTGTGAATGGTTTTAGTGTTTGCTACATGGTGTGCCCAACTGTGCCTTTAGCTGGCTGTGTTTCTGTCATCCACCCACTCTGACTCTGCACTCAAGCTCTCCACCCTTTTGGTTGCTTGCCCTTGATCTTTAGGAAGTGACCTTGCTTTGTAGGCAACACTTGACCTGGCTTCATCACATGCCATGTCCTGGATATAAGTCATTCTCTGTTTCTATTATAATGTAGGCACCTCAATGCCCTGCTTTTAATGTAAAGTTTTCCCATATTAAAACAATGGTGAACAAATTTATATATATGTGAAAAAATGTATATGTATGTCTCAGTGGGCGCATTTTTAAGGCTGTCTGGCCCTTCCCTCCACAATATATGAAATGTGTGACCTGTGTTGAATAAACTGATGTTATTTAGACTTTTGCTTTGATTTATACGATGAATGAACCACACTTCTTTCCCATAGTTCTAAACTGTACTTTAGTTTCCCATTTCTAACGTTTATGTAAGGTGGCATGATGAAGGGGAATGGATAGGATACTCAGGAGGCCTAGATTTTTCCACTTGCTAGCTTTGTAAATTAATTGTACCTTAATTTCTTCACCTGTCATATGGAGAAATTGAATTTGGTAATTCCTTAGGACCTTTTCAGTTCTGGTGTTATGTGGCTCTGCCTTACTTAGTTCTTTTTCCTTTAGAGTCAAGATTGACATTTTCATGAGTGAACAGTAATCTTTGGTAAAATTTGTATAAGTAGCTTCTTTTTGCAAAAAATCTTCTAAATAATCATTTTTGCAGTAGAAAAACCAGATAATTATTTATCTTCCAAAATCAAATTATGAAGGTAATAGGATACTGTTAATAGGCCTTAAAAAACACACAGGAAAAAACCCTATCTTCCTACCAATAGTAATTATTATCTACTTTATGATTTATTTCTTTTTGACTATTCATTCAGAATATTCTTGAAAATATGCGTGATTGAAATAGTTACCCAAGTAGGTAAAAAGAATCTGAAATTTTAAGTTGTGTTAAAATAGAATCTTTTCTTTGTTACATGATTCCTTTAGGAATTGAGCACAGATTCTTTGTGCTTTCTAGTGTTTGGCATGATATATAGCGTAATTTTTCTAAGTTTTACTCCTTAAACAGGTATAGACGTTATGTCATGTATATCTTTGCTAATAAGCAAGTCTGTACTTTAATAAAAATACATCTGTTTTTATTAACAGAGAATTCTTGAATTGGAAAGTTCTTTGGAAAAAAGCTTGCAAGAAAGCAAAAATCAATCAGAAGATTTAGCTGTTCATTTGGAAGCTGAAAAAAATAAGCACAATAAAGAAATTACAATCATGGTTGAAAAACACAAGGCAGAATTGGAAAGCTTGCAGCATCAGCAGGATGCCCTTTGGACTGAAAAACTCCAAGTCTTAAAGCAACAGCATCAGACTGAAATGGAAACACTTAGAGAAAAGCATGAACAAGAAAAAGAAACATTGTTGAAAGATAAAGAGAGTCTTTTCCAGGCCCACATAGAATTGATGAATGAAAAGACTTTAGAAAAGCTTGATGTGAAGCAAACAGAACTGGAATCATTGTCTTCTGAACTGTCAGAAGTATTAAAAACCCGGGAGAAACTAGAAGAGGAACTTTCTGTACTAAAGGATCAAGCAGATAAAGTAAAGCAGGAGCTAGAGGCCAAGCTAGATGAACAGAAAAGCCATCACCAGCAGCAAGTCGAGAGTATCATTAAAGAACAAGAGATATCTATCCAGAGAACTGAGAAGGCATTGAAAGATGAAATTAATCAACTTGGGATTCTTCTGAAGGAAAAGGACAAGCATTTGAAAGAGCATCAGGCTCGTGTGGAAAACTTAGAGGCAGATGTTAAAAGGTCTGAAGAAGAACTCCGGCAGGCATCTGCTAAGCTGGCTCTTTTTCAGTCACAGCAGAGTACTACACACGAACAGGCCAGAGCATCTGAGGAGCACTTGGCTCAATTGCAGCAGAAATTGTTGGACTTAGAAACAGAGAGAATTCTTCTTACTAAACAGGTAGCTGAAGTTGAAACACAAAAGAAAGATGTTTGTGCTGAGTTAGACACTCACAAAATCCAGGTGCAGGACTTAAGGCAGCAACTGGAAAACCAGAAAAGTGAAATGGAGGAAAAACTACAGGCTTTAACCCAACACTATGAGTCCCAACTTAGAGATACTAATACAGAACAGGCACAGACAAAGCAGAGCTTGATAGAAAAGGAAAATGTAATTTTACAAATGAGAGAAGGACAGAGCAAAGAAATTGAAACACTCAAACAGAAATTATCAGCCAAGGAAGACAGTTTTAGTGTTTTACGTGAGGAATATGAAACCAAATTAAAAAATCAAGAAAAAAAGATGGAAAAAATTAAGCAGAAAGCAAAGGAGATGCAAGAAACATTAAAAAAAAAACTAGTGGATCAGGAAGCCAAACTTAAAAAAGAGCTTGAAAATATGGTTCTAGAGCTTAGTGAGAAAGAAAAACAGTTCAATGCCAAAATTGTGGAAATGGCACAAGCTAACTCTGCTGGGATCAATGATGCAGTGTCAAGACTGGAAACAAACCAAAAGGAGCAAATAGAAAGTCTCACTGAGGTACATAGACGAGAACTCAGTGATGTTGTTTCGGTCTGGGAAAAGAAACTTAATCAGCAAGCTGAAGAACTTCAGGAAAAACATGAACTCCAATTACAGGAAAAAGAGCAAGAGGTAGCAGAACTGAAGCAAAAGATACTCCAAAGTGGGTGTGAAAAAGAAGAGATGAACAAGGAGCTAACATGGCTGAAAGAAGAAGGCATTAAGCAGGACACAGTACTAAGGGAATTACAGGAACAGATACAAGAGAAGTCTGCTCATATGAACTCTCTCTCACAAAATGAAACTAAACTGAAAGCACAACTGGAAAAGCTGGAGGTTGATTTGAATCATTCTCTGAAGGAAAATAGTTCTCTTCAAGAGCATATAGTTGAACTGGAGATGCTGGCAGAAAAAGATAAGCTGAAGGTTTCTGAGTTGACTGACAAATTGAAAACCACAGATGAGGAAGTCCAGAGTTTGAAGTCTTCCCATGAAAGAAATGAGAAAAACCTAGAAGACAAAAGCTTGGAATTCAGAAAACTGTCTGAGGAACTAGCAGTTCAGCTGGATATTTACTCTAAGAAAACTGAAGACTTGTTGCAAGCTAAAACAAATGAGCTAATCAACATTAGTAGTAGTAAAATTAATGCCATACTCTCTAGAATTTCCCACTGTCAGCACCACACAACAAAAGTTAAGGAGGCACTAGTAATTAAAACTTGCAAAGCTTCTGAATTAGAAGCACAGCTTAGACAGCTAAGAGAAGAGCAGAATACACTAAACAGTTCTTTTCAACAGGCTACGCATCAATTAGAAGAAAAAGAAAATCAGATTAAGAGCATGAAGACTGATATTGAAGGGCTTGTAATGGAGAAAGAAGCCTTACAGAAGGAAGGCGGCAACCAGCAACAGGCTGCCTCTGAAAAGGAGTCTTGTATCACACAGTTGAAGAAAGAGTTATCAGAGAACATCAATGCTGTCACACTGATGAAAGAAGAGCTTAAAGAAAAGAAATCTGAGATCAGCAGTCTTAGTAAACAACTAACTGATTTAAACACTCAGCTTCAGAACAGCATCAGCCTAACTGAGAAAGAAGAAGCCATTTCATCACTAAGTAAGCGATACGATGAACAACAATGTGAATTACTGGGTCAGGTGCAAGATTTATCTTTGAAAGTTGAAACTCTGAGTAAAGAGAAGATCTCTGCTCTTGAACAGGTAGATCACTTGTCCAACAAATTCTCAGAATGGAAGAAGAAAGCACAGTCAAAATTCGTACAGTATCAAAGTACTATTAAAGACTTGCAGATGCAGCTTGAGTTAAAAGCAAAGGAGGCCAATGAAAAGGATGAGCAGATACATGGATTGAAGGAGGACCTTGATCAGCAGAATGAGAGGTTGGTATGTTTAAAGGGTGAAATGGAAGATAAGAAGAGCAAGCTGGAGAAAAAGGAGTGTAATTTAGAGACAGAGTTAAAAACTCAAATGACAAGAATTGTGGAATTAGAGGAGCATCTTACTCAGAAAACAACTGAAATTGAATCCTTAAATGAAGCTCTTAACAATTACAATCAACAGAAGGACACTGAACAGAAAGAAATGCTTCAGAAACTTCAGCACATTCAAGAGTTAGGAGAAGAAAAGGACAACAGGGTTAAAGAAGCTGAAGAAAAAGTCTCAAGACTTGAAAAGCAAGTGTCTTCCATGAAATCTGAACTTGAGGCCAAGAAGAAAGAATTGGAACATGCAAATTCAGGTATGAAGGGCAAAGAAGAGGAGTTGAAGGCACTGGAAGATAGGCTTGAGTTAGAAAGTGCTGCAAAATTAGCAGAACTGAAGAAAAAAGCTGAACAAAAAATTGCTGCCATCAAGAAGCAGTTGCTATCTCAAATGGAAGAGAAGGAACAGCAATATAAAAAAGACACAGAAGGCCATCTGGGTGAACTAAACACAAAATTGCAGGAGAAGGAGAGAGAAATTCAGGTCTTGGAAGAAAAACTTAAAGGCCCACCACAGTCAGCATCAGTTATACCCAGATCGGCAGAACATGTGGCATCCTGTGCTGAGCAAAACGTGGATCCCGAGGGCTGTGTGCAGAAGGCATATGACGACAAAATCAGTGCTTTACAGAGAAGTCTAATGGAAAAAGAAAAGCTGTTGCAGAGGCTAGAGCAGGAAAAAGAAGAGACGGTATCTTCTCATTCTGAAATGCAGTGCAGATACCAGGAGCTCTTAATAAAGGTAGAACACGCAGAAGCAAAGCAGCATGAGGATCAAGTTACGATAAATCATCTTCAGGAAGAGCTTGAAGAAAAAAGCAAGAAATATTCCTTGATAGCATCCCAGCATGTGGAAGAAGAGGGAGGTAAAAATAACATAGGGGTAAAGCAAAACTTGGAAAATGTGGTTGATGATGTCCAGAAAGCACTCCAGGAGAAGGAACTAGCCTGTCAGATCTTGGAGCAAAAGATAAAAGAGCTGGATTCCTGCTTAGTAAGAGAGAGGGAAGGGCATAGAGTTGAAATGGAAGAGTTGACCTCAAAATTTGAAAAATTACAGGCTTTACAACAACAGATGGATGGAAAAAATAAACCCACAGAAGCTTTGGAAGAAAGTGGTGAAGAAAAGTCCAAATCACATGCGGTCCAACCCAGATTGCCTGGTAACATGGAGGCAGAGCACAATGACCTGGAATTTAAATTAGCAGGGGCAGAGCAAGAGAAGCAGAAGCTGGGCAAGGAGATTGTTAAGTTGCAGAAAGATCTTCGAATGTTGCGGAAGGAGCATCAGCAAGAATTGGATATCATGAAGAAAGAATATGAACAAGAAATGGAAGAAAAAATCAAGTAAGTTTTTCAGCATGAATATTTATTTTATTTATTTATTTTAGAGAGAGAGAGAGTAAGAGCGGTGGTTGAGGGGAAGGTGGGGGAGAAGAGAAGGAAAGAGAATTTTAAGCAGGATCCCTGGGAGCCCAGTGCGGGGCTCAGTCTCAAGACCCTGAGATCGTAACCTGAGCCGAAATCAAGAGTTGGACCTTTGGGGTGCCTGGGTGGCTCAGTCAGTTAAGCCTTTGACTCTTCATTTTGGCTCAGGTCATGATCTCAGGGTTGAGCTCCACATTGGGCTCTGTGCTTGGTACAGAGTCTGCCTGTCCCTCACCCTGCACGTGTGTGCTCTCTTACTCTCTCTCTCTCAAATAAATAAATAAATAATATCTTTAAAAACAAAATAAAGAGTCTGATGCTTAACCAACTAAGCCACCCAGGCGCTCCAGCATGAATTTTTTTTTTTTTAAGATTTTATTTATTTATTTGACAGAGATCACAAGTAGGCAGAGGGGCAGGCAGAGAAAGAAGGGGAAGCAGGCTCCCCGCTGAGCAGAGAGCCCGATGCGGGGCTCGATCCCAGGACCCTGAAACCATAACCTGAGCTGAAGGCAGAGGCTTTAACCCACTGAGCCACCCAGGTGCCCCCAGCATGAATATTTTTAAGACGTTATAGTTAAGTCCCTTTTATTGTGCCTGATACACTGAAATTTTGCCTGCCCAAGCTATGAAACATAAATAAAGTTAAATGCTTAGAAGAAATATAAAACACTATGGAACACTGGGTGTGGTGCATAGACAATGAATTCTGTTATGCTGAAAAGAAATAAAAAAAAATATATAAAACAATTTAAGGCAAGAGGCAGTGTTCTTTCACGTCCGTTTAGAGGGGGGAAACTTTCTTGCATATATGATTATGCTTATTATGTATGTATCCCAGTAATTACTTTGTTTTCATTGTACTATTTTTTGTGTTAGTGTTATTGTTATATAAGATAGATATGTATGATGAAAATTTTAAGTGGAAAGAAGAATTCTCAAATCCCCAGGATGAGTATATAGAGAAAATCATAGTTTCTGTATCTTCCCAGAAGTTTTCTGTGCCTGGATGCACACATACACACGTATACACCCTTAAACATGTTTTTAAACCAGTGAGCTCTTACAGCACTGTTGTGAAGACTAGGTAACTGTGTGTCTTGTTTTGTGTTTGACAGTAGTTAGCTCTTTATATTTTCGTTACACAGACAGGAGCAGGAAGATCTTGAGTTGAAGCACAATTCTACATTAAAACAGCTGATGAGGGAGTTCCATACACAGCTGGCACAAAAGGAACAGGAGCTGGAAATGACCATAAAAGAAACCATTGGTGAGTCAAATTCAGTAAAGAGCAAGTCAGAATCAGCAGAGACTATTTATACTTTAAACTTACTGTTTTCACGCAGTGCTAAGTGCTTAAAGTAATTAAACTGGAGAAAAAAATGATTCCTGTCTAAGAAATTTTTCTAATAGGAATCTGTGCTTGCCTGGCGGTAGCTTGCCTTTAGGAGAGGAGGAGCGAATGAAAGAACCTGAAACATTAGCTAATTAATTGCCTTATAAAGACATTTCTGCTCTGTGAGAGGGTACATATGACCAATTGATTTTTATCAAATTTAATTTGGAACTGAAATTGTGATATAGATACTAATGGTTGCCTAATGTATGTTCTTGTATATGTCCTTTTTTTATGTATTAGATAAAGCCCAGGAAGTGGAAGCTGAACTTTTGGAAAGCCATCAGGAAGAGACAAATCAGTTATATAAAAAAATTGCGGAGAAGGAAGATGATTTACAAAGAACAGCCAAAAGATATGAAGAAATCCTTGATGTACCTTATTTTATTTCTCTTTTTTGAAATTTAGCTGTGCTGGATTTCATGATGGTGCCAAAGATTGGGCTGTCAATTTCCTGCTTTCATAATGTAGAGGGTTTTTGTTTTGGCTCAATATTATCCAAATTTAATATCTGCACTCTATGCATATTTATAAGGAGTCTGATTAATTTCTGCCAGGATCATAGTTTCCTGATCAGTTTCTGCTACCCCAGCAGTTCAGTCTACTTGGCAGGTATCGTAGCAACAGTGAGTTACTAAGGGGAAGAATGGATTCTCTTCTCGTCTTTCAGTCAGACTAAATTGTAAGAGAACCAGACTAAGAATTGGGAACTTTTGGTTGGGTGAAGTCTAAGCAGTGGGACAGTTAATGTGTTGAACGTGGCCATCTAGCTGGGTTCTTTCCAGGAAGGCCAGTTAACTTTACTCCATCCCAACCCAATTTTTAGTTTTTGTTGCTCTTAAAAGACAAAAAGACAGGGAAAAATGGAATGCACCAGCCAAATCTTTTATATTTAGTGAAACTTTTGTTTACTCTACTAGTGGTGGATTACCATTGCCATTTTTGTGTGTCTCAAGATAAGCCGTGAATGCCAGTGAGTATTTTGGACTCCAGAAAATTTTCAAATGTAAAACAGCGTGAAGTATGCTATGTTGGGATGCAGATTCTTTAGTTACTCCAAGGCTTATTTCACTATATGCCAGGAAGCATTTGATGATTAAGAATACATAAATCAGAGACTCCTGCCTCAACAGACTATGGCAGCAATAGAAGTCTGAGCCAGGAACAGGGTCTAATAATAATTATCTTAAATGTAATTGAAAAGGCCGGAATTCCAGGATAAGGCACATGCATAGAAATGCTACCTTTGTATAATTTTTGAGCTTTAGATCTTATTATGAAAAGGTTTGAATAAATTTACTTATATTTTCTTATACTTCTGTAGATTGTATGTGTGTAGAGCTTTAAAACAACTGTTATTCCTTAAATGATTAGAGAATGTTGGAATTGGAAGATACATTAAAGTTAGTTTAGTCTCTTTTCTTTTCTTTTCTTTTCTTTTCTTTTCTTTTCTTTTCTTTTCTTTTTTTCTCTTTCTTCCTTCCTTTCTTTCTTTCTTTCTTTCTTTCTTTCTTTCTTTCTTTCTTTCTTTCTTTCTTTCTTT